>NC_085016.1:16551484-16888984 GCF_963854185.1 Sardina pilchardus
TCTCAGAAGAAGGGAAGCTACGCTTGAGGTTCTGGTCTGACCCTCCACTCTCCTGATCTGTGCTTGCACATACACACACACACACACACACACTCACATACATACACACACACACACACACACACACACACACACACACACACAAACCCCACCCCAGCCGCACCCCCGCCCCGGATGCACAATAGGACACCTGAGCAGGTGCTCAGCATGCTGCCGTGCAATGACAGGAGAAGATCAGGTGACTCTCAGCTCCAGTTACAGAGAAGTGAAGCAGCTGGGACACACACATACACTCACACTCATAACCTCACATACACATTCAGACAACCTCACAGACACTCACAACCTAACACACACACTCACACTCATAACCTTGCACACTCAAACACACACACACACACACACACAATCGTCAACATGCAAACATACAGCACAAACTAACACATAATCTAAACAGAGACAGAGACACACACACACACACAGACAAAACTCATACTCATACAGTCTATACAGGCACATACACACACACACACACACAGATAGACAGACTTGATGATGGAGGTGATGAGTTGACTCTGTGATGATCGTATAATAGAGCATAAAATATGTTTGGTTGACAGAGTAAATTAGGTGTTGTTTGGACAATATAGTAAGTGGGGTGTATGGTTGGATGATAGGGCTAGTGAGGTGATTGGTTGGATAATAATGAGTAGATGAGTTGACTGGTTGGATGGAGTAGATGAGCTGATTGGAGGAATAGTTGGCAGTTAATCATGTTGGCATATGTGTTACTGTTAAGATGTGTGGTGGTGTTGGTCATACTGTTTTGTGTCATTGTGTGTTGTGCGATGTTGTGCTGTGTTCTTCGTTGTGCTGTGTTCTACACTCAGGTCCTCGCTTTAATGTGTGTGTGAAAAGTGTCTGTGTCCTGACAGTGAGATGGATGGATATGTGCGTGCGTGTGTGTGTGTGTGTGTTTCATAACATTAGTGGTGACTGGTTATTGGAGACAGCGCTGCACGCTGTGTGACTTCATCCTCATCATCTGTTGTCCAAACCTGATCTCTCAGCTTCCCAGAAACACACACACACACACACACACACCAGTCCCAAGTGACCCAGTGGAAATCCACACTAACTACCCTTACCCCTGAACTGCTTTAACAGTAGCAGAGGAGGTCAGGACACAGAGGCCTACAATGCAGAGGGGAGTTAGAGTTAAGGCCAGCGCCCACTGGACACGTACACGACACGACATGACAAGAAAAAAAAATAGAACTCCATTGTATTTAACGGAACAAACCCCACTAGAAACGTCTGCCGTGCGGCAACCGCACAGGGTTAGAAAACTGTTCTAAAATCCTGCGTGTTAAACCCACACCGCTGAACGCCGTGTCCGGTGGGCGCCAGCTGAGGTTAGTGTCACCATGAGGTCCAGGAAAAAAAGCCTTTACCTTGAGGTCCAGGGGTGGAGACTGAGGGAGTATATTTGCATATGGACCATAGAGACATGTCCATACCAATATTTTGGGATGACAAAAAATGTCCCAATATTAGCAAACTCATTAACTCCTTAATTTCGTTGTGAAGTCATATTCATTCTGACACGTCCTCATAACATGTATGTCATTTATCATTTGATTGGCTGAAACCGAAGGAGATTTATCTGATGGTCAAACTGTCAAAGCATAGGCTACTTGTCGGCTGTTTGGTAGCAGACACAGAGGAGACAAACAGGTGTATCGACAACAGTAAGTTATCAGGGATGCTGAGATACCACGTCCTGGGTTAATGATGAGCAACAAAGGTTTCCATGCTGACTGAGGTTTAAAAGGTCAAAGAATCAGCCATAAATGCCATTAGAAAACTCCAGAAGAATTGTCTGCAGTGTAAACAAAACCCATATGACAGAAACAAGTTAGAGCTGCAGTGATTTAGTTTGTCCAGTAGAGGTCAGTCAGATTCTGTGATCTGGTCGGTTAAGGTGAAGTGATCGAGTGGGACACATAGCAGACTCCACAGCAGATGTGCAGGAATGCTCTTAGACTTTGCATTAGCATGGATACACACATATTCTTTCACTCACACACACACACACACACACACACACTCACACTCAAAGAGCTCCAGATGATTCATATGCAACATGTCCTATCTCACCCTCCACACAAACATCATGATCCTCCTCTCCTCTCATCTTCAACAAAAACATCATGATCCTCCTCTCCTCTCATTCTCCACAAAAACATCATGATCCTCCTCTCCTCTCATCCCCCACACAAATATTATGCAGAGGTTCTGACTCATGCTTTATTTTTATTTTTTTATCCACAGACCTGGTTTTAGAGCAGATAGGAGAGAAAGAGAAGGATGGAGAGAGAGAGAAAGAAACAGAGTGAAAGGGATGGATTAACTGATTTTTACCAGGACACTTTTCTAGATCATCAAATAATAATAACCCATTGGCCTAGGGAAAGGCTTCATAGTTATTCTTTTTTTTTAGTTTACCCAAGATTGAATGAGTACCTTCATTTCCACACTGCATACTTTCCAGATGTGGTTGATGTGCTTATGACACTAATTTGTCACAATCCCTTAGAGAAATGTGAGACCCAGATAGCATGAGGGCAATGGGCCGCACTGGGGGCAGATCTGAGGTTCGCTGGTGTTTTTTTTACAGTCAACAGGCTGTCCACTGGCGAGCCTAACCCATAAGTGCTTGAAAAACTCTAATGGTCAAAATGTAGGCCTAATTTACATGCTGTGTTGAATCCGTGGGCATCTGTGATCCCAGCTCTTGCCCAGCTTGTTCTGCACATTTTTACATAATTGTGAAAGAAGTACTATTACCTATTTCTATTACTATTTTACCTTTTCTTTACATTGCTCGGAACTTGGCCTCTGTGAAATGGCTAATGATGGCACGGTAGGCTATAGGCCTAAAGAGAACCAATTTGGTTTCACACAGATGTCTCTACAAAGCCACAGTTTTCTTATTTTCCCAAATGCGTGCATAATTAACAATGCCCAATTAACAGGGACACTGACTTGTAGAATAAAGAAGACCACTGGTTCAGACTGAGACAGATTTGTGCCAGTCCAGGGACAGGGTAGATCTGTGATGATGTCGGTGAATTACTCAATTAGCTATATTATGGCCTAAAGCAGTGTATGGCACTGGCATGACCATGTAGCTCTATTTTTTTTACGAGAGAAAATCTCACGATACTGTCATGACACACTTATACCCTTAACATCTTCATTTAATTCAGAGTGTTTGGTAGCTGAAATAAAGCGCGCGTGTTAGCGTTTTGCGTAAATAATCATATTTACATTTCCGAGCAGGGCTGTTTGGTTTGAATGGACGGGGGCAACTCATTACGCCACACCGGGCGACATATTCGAGGAAGGACCCAAGTTCCGGTTTTCGAATGGTCATGAATATATTTTAGCCATAGGGATTTATTTCAGCCAGCCGAGTCTTTACGTCTCCACATAATTTACTCTTTCCATACAGTTTAAATAGTCGAATGTTATTTCTGAAACACAGACAACACAGCAGATAGAGTAGATTTTACGATATTGTTCTCGGGCTTTTACTTTGATAAAATATTAGTGAGGTAAGGCAAAATAAGGTCGGCTTTGGTAAACTGACAAAACAAGTTTCCAATAAGTTAACCATAAAACAACTTGCTCTAGTAAACAATAAACAACCCACATGCAATTTAAAAGTAATTTCTGACCAATTAATATCCTACAACCCTCGTGATGTCAATGAATGTAGGTAGTCATGGCAAGCGCCTGACGAAATTTTGTTTAGCTTGTCAATGAGTGTTTCTCTGTATTGCACGTCCTTCAGTCCAGTATCTGACTTATCATTTGGGTATCGGTGATTTCATTTCAGTGTTTAAGTCACCATCTGCTGCTTCGCACGCAGCTTGTGACATCAAAGACCGCGAGGGATTCGGCTGGCTCGTGGAGGACATCTGGACAACTTTATGCACGAGATGGAATGCAGAGTGTTGTCGATCCAGAGTCATGTCGTGAGGGGGTATGTGGGGAACAAATCGGCATCATTTCCACTTCAGGTAAAAAAAACAATTACGATGAATTGACACGACAGGTGACATACAGCAGTAAATGTTTTATGGTCAGTCCTTGGGATTTAACTGGAGTAATCTTAGGAGACGTGAATGCATGCAGGTAGGGTAAGTAGCTAAAGGTCACATGGTAAAAATATCCCTGGTAGCGGTGTCTGCGGACTGGACTCACGCTTCTGCTCACCACGAGTGTCACAATGATTTGAAGTCAAATAATGCAACTGTCCCCATCGAATTGAGAAACTGTATTGCTCTATCTGGTCTTTAATGTCGTTTGCCCTATTTCGGGCGGCGGTATGGCACCTGTCATTTATTTACCTACATTATGGGGTAGTTTGTCTGTCGGAAGAGGACTGTTGCTGTTCAATTTTCAGGATAGATCCCATAACAAGATATCTTTGTCATCACTGCACCTAGCAATCATCAGCGCTGTCTGTCATTATCTATTCTAGCCTATCTTCACCACCACCACCACCATCGAAACTATGGTAGCCTAAACCATTCAGCCAGTGGTATCATATCTGGTGGCGTCATGGAGGGAAACCAGGTGGCCAGTTTTTCATTTCACGGTATTTACAAATGCCAGGTCGTGATGAATTAAATAATCTAAAGTGAAGTCATACGTGCGGCGGTAATCTTAGTGTGTAGTCGAGATGTTCCCCTCGGCTGTCTCAGCAGCATAGTGGACTCGTTTTTTGACCGAGCGCGAGTGTTGCTGCATCTCTGACGAATCTGAGCGCCTGTCAGTTTCCCACTGACGTCACATCTGGAGGGTGCGATTCTGGCTGCATCGTGACATATTCTACCCCACTGGAGCCAGCACCGCTCACACCATCTAGTCACCTCATGTGTGTTCTGGTATTGCCGTCGTCATTTCCCAGATGTTTGTTTTGCGACCTGGTGTTTGTAACTCGCTGTTCTGGCAAGGCAGGCTAGGCAGCGGAAGGGCACGTGTATGAACATCATCATGCTTCAATGTATGACTACAGATATTTTTTCCCCTGTCGGATTTCACAAAGCAGACCCAAGCACTCTCTCAAACGGCATAGGATGGTATAATACCGCCCCCGCGCCCTCATCACGTTTTACCAGTCAGATTTCCCAAGACACAATACTTGTAAATTCATCCCCAAATGAACAAGATGCTTTCCATCTTTACAACTTTTGAATAAGATGTAATCCATGTACCCAAACTGTTGCAATTCAAAATTATATTCAACAGATTGATCTTTTTTGGAAAGTGTTGTTGGTAGAGCCTCCCTGTGTGTCAGAGTGAATAATCATGGTCATTTGGTCATATTTAGCCAGTGACTCAGCTCAGCTGTGTGTGTGTGTCTTCTTTAAAAAAAAAATAAATAAATTGGAAAGTGTTGTTGGTGGAACCTTCCTATGTGTCTTCTACTATCCTTGAATGAGGGAATATAGTGGTTTGAATCAGGGGGGAAATTCATGTTTGGTCAATATTTAGCGTGTGTGTGTGTGCGTGCGTGCATGCGTGGTGTGTGCGTCTGTTTATCATATTCCCCCTCTTCTGTTTGGCAGGTCCTAGGCTTTGAGGTGGACTCCATAAACTCTGTGCAGTTTTCCAATCACACAGGTAAGAAGTGTTTAACTCAGTTGCCTCTTTGTCCTGAACAGTAACCTCTCTCCCCTCTGGTACTTTGGACATTGAGGGCCATTTGCACTGTTACTTGTAACTGGATTGAGTGAACCATTAAATCACAACCACTAGAGTTAGATACTCCATTCAGACTGACTTTGAAACGTTTACGTTGAAATTGTGATGGTTCTCTTGATTCTCAGATTAGCAATTAGCTCTCATGGTTGGTAGAGGGGTGACTTCTCCCGCTTCAATTGCTGCAATGTTATCAGAGTAAACTCTTGTTTCTTTCAGGATTGTGTAATGTCTGTGTGAAGTCTGGTTACTGGCTTATACAGGTAACTTCAGGAGTAAACACTGATTTGACTTCAAAAGAACATGTCGCCTATGAATCAGTAGATGCTCGATGCAGTGTTCCACTACAAGTTGATGCATCAGAGATCAGACTAATAATGTATTTGGACAACTGTTTTGCATTGCTTTGTTCAATGGCAACAACATAACGGTAGTGCAACAGGCCACTGAGCTTGGTTTGGCAATGTTATCAAACAACTAACAATGTTGTGCTAATACTGTGGTTCTCAAAGTGTGGGACGGACCCCACTAGTGGGGAATAGAAATGATGGGTGGGGTGTGACAAAAAGGGTGGGTCTGGAGTGAGGCTGGCATTGATTGTTGATGCTGACGTTGAGTGTCAAGTGTTGAGGCTGGTGTTGTGTTGAGTGTTGAGCCTAGTGTTGAGTGTTGAGTGAAGGCTGGTATTGAGTGGTGGCTGGAATTGAGTCTTGAGAGGAGTCACTGGATAGGAAGGACTAGATGGTTCACTAGGCCAGACACTGGAAGAAGATAATCGTATAGAGATTGAGAATGTGACGTAAATCGCAACGCATTTTGGGAATCGGGCACTATTTTTTCACGCTTAGTTTTCATTATTATCATGCCACATCATAGACCCAGAACACTGGTTTACATGGGCTGGCATCAGGCGAGCCAAACATACCCATAATTCTTTGTGTATTGATGACGTTGGTCACATGTCTTAGCGATCTCTATTGCACTGAATGCCGTAGAAACAAGTGTATTCAGTAAAGATTCTTCACATATACAGAGGTAAACAGACATCAATGTATCGGTGGAGGGAGATTAATGGCAGCCACTGTTTACAACACTTAATGACAGCCAGGTTCCTTTGATGTTTCCACATGTCCTGTACAGTATGTCATGCTCTGGAGCTTACGTATCCATGGGCTTACATATCCATGGGCTTACGTATCCATGGGCTGTGTGACCTCATTACTATTAGGAATGAGCGAGCACGTGACAATTTGGGAGGGGGCTGAGCCTATCCTCCATCTTGGAAGGGTGTATCATTGGTTGCCAGGGGCAACGCCTTCCGAAGAGTCGCGTTTAGAGACCCATCAAAACTGTAGTCTAGATTCTTGTCTACAAGGACCGTACGAGGACAAGCTTATACCAAGCGCAAAGCAGCGATATTTGGAGAAGCTCTCCAGCATCCAAAGTTACTACACTATGCAAGAGTTCAAAAGCCACAAGTCGTTAAAAAGTTATGAGACTTTCTGCTGTGGTTGCCATCTACAAGCCTCGAGGGGCCGGATTCACGAAGACAAAAATACTTCCTAAGTGGTGCTTTCTTCTTATCTTTTGTCTTAAGAGCAAATTTAAGAAGATTTGATATTCATGAATAAAGTTTTCTAAAGTATTCTTGAAAACAAAGATCTTAAATGTAGGCTTAATTTTCCTCGCAACTTTAAGACAACCCCGCACCTGTCTTAAAAACGTTACAGTGTAAAGTCGGGCCTCTTATAGTCATAAATAAACACATTTACCAGTTTTAGACAGCTCGTTTGAAATATCAGCCTTTATTAGGCCTATGTGTACTCACGATATATGAGCCAAACATTTATTGCTAATTTTAGCTTGCTGCTATTGTTTTCGGTAGCTCAGTCCTCTGAAAACTCGCATAGACCGAAGGGTTCCTGCCAGCATTCGGCGCACGTCGACGTCAGAGTAGAACACGTTTCATTTCTTAAATATCTAAAGTCCATGGAAATGGCAGTATTATCTAGTAAAAACGGCAAATTCCAAGAAAGAAAAGCGTTTCAAAGTTAAGATAACCAGGAGTGCCTGAAGGCATGACTTTTCCTCTTAGCAACGGTTGCCACTTGTAAACAAAACTGTATGATCGCGTTTAGTGTACGAATGGTGCAGGGCATTCTTATCTAGCTAAGTTCTTAAGTGGGAAAACAAAGAAGAGGTAGCCTACGGGGGCAGTTCTTCACACAGCAGTGATTTCCAATCATTGTCAAGTTGTGCGGAATTAGAACCTACCGGGTTAATAACACACGACTTTAAACAATTAGGCTACGCTTTGCCGCCCGGTATCAGGACCATCCTTCCAACCAGGGGAGGAGCTCCGTTTAGAGGAGCTCAGCTCACGGCTGTGACGACACTTTCTCATTCCTAATACTGGGAAGAAAAGGTGAGAATCTGTACCTCGCATGGCCATTTATCATTAACAGGAAACGTAAATATTTATCTAGCACTGTTACTTAAAAGTTAGTAAAACAGTAATATCATGGCTGTTTTTAAGAACAAGTCATCCCGACTGCAAAACGTTACCGGCCCACCGCTTATCTGTTTGTGTACCATTTTATGTTATTGTTGTAGGCTATAGGCCAGAAATCGGTTTGCAATGTTTGTGCAGTTGAAGTTCATTTGCGGTGATTAGGTTTAATAATCTGCAGTGTTTTAGTAAATTTTTTGTGTTTTATTGCCATTTAAGAATCTTCCGGATGTTCATAGAGCCCACGCTGGTCAGTGGCTGGTCCACTATACCGGCCAACACTGTCCACAGATTGACCTCAGGGAACCTGAGGCGCACACAGGGAGATAGAGAGATTGTGTGTGTGTGTGTGTGTGTGTGTGTGTGTGTGTGTGTGTGTGTGTGTGTGTGTGTGTGTGTGTGTGTGTGTGTGTGTGTGTGTGTGTGTGTGTGTGTGTGTGTGTGTGTGTGTGTGTGTGTGTGTGTGTGTGTGTGTGTGTGTGTTTTGTGTGAGTATGCGTTTCCCCACTCTCCACATTCATTCACTCCATACTCCTTGCCTCAGGTCATCACGCCGTCTCAGACTCACACTCTGCTGAATATCGGTAGCACCAGCTATGCTAAAAATAACCTTCAGTCCCAGCACACACACACACTCCTTCTCTCTATTGCTCTCTGTTACACACATAGGACACATATAAATAGACAGATAGATTGCTTGAAATCATGGTCTTACAGCAGCAATTAATAACCTAATATTAACACATATCACGCACACGTATACAGACAAGTAAAAAATACATTTGGATGCATTAACAGACTTGCATAGGCTGCAGTAAGTAAAGTATCACCGCTGATGCCGGCACTCTTTCTACCACTCGCTCTCTCTTGCTCTATCTCTCTTCTTGCTCTTCCTCTCTCTTTGTCTCTCCCACTCTCTCACGCTCTGTCTCTCGTTTTGCTCTTTCACTCTGTCTCTGCCACTATTGCTCTTCTCTCTTTATCTCTCTCGATCTCTCTCTCTTTGCGCTTTTTCACTCTGTCTCTCTCTTTTTGCTTTCTCTCACTCTGTCTCTGCCACTCTCACGCTCTCATGCTCTGTTTCACTCTACTTCTCTCTCCCTCCTCATTCTCTACTTACACTCTGTTCCATCTCTCTGTGTACACTCTCTCACACATACACATACACACACACACTCTCAGGCAAGGACTCTGAACAGCTCCTGGACCTCAGGCTTTATTCTGTCCTGTTGCTTAGCAACAGGCCCCACACCACGTGACCAGGCTGATGACTCACCTGAGGTGTGATGTCACGCATCCTGCAGCAATGACCCAAGCTGCTGACGAAACAGCCTCTGTGCTGATGCCTGTGTGTGGGCGTTTCTGTCTGTGTGTGTGTGTGAGAGAGAGTGCTTTTTTCAGGCAAGAGTGAATATGTAAGAGTGTGTGTGTGTGTGTCTGCCTCTATATGAGTATATGAATGTTTGAGTGTACCACAGAAAACATTCTTCGAAAACAAACTTTCTAGGTCCGAGGCTTCTACTAACTTGCACATGTTCTTATTATAGTTCTTTATTATTGTCACTAATAGCTATGGCTCTCTATTAAGTAAGCAAGTACAGTACATATTTATTTGTATAGCGCACTTTTCATGCACACGATAATCACCTTATGGATTTGCCATATGATATATGAAAATGACCACAATAACTTTTGCAGGCCGATGTTGCCTGGCCGTTCGCATCATTGGTTTTCGACATTTCTAGTTCTTGTCACACACACACACACTTGCAGACAGACATAATAATTAGAGTTGGCCCTGTTACTATAGAAATTAGTTATACTTTGTATCTCAGTAAGTTTCTTGCTTGTTGGGGTTTTTTTTGCACACCCTTGAATTTGAGACACGTGAGTGAGTGTGTTGAAGTGATGTTTGGGAGGAGTATAGTTTTTGTGCTGTCAATATGATTTGCAGCAGTGTTTTACAGATTACAGATTCAAATATACTAAATAACAAAACAGTAAATATAAAAAAATATATACAATAACAATTTTATAGAGGGAAGGAATAGTGAAATGTCAGAATTGAGGTTTAAGATTTAAATATAAATATTTTGCAAGGCAGTTCAGTGCAATGGTAATATATTAACAACAATATTGTAATTGTTTGGAATTATACATGAGGTAGATGAGCAGAACAGTGGTAATAGTCTTTGTTCGGTGTAACGGTGGGGGCTATTTCTGAGCTTTCAACGAGAGAGTGACTGCTTGGGGAAAGAAGCTGTCTTTGCGTTGGCTGGTTTTCGCGAACAGTACCCTATATCGCCTACCAGAGGGAAGGAGGTTGAACAGTTTGTGACTAGTTTTGTGAGGGGCCTGGAGAGATTTTTGCTGCCCTTTTCCTAACCCTGGACCAGTACAGGTCCTGGATGGAGGGAAGGTCAGCTGCTCTAATGATCCTCTCTGCAGCTCTAATTGTTCGTTGCAGTCGTTGCTGGCCCTGTCCCATTTGGTGGCTCACCCAAACCAGACAGTGGTGACGGTGCAGATGACAGACTTGATGATGGCTGAGTAGAAAGTGGTCAGCAGCTCCTTAGGCATATTAAACTTCCTTTATATAGCCTAATCAATGTGGGCAGACCACTTCAAGTCCAGTGAAATGCTAGATCCCAGGAACCTAAAGGAATCTACAGAGGACACACAACACCAATCTTTCAAAGGATGTTAATGACCACAGACATCAGGGCGATCAGGGCGATGGACCTAGTCGTTTTAATCCTGTGATGGAGGGTTTTGGGGGATTCGGATGATGGTGGAGCATTTAAAGCAGGAGGGCACTTTACACCACTGCAGGGACGGGTTAAAGATCTGCATGAAGATTGGCGCCAGCTGTTAAGCACAGACTCGCAGACAGGGGAGGAAATACACCATTAGGTCCTGGAGCCTTCTTGATCTTCTGCTTCTGAAAGAGCTAGCACATCCTCCTGGCCGATGATTAGTGCAGGTGGGGGGAGGAGGTAGGGTGTCAAGGGAGAGCCTTTTGTGCATGAGAGGTGTGATAATGGGCAGAAAAAGTAATTCGGGTCATCAGCCAGTCTGACATTTTCTACAAAGTTGGGGGATGGTCTCTCGTGACCCATGATCTGTTGCAGGCCTCTCCAAACGGATGCAGGGTCATTGGCCGAGAGGCTATCTTTTTTTGTTTTTCACTGTAGCTTCTTTTGGATACGCTGATCTCCTTTGTCAGCTTGTTCCTGGCCTGCTTATATAGGTCTCGGTCCCCACTCACGTAGGTCTCCTCTTTGGCTTCCTAATGTTAGGAGTGAACCAATGTTTGCTGTTGTTGTATGTGAAGAAGGTCTTGTGTTTGCACGCAGATGTCCTCGTAAAAACTGATGTAAGATGTTACAATGTCAGGGAGCTCATTGAGGTCTGTAGCTGCAGCTTTGATTCCCATGTCCAATTCTTCAGTCTTTGCCACAAGCTTAGAAGTTTCTGCATTTAGGTTGGGATGAGATGAAGCAGCAGACAGTGGCCAGAGAGACCTAGAGCTGCCCGAGGTACAGCGCAATAGGCATTCTTTAAAACTGTAACAAAGGTCCATCTTGTGAAATCGTGCTGACAGATATGTGTCTGTCTATACTTAAGGAGTTCCTGATTGAGTTTGGTGCTGTTAAAATTCCCAACAATAATGGCGAGAGAGTCCGGGTGTTTCTTCTCTATGTCTGTTGTTTGGTGGACTAGCTGTTGTAGTGCGTCTGCTACAGTGCTTATGGTGGTATGTTAACACCGACCATAACAAACGAGGAGAACTCCCACACAGAATAGGAAGGCTTACAGTTTATGAAGAGTCTCTAAGTACAATATTTTTCCATGATTGTACATTTTTAATTGTAATTTTTATGTAATGCAAGTGAATTGGGTGCACTGACTGTAGCTGGACCACCAAGTTGTAAGAGACTTGAGACTTGCACTGCTAGACTTGCTGCCTTTTGTTTCCGAGCTTACAGGTATTGGAAGGGGCTGGTTACTGTAGTAACCCTAAGGGTTTGCATTCTATTTCCTTTGGTTGGGGTAGGTTACTGTAGTAACCCTGAGGCTTGGCCTTCTGTCTTCTAGGCTACTCCCATTGGAGGGGGCAGGTCCTGACAGCTGATGAACTGCACGTCCTCTATGAAGGCATCAAACTCAACAACGTTAATCACTATGACTACGTCCTCACAGGTGAGAGTACAGGCATATAAAAAGGGTATAACTACACACTCGAAAATGCCATTTTTAATACTGACGACTTGCCTCCTGCCGTCATCAGGGCAGAACTACCTGTTCTCATCAGTGTAAGCGTGGTACAGGTTTTGATTGGTCACATGATTCACTAGTTTACAATCCTGAAAACCCTCACCAATGACCACACACTTACAATCACTCTTACAAATAATTACTAAATTACTTACTTACTTACTTAAACACTTTTGTGACTTCTCTGTCACAGGTTAGATGTTGTCAGTCTCTAGGACTAAATCTTTGACTCAGACTCGTCTTCAGAAGTGATCATTCTCTCTCCCTCTGTCTTTCAGGCTACACTAGAGACACATCTTTCCTGGAGATGGTGGTCGATATTATACAGGAGCTGAAGAGGGCCAATCCTAATCTTGTGTATGGTGCGTGTGTGTTCTGTTTCATTCCTCTCATAGATGTGTGTTTGAGTGCCTGTCTGTAATCATCTGTGTGACATCATTAGTGGCATATGAAAACTGTTGTCCAAAAATCTCCCTTATCTGTTTTTATTGTGGTTTAGGCATATATTGCCATCAAACCTGTGAACCTGTCGACTGAGGACAATCACTATAGACAAGAGCAATCATCCAGGATGCCATTATAATGTAGTTTTCCGCTCCTTTTCAGGATCAAGCAAAGTTGATATTTGTGTAATGGGTGTAAAATATTTTTACACCCATTACACATTTTATAATAGATCTAGTTGAGTTTGGATGCAAAAAAACCTTTGGGGCATGTGGGCGAGAAAGCTGACTGCTGTTGTTTGTGTTGCAGTGTGTGATCCAGTTCTGGGGGATCATGGCTCCATGGTGAGTTTGGAGTTGATGCTGCTCCTTCACATACATGTTGTTCTCAGTGGGAAACTAAATGTGTGTGTGTGTCTGTGTGTCTGAAGTTGAGGGAAATGCAAAAATATAACCGCAAAAAAACTTTCACAGTGCTAAAACATGGTACTACCTACCTGTGTTTACTGCCTGTGAAAAGTGACTGTTTTCAGTCAGACTCCTTTTTAAAAGGCCGCAGTCTGGTGTTTTTTGGCGAGGGCCTGAAACCACTGTGGCTAAGACCACTGTGGCCCGGACCACTCGCCTGCTCCTCAACAAAGGCAGAGCCAAGCTGCTCTGCCTCCTGGAGAAATGATAAATAAATATGCTCACAGACTGTTACAGCTGGCCAGCACACAGATAATGGTCAGCACAAGTGAAGGGTTGCACTGGGGGGGACAGCCATCAAAGCATTTACATACAGTATCTAGGTCAAATGTCGAAGGCTATTCAAGTAAAACAGTAAGATGGTCAAACAAGTTTTTGGTTCATTAGATTAGATTGGACTAGATTCAATTTGTATTGTTATTGTGCAGAGTACAAGTACAAAGACAACAAAATACAGTTTGCATCTAAACAGAAGTGCCAAAAAGCTGAACAATTGAAGTGGGTCTGTTGAGGGCTGTAAAATTGGCTCATATCTATTTTCCAAAAGAAAAAGAATGAATAAATACATGAAAAGAAAATAAAAATAAAAAAGTTAACAATTCCTGGATTGCACTCCGTTCCCCTATCGGTGGTACCATGTGTACATGGAATCTTACACTTATCATCCAGGTCCTGCTCATACACCACACACAGTAACTTGACACACACACAGCATTTCTGGA
Organism: Sardina pilchardus; assembly: GCF_963854185.1. Classification (NCBI taxonomy): domain Eukaryota; kingdom Metazoa; phylum Chordata; class Actinopteri; order Clupeiformes; family Clupeidae; genus Sardina; species Sardina pilchardus. Next base: position 16,565,680 of record NC_085016.1, read on the forward strand.
CATGTGACTTTATAACTCTCTAAACTCAGTAATTTCTCAAAAGCTTGTAGCCGTGATTTCTCATTGAAATCCAATAGACACAGTCTTATTCTTGACACATGGCCAATTTTTATCATCTATGTAATTCAGAATGCATAACTTCTATTCTATAGAATCTATAAGGTATTTTTTTTCTTTCACAATTTCTTCTGAAATTTATTAAAATTGGGCTGTGTGATTTAGTATGTTCCACAGATCTTGCACCCTGTCTACAAGAACAAGGTGGTTCCTGTCGCTGACATCATCACCCCCAACCAGTTTGAGGCTGAGTGAGTATAAGCACACTTGTCAATCATCCATCTATCTGCCAATCACCTTTGTCCTTTTACCTTATAGCGTGCAAAGTGTTTTGATGTGATAGTCAGTCAAGACAGCATATCATGGCAGTTTTGATCAGAGACAGCGGACAACTTTTAACAATTTATTAGGTTTGAAGATCTGCAGTGTCTGTACAACAGCCGTCAAATAAGTGTAGGCTAATAAATAAACAAAAAGAACATAATATTAGCTAATACATTTACTAAGACAAGGAAGAGTGGTATAATGGTCACTCAATGGTCAGGACTGAACTTGAACTGGAGCAACAAAATCCAGTTCAAGAATCTAAAATCAACAAGCACAGTTTTGCAAAGTCAGCCTGAGTCATCATGGTGGCAGAGCTCCCTCTGGTGGCTGTATGGAAATATACAGTTCTGACTTGGGCTGTCAAAATAACTGATTAATTTAGATGAATTAATTTCAGGAAAAAATAACTGATTAAAAAAAATAACGCAGATTAATCAATGACCTTTGACCCGGAGCCATTCTAGTCAGTAACCATTAGACCAGAGAGGGTTCAAGCGGAGCGAGAGGGCAGTATCTTGATAGTAATGAAGGATCTTTGATTAGACTGTTAAATAGGGAGACGAGAATGTGCTGCCTGGATCATTGATTGGAACATTTACTTTAAAAAAATGGCCTAATAGTGTTAAAAAATAAAGTGTTGATTATACAATAAAGTCCTCTGCAATGTCTGCAACAAGGAATTTGCATATCACTGGAGTTCGTCAACTCTAAAGTACCACATCAATGCAGAGAAATAGTGTTGACATTGATGGGAGTGTTAAGGATTTTCATTGTGTCCCCTAGGTTATAAATGTGGCAAAAGTATTTGAATGCATTTCCTCAGCATATTTGGTCATATTATAGATTGTCATGGCCATTATTTGAACAGTGAAAATAATTAAAAAAAAGAGTTTTTGAACTTTAAAGTCACTAATGCTGATTATTCAATGATGCATTTTAATTGAAATCATTGAAATAGCGTTCACAGCAAAAAAAATTATATGCGATTAATTTAGATTAATTAATCACAGAGTGTGTAATCAATTAGATTTTTAAAAATGTAATCGATTGACAGCCCTAGTTCTGACTGCTGTATGTGTTTTTAGGAGTTTGAAGGGTTACAAATACACTGTTGGAGTGTATAGCTGCAATTTGCAGAGATGTGTGGATGCCATGTCCAGTATCTGCCCTTTGCGTTTGTGGTAGCATAAATGCAGTTCAGAGAACGAGAGAAAATGAGAGAATGAGAGAATGACTGCTCCATGTGTTTCAGGTTACTGACGGGGAAGAACATCAGCACAGAGAAGGATGCGGTGGAGGTACACACACACACACACACACACACACACGCACACACGCACATATACATGTGTTTTCTTCATGCCTGGATCTGCAGAGGTAATCTGCTGGTTGCTGTGACTGCAGGTGATGGATGTATTGTGTGTGTAGCTAATCAGCTGTATGCTGTGACTACAGGTGATGGACCTGCTGCATCAGATGGGTCCAGATACAGTGGTGATCACCAGCTCAGACCTCCCATCGCGTCTAGGAGACCGATTCCTCGTGTCACTGGGCAGTCAGAGAATCGGTGTGTGTCTGTCTGTGTGTTTGTGTGTTTGTGACTGACTTTGTGTCTGTGTGTGTGTGTGTTTGTGACTGGCTATTTGTGTATGTGTCTGTGTTTGCATGTGTGTCTGTGTGGATATAGTTTGTATGTGCATCAATGACATGCAGGCTGATCGGAATGTTTGAGGAGTAATTTCTTGAGGATTTTTTCTAGGTTAGTCCTGTATATTTATGTGTTGACATGAATAAGTATGAGCGGTTTCACACATGTGAACGCGTGTTTGCACGCACAAGAGTAGATGTGTGTTTACATAAAGTTCTATCTCTCTCTCTCTATCTCTCTCTCTCTCTCTGTCTCTCTCTCTCTCTCTCTCTCTCTCTCTCTCTCTCTCTCTGTGTGTGCATGTGTGTGTGTGTGTGTGTGTTCACAGTAATGCCTGATGGAACTCGGAAGACTCAGCGTATTCGCATGGAGGTGCCAAAGGTGGACGCTGTGTTTGTGGGCACTGGTGACCTGTTTGCAGCCATGCTGTTGGCCTGGACGCACCACTACCCCACTGATCTCAAAGTGAGCATGTCTGACATCAGGGAGCGCCACCAGTCGTTGATTCAATTGCCTCATGAACATCTCAGTAATGTTTTCTCTCTCTTCTAGACGGCCTGTGAAAAGACTTTCTCTGTCATGCACCATGTCATAAAGAGGACCATCTCCTATGCCCACAGTAAGAGTCCACCCTGACATATGCACTAAGCCTCTAACCCCAGTCTAACTTATGTAACCCACTTACAGTGAGTTATGCTAACCTAGGCTAGCAGTGTCAGACAGTGTCTGTTAGTATGCACTAATGGAATGCTAGAAGGGCAGAGACACATTCTGGAGCTTACATGAATTCCAAAGCTCCATGCCTCCCAATCCACAATCACAAAATGTACTGGAACCCTGTATGAACTTGTAGTTGGGTCCTGCAGCCATTTAGGATCTTGAACATACATGTACATGTAAGCTAGATCTGTTTCTGTCAGTCAGTTTGAGTAGTACGGGAGTAAAAGGGTTGAATTCTTCACTTCTGATTACCTGAATGAACTTACATCTATCATTGGGTACAGCTAGAGCAGTAGTGTAAAAATGGTGTCTTAAAGTTGAGATGGTATTTGTCTGATTATTACAATAATGCAGAGTTCATCAGAATTTTTCAGATGAAGAAAGGCTGCCTTGGTGATAAATGTAATATGGGAATCCCCTTTGGCATATGGAAACCATATAGGGAGCACTTAGTAATTATACTATATGGGAAATATTTACTCAGTGCAAACACTCGAGAGACTATGTACTATGCTGCACAGATTCTCAGTAGCGCAGTGGTGTCAGCCAAGCTGTCGGACCTGTGTTTGTGATTGGGAAGGTAGTAAAAAGGAACACAATAACTTTTGGGTAATTATAGCTTATTTGCCTTCTACCCCAGAGTTAGATAAGATGGTGTATTCCCGGCTTCTCCCTGCGTGCGTGCAGTTACTCATTCTGACACTATTAGCCTAGCTTAGCATAATTCACTGGAAGTGGGTTACAACAATTAGTCTAGACAGCTACTTTTTAGCTATAGGCTAACTGGTGTATCACAATGTAACCCATCCATTGTAGCACATTGTAACCCACCTGTACTTTACAATGTTAATTCAATGCAAACACATGAGCCTGTTTGTGTTAATTTTGTTGTTTTGTATCTTGACCTAAGTTTTTCAGGTTTGAAGGCTGTTTGTATTGAATTAATTTAGCTCAAAGCTTAATGACAGTGTTACAACTAACCTGTCTATCGGGCAGGTTGTAGCATTCACCTAACACCACTTTCAGTAAAGTTGTACACGAACGTTAGGTCCTAGAACCAAACTTCATGTGCACATTCATAGCAGAGCTGTGTATGCTTGTTGTATAAAAATATGATTAGTCTAACTAAATGATCTAACTATCAAAACAAATATTTATCATCTAAACTAAAATATATTTTTTACACACACACACACACACACACACACACACACACACACTTGGTCTTCAACTGTCTTCAACTGTCTTCAACTGTCTTCTGTTTTCAACCATGTTATTTCCTCTTCCCTTTCTCCTCTCTCGCTCTCTTTGTGTTCCTCCCTCCCTCCCTCTCCCTCCCTCCCTCCGTCTCTCCCTCTCTCAGAGATGGCGGGCCCAGGCAGACGACCCACCCCGCCCCAACTGGAGCTACGCATGGTTCAGAGTAAAGCAGACATTGAGAACCCGGCCATAGTCATTGAGGCCACTGTGCTATAAGCACCCACACCCCACCCCATCCCACAACCGCACAATGTATAGATGTTGTACATTCTGATGTGTATTGTGACATTTGCCTTAGGATCTAACAGAGCACAACGTTTCCACGGAGGAAAGAAGGCAGGGTACAGTCACATTGGGAGGAGTAGAGAGGAGCCAAGGGAGGGGAAGAAAGGTGTTTCTTTCTCTCTCTCTTTGTCTTTCTCTCTCTCTCTCATACACTCTCTCACTCCCTCCCTCCATGTCTGTATTTCTCCTCTTTCTCTATTTCTCCTGGCCCCTGACAGACCCCTTAGGCCCCCCTACACAAAGGGACCAGACGGCCTGACCTGAGCCAAATAGCTTCCCTAACTCAGGCAGGCCCACACAAACCAGGCCTGCGCCGAGTCGGCCCACACAAACCAGGCCTGCCCCGAGTCACCACGCCAGTGGGCCATTGGTCAAGTGGACCAGTGGCAAATGTGTGCCAGTGGTCCAGTGACTAATGTATGCTAATGGCTAATGCGTGCCAGTGGGCTATTGGCTAATGTATGCTAGTGGGCTTATGGCTAATGCACGCCAGTGGTCCAGTGGCTAATGCATGCTAATGGCTAATGCATACCAGTGGTCCAATGGCTAATGCATGCTAGTGGCTAATGCATGCCAGTAGTCCAGTGGCTAATGCATGCTAGTGGCTAACACATGTACCAGTGGGCTAGTGGCTAATACGTGTCCAGGGGCTAATGCGCGCCACTGGGCTAGTGACTCGTGTGGCTCCTCCTTAGAAATGTTGGGTCAGAGAGAGAGGCTCCAACTTTACACTCCTCAAAAAGATCCAGTGCGAGCAGGGTGCTCCGTGATTGGTGGAAATCAGCATGTCTGAAAGCTCCCTCACCAATCAAATCACAGGCATCATGGGTGCCTGATCCACCATAGGAGGGCTTTGGACCTTGTTGCCTAGCAAAGGAGACTTTAAATGTACATCTCTCACCTGTGAACTCTCTTGGCAATCATGACTGGCATTGCCATGGTAACATGATTGAACCATACTCATGTGTGTCCACAGGTGTCACTAACTCGCTTATGTCTTAATTCCGTTTTTACCTCCATGATTTTGCTCTGATTTCTTTTTGTAATCGTGAATTTTTAATGAATCTGAATGATTCTGGAATATCTGGTACATTTCAGCGTCTGATCAATCTGAATATGTCGTTCATTTCCATGTTTTTTATTTTTTTTAATTCATTGTATTTGCAATGATAATCTATGATGTGTAAATAGTAAACATAAGTAATGCATTCTAATCATAAACAATTTTTTATTTTCATATCTTAGAGATTTTAAAAGACTGAGGCTGAAGGGGTTTCTGGCCTCAGTGAGTGGTATTTGTGCTATAATGGTGCCAAAGCTGTAGAGGGCGCTCTCCAGCCTTAACAGCAAGTCAGAGATGAGGGCAAAAATGTACCAATCCCAACCCAATACCCTACAGTACCCTAAACAGTACACTTACTCAAGTGCAGTGCAGCAACGTAATGTGTTTTCCCTTTGGAAAGCGCTTTGTATACGCTTAAGTATACTAACTCCAATATCAGCCCCAACCCAACAGAGTACACTAGCTTCATTTATTGTAGTACAGTAACCTCATACAGGATACTAACCTCAATTTAGTAAACTAACCCCAATATAACACAGTACACCAACATGTTTTAGTGCATCAACACCATTATGCTGTATACTTACCCTAGTGCACAGTTCACAAATACAACACGTTTCATTAACCCCAACACACCTCTCACTTGGGCTGTCAGAGCAACCTCACTATTCAGATATATAAATATTTTTAAGAGATTAATATATTTTAAATATTTCCTTCTGTTGACTTTTCTTCAATATTTATTTAGTTGGAAGGTGTAAACATAGAACAGTCCAGAACGATGCCTTGTCTAAGAGGATCACACGCATGCATGCACACACACACACACACACACACACACAAACAGAAACAAACAAACAAACAAACAAACACACATACACACATACACACACACACACACACACACACACACACACACACACACACACACACACACACACAGACACACAGACTCACAGCTTACACATGAAATACCCCACTACTCTCTCCCACAACCCAGACTGCTCTGAGGGATGGTGTGTGTGTGTGTGCTTGCGTGCGTGTGTGTGAGTGAGTGAGTGTGTGAATGTCATGTAGAAAGCACTGACGGCACTAGTAAATAGAGTAATTTCTGTTGGCTTGTCCATGACCTGATGAAATCTGCCAACTGCTGTGTTAGTAGGCAGAGTCAGTGGACTGAGTAGCGTTCTAGAGTGAAACAGGCAGAATGGCTTGTCGATCCACTGCAAGGCAGATTTTATATGCTATTTCCCAAATGGAGCAGTTTAGACTTTGTGAGAGCTGATATCGTAAAAAAAAAAAAAAAACTGTTGTTCATTTTTACCATTTTTACTGCATTAACCATTTTGTTCTCTGGGTTGTGAAATACGTGCCAGCCATTTCAGGGCAGGTGTTTCTGTAAGAACAGGAAGTGGGATGCTGTATCTGACTGCTCTTCTCACACACACAGATAAGCATCTCTGCCCAGTCACAGTGCTGCCTGTGAAGAACAGCCTCCAGTAATGGCCTCGCATTAGCCGGGTGACCATGGGTAACGCTAGTGAGGTGATATTGCTGCTCTAGATGTATGTGTGTGTGTGTGTGTGTGTGTGTGTGTGTGTGTGTGTGTTCAGCGGGGGGGAGAAGTGATGGTGGACTTTTTAAACGATAGAGCATGAATGAATGATGTGAAATGAGAGAACACTGATGAACGGATTGAGGGGGACGTACTTGAAGAGGGCGAAGCTCACAGCAGCTTTGTAGCACAGGGAGGCCTGTGGCCCTGGCGGACTCCGGTCCAGAACCCCTCGGACCGCTGGCAACACACAGGCCCCAAGGAGCATCTCTGCCAATATTAGCACTGCCACCAGAGGAATGAGTGTGTGCGTGTGGAACCGAAACGAAACGAAACAGTCAGGCGTATGTGCAGTGAGGGGCTGCAGTGGCTTAGTATGAAAATTGTTTTGTTACATCTATCTGTGCGTGATCTGGGTAGGATTAGTCAGGTCTGGCTACGCAAGCCCAGGCAGCAGTCAGAGGGTGAATCTTGATGTCCTCCCTCACAGACTTTGATGTGTGTTCCAGCTAGCTTCGTGAGGGCTTAGGGCTGTCCCATTGTAAAAGTTGTTAAATGCATAAGGGCTCGCTTGCACCCTCTCTGCGCCCTTTCCGTAAGTTGGCATTTATGCAGACTTTACTCAAGGGAATTACCAATAATTGAAGCGTTGTGACGTGAAACACAGGGTTACCTAAAGGGAAGCTGGAAGCTTGCAAAAACATTAGTAAATAACTGCCATAAAACAGACACAACATGTTTTTGCTGTTGTGAATTTAACAATACGTCACAGGTGCTGTCACATTCCTGTTATTAGCATTTTGAGCCCTTACAGCCTCTTAAATTCAATCCCTTATCCCTTAACATGTTTCAATTAAGTCCTTGAGGGTTCAGGGCTTAAACCTAAGGGGGGACTTCAAGATTCAGCCAGAGTGTCACTGATAGGAGGAACATGACCATGGTATGGCTCAGGTGTGTGTGAGCGCATGTGTAGCGCCAGGTGTGTGTGTGTGAGCACGGTGTAGTCTGTAGAGTGCATTTACTGTATTTGTGCACTCTCGCTGTGATCAGTGTGAATGGATTTGATGGAGCCATTAATTCTGACTTATCGTGGCTATTACTTGCTTACTTACTGAACACAGTAACGTGGAGAGCGCCCCCTGGGGGGAGTAGAGGGCTCTTGCCCCACTACAGCGTTTGGGTTAATTTGTCACTCTGTCTCACCATTTCTGTTTAATGGATTTGCCATTGGTCCCTTTTGAGTGGTGGTGTGTGTTGGTCATTGAGTGTGGTGTGTGTTGGTCATTGAGTGTGTTAAGTGTGGTGTGTTGGTGCAAGGAGTGTTTAAAGCAGCAGTGGGACCAAACTGTTGACGGGATGGCTCCCCCTGCAGGTGACCCTGAGAAATGATGCTGTATTTTCCCCCACAACCCTTTGTGAAATGCTCAGGCCCATGAGAAGGAGAGAAGATTGACTGGCGAAACAAATAATTATATTATAGATAAGAGTACTTACACAGTCGTTCAACTTGAAAATGTTAGGATGTAGATAGAGATTATTTTTTGTGTCTAATGGTCTTTCCAGTGATTGGTCTCTACTTCCTGTGCTCCTTGTGTACGGACCGCTGTGTTTAGCCTAGTGTTGACCTCTTCCCTGTGTTCCGACTCTCTTGGTGAAATCCCTGTGCTGTGTGTGTGCTCTACCAATGACAGACAAATCCCTCCCACCCTCCCGCTAGTGAACTCCCAGATGATGTCAGCACAGAGGGCTGAGTCTCAGGTCCTGGCTTCCCCACTCACCATCACCTTTGACCTCGGACCCCCTGACCCCAATGCTCCTTACTCTGTATCTGTGTCTGTCTCTTAGCAGTTCAAACAGTGATCCATCTGCTTGGCTTTCTGTTCTGTTATTCCTCAGTTCGTTATCCGGAAGGTTGTTTTTTGTTCATTTATTTCTTGAATGGGGAAAAAAGCGATGATCTTAAGCGATGATCTTAAAAAAAATCCTAACATGAAAACTGTTCTAACTGTTTGGTAAAGTTTTTAGTGCTTCGTTTTTATAACATGTTACAATGATGATTGTAGTGTACAAATCCACATTTATAATCTATGTTACAATGCAATAAAGGTAGAGTAATGACTAATGAGGAAGCCCCATGTGTTTGTGTTTGTCTCTGTGTGTGTGCATGAAACACCAGTGGATTGCTCTCTGACCTTCTGCTTCGGTCAGATGGAGGTGGGCAAAATGGGAGAGCCCAGGAACATCCTAATTAAGATCATCAAAGTACCTCATCATAAGAGGGCAGAGTTAGAGTAGGCTTAAATGACTAAAACAAGAGTATGCCGCAATTAACTGTTTTTGAGTTATCTTTGTATATTATCATCTTCAAGCATTATCACCACTGTCGCATAGGCCTACTTAAAAAAAAAAAAAAATTCTCAGGTTTGAGGTCTCCAAGCTGCCAGACAGTAGCACGACCTGGCCAATTTACATAGACGGAATACAAGAGGATAGCTGGAATTATAATCCCTGCAAGCAATTGTGTCTGAAATGTCCAATGTCCATATCAGAAGTGGTTATTAGTCATATGCACTATTTATCTCCAGCTCTCGCACCTAGACCCCTGGGGAAAATCAGCATGTTATGTTCCCATCATTCCTTTAATTTTTTCACCGGAGTAATGGTTACTGAATAGCAAAATAAAAACAAACTGACAAAATGTGGACTATTTTCCCAAATGTAGTAGGCAGAGAAGGTGGGCCTAGGACAGTGCCCAACGCCTATTCCTACGATTACATACAGATTAAACCGCTCTACTTCACCACTAAAATATACAATCCACATTCTTAATGCAATTCGTGTACTGACAGATTTTCCTCAATATCAAATCCGCAACACCTCCGAGTACATCTCTCGGCTCAATTTGAAAAATCAGTGCGTGTGGAATACAGTTTCCCGACGGATAGATTATGTAGTCGGAAAGGAAGTTCATCGCTTGTGCGCACAGTATGCGGATGGCGACCTAACGGACCACGGACAAAGGATAGCGACCACTCAGCCCGCACGGAGGAGGATCCGGCTTTGGTGCAAACAATCGCTAATGCAGGTGCACTTGCACTGGCTATCGCCATACATCCCGAGCCACGGAAAACTTGCTGCATACGACCTGGAGACCTGTCGCGCTTCAGAAATCAGGTATTTTGAAGCTATGCTAACCTGGTTAGAGGTGCAAATGTATCCAGCCTGCAGTAACGATCTTAGCTAACAGTAATGGCCCAGCAGTTGGATATGAGCACGTAAGTTGACATGACTGGGTTTGGTAACAGCACGGGCATATAGCATTTGGATGATAACGTGTATGTGACGGAGTATAGAGTTTGATGATTGTCGCTCTTTGTCTTTGTCATTGTCATGACAGAGGAGCCCTTGTGCCCTGCTTGTAGGATAGCTGGCGAAGTGTTGAGGGAAGTCTGCAGTAGAAGCACCCCAAGCAAACCCTGTCTAGCGGAACAGTTTGGCACACGTTACTGCAGTGTGTATGGATAGCTAGGGTGGCTGTGCTAGCAAGTGCCACTCGACGTTAGTAGCCAAACCGTGGTGGACAGTGCACCTGTCACTGATATGAAATTATGGTACAACTGTATGGAATTGCTTTGTTATAAAAAAATAAATGTTTCGGGAGAAGCTGTCTGAAACGTGTTTCAATGCGTGGTGGGATCCAGAAGACAAACGCCTAGATTGCCACCCGGACGGCAGATTGATCATTGTGGTCCCTTCCCGGGTTACTGGAGTTCAGCGTGTGGCGTGTTTCGTGACGTGTGTGTTGTCAGCACAGCAGTGTGTGTGAACCTGCGAGTAAAGACAATCTTATCTTGTCATCTTCAGATGAAATGAACAGTAATGATGTCTTGTGCAAGGGGCTATCTTCAGTTAAAGCATTTAGGATAGTTTGCAACTTTGTGCATGGCATGGTATTCAGTTCGTAGTGCCAAACCACCTGATTGTTGTGCGTGTTTGTGTGTGGATGTATCAGTTTGTTGTGGTGCCTGTGTCCAATGACTCCAGCTGAGTGTGTGTGTGTGCACTGATGGGAATTATAGGAAAAAGAAATGCCCTTGTCAGCCCTACAAGGTCCCCCTGCCCCCTACGCTCTACCCCCTACCACCCACCCATTAGCTATAATCTCTTGGAAGATCTGAGTACATAAATCCAGGGTGTGTTTTGGGTTAGGGTTTGCTCCTGCGGTCGGTTCACTGTCTGTTGATTGGGGGCAGGAGTTGGACTGTGCCCCCATGAGTGGAGTGTGGTGGCTGCCTTATCACTGGGAATATGCGTCCCTTCTGTAGACTGTGTTATCATTGGGTATGCATGTCCCTCCTGGTGCCTGTTTTATCAGTGGGAAATGAGTGTAGCTCTTATCACAGCCAGGGTGGTTGTGGTGGAGCTCTGGGACTGGAGTCATGTGCATGTGTGCCCTCATTCCTGGTCGATGGAGGGGGTTACAGACAGTGTATGCTGAAGCAGTCCTTCCTTGAATTTCCCCTTGGGGATCAATAACGGATCTCTATCTATCTATCTATCTATCTATCTATCTATCTATCTATCTATCTATCTAAGCAACACCTGGAGCTGGGTGTGGCACAGGCTCAGACATGTGGCCACTTTCCTGGGAGATGCCCCCAGCTGATTGGTAAGCAGTCTCAGGCACCAGTGCTCCAGCTAGAGCTTCCGTGTGAAACCTGCCCTTACAAAAATCAAATGTTTGCAGCAAACTTGCAGGTGATTTGTGGCAAAACAAAGTTCCTCACTAGTGGCAGATGTTTTCGCCAGTGATTTGCCACCACACTTAGCCAATAATGGCAAACTTACTGCAAACTTCTGGTGACAAACCTAATTTGCATATGAAATTGCTAAACATTTGCTGCAGGATTGCCAAAGTTGACCGCAGCTGTTTTCCAGAGGTTTAATTTGCATGTGAAAATATGACCCTGCCGCAAATTTCAAAGGCTTGACATTTCTGTGAGGGCGGTACTGCCCAGAGAAGCCCAAGAACACAAGTGCTAGAACAGGCACTTGGTGCTCCCCAGGTTCCCCAAAGAAGTCTAAGAATATGTACTAGAACCATTGTCTCGCCTGGTGCTCCTCAGAGAAGCCCAAATACTAGTGCTCCCCAGAGAAGCCCCAAGAACATGAGTACTGAAACCAGTGCTGGCTGGGGTGCTCCCTAGGTTCCCCAGAGAATACTCAAGGACATGAGTACTAGAACAAGTGTCTGGTGCTTTCCAGAGAAGCTCAAGAGCACAAGTACTAGAACAGGTGTCTGGTGCTCCCCAGAGAAGCTCAAGAACACAAGTACTAGAACAGGTGCCTGGTGCTCCTCAGAGAAGCTCAGGAACATGAGTAGAACAAGTGCTACCCAGGCTGCTTCCTAGGCTCCCCAGAGAGTACTCAAGAACATGAGTACTAGAACAAGTGCCTGTTGCTCCCCAGGCTGCCCTCTGGGTGCTCACGGACCTGGATGTTCTCAAACTCGGACAGGGCGCACATTCCACCACACATCTGCGCGCACACACACACACACAGACAGCCATGAACTTGTATCAGCTCACACACACATGCCCTGCTTCCTTTGGGCAGAGCGGGTTGATGTTGATTGGATGCGACATAACCAGGGTGCAGCAGGGCCGGGGGTGATCATCTGGCTAATCAGCTCTCAGAGATTAGTGGCCTTGAGGCTGTGCTGATGACATCGCCCGGTTTCCAGACAATTGTTTCTGCAGCGCTCCTGGGCAACAGCACAGGTGCTCTCGCTTGACGCTAGCCGCTAGCCTCTCCGCTCAGACAGGTGAGCTCGCCGCTCTCCTCCGGGCCCGACAGGAAGCACGACTTCTCCGTCGGAAGCAGCCGGCCGGAACGGTACCCTGACCATCCTGTAACCTTGGAGACGCTGACCGCGCACTGCCCGGCCTTCAGGGGGATCTGATTGTGTTCTTGCTGTCATCATCATAATCTGCGGAGTTCGTTCTCAGTGCGCCGCTAACGGGATTAGCATGGCTGTGTAACCGCTGCCTGCTTGTTGCTACATCCATCGAGACTCGCCTGCTTCTCGCAGCTCTCCTGCACTTCTTCTCCGAAAAGTTTTGGATTTCTGCCGTCAACATGTTGAACCAGGGAGCAGTTATGATCTTCACTGGCGTCTGTGGGGCACTGGTGGTGTTGGCAGTGGCGTACTATGCCTACTGGTGAGTGCACAGGGCACCACAGACATGGGGTACAGGGCAGTGCTGTCCTGGGCTCCACAGACAGAAGCAGCTGCAATGGCCTCTCAGGGGAACCCTTGGCACAGCATGCTAAAGGGGCGATTGAAAAGTGTGTGTGTGTGTGTGTGTGTGTGTGTGTGTGTGTGTGTGTGTGTGTATGTGAGTGAGTGAGTGTGTTCTGAGGATATACTGGGTGTCATATGCTTCATGTTAAAGGGTAAATGTGAGAGCTGTTGGTATGGGTATATGGAGTTTATGCTCTGGAAGTATGGTGTGTGTGTGTGAGTGAGACCTAAGTAATGATTATGTTCATAGCCAGCTATTTTCTCAATTATTTGATCTGTTGTTTTATTAATGACATTTCAGAAATTGGAGTAGAATTGTCGATCAGTGTTTCCCAAAGCCTGAGATTATGTCCTCAAATATCTTGTTTTGTAAACAAGCCAAAAATATTTAGTTCACTATATAAGAGGAGTAAGCTGAAAATAATCAAGCAATCTGAAATCAGAGAATTTTGTGGTGTTTTCATTAAATTGACACAAATGTCGATTGGCAAAATTAGTTGCCATTTGATAATTCATTTAACACTAGTTAACATCATTAATATGCATTCACACCCATCCTTGTGCTCTTTTGTAAGCTGTGGTGATTGTGTGTTTAATTGTGCTGCTGTGTTGGGTTGGTTTGGTCATTGTGTGTGTGTGTGTGTGTGTGTGTGTGTGTGTGTGTGTGTACACGTCTGTGTGTACGTACACACAATGTGTGTGTGTGTGTGTGTGTGCGCGCATGCTGTGTGTACGGTGTATGTCTGCGGGCACTGATGTGTTTTTGTTAGTTTGTGTGTGCCATGTCCAGCAGGTGTGGGCCAGACAGCTGTGAGTTCCTAAGCAGGTTTATCTCCTGTAATCCACTCAGCCTGACCTGCAAACGGACACAGCGCACTCTGGGGTCAGCGCCACACCCGGCTCAGCTGAGCGATCCCAAATATTACAGCAATGGAGGAAGTTATGGCCAATATATATATATAGAAGCGGGAGGGGCATTTACATTTGAATTTATAGAGCAAGTTTAGAGCTACTTAGTAAAGATGTCATTTAAATGCAGACAAATATGTACAGTACTTGGTCTATTTCAGTGGTATTTGTGTCAGTTGCAGTCTGTCAAAAATGTACCCCCCCAAAAAAAGCACAGATAATCAGATTGTGATAGATCTTGTGACATCTATTGCTCAAAGGGCGTATTAAGAATATTTCCCTAGTATTTGTGGATATCTGTGCAGTCTTTAGGGGATTTTCATCTAGCTGAAACTAGCATATTTTCAACACTAAAAAAAACTGGTAAAAAACGCACTGGTAAAAAACGCACAAAAATGTTTCCATAAAGAACAAATATTTTGTATAACTTCTATCCGAATGAAAAGATGCAACCCTTTACAGTTTTTTGGAACAAATGAACAGAATTACTAAAAAAACCCTTATATAGTGGCAAAAACTTCAATAGTGCCCTTTCACCCACAAGCGCCCCCCCTCCTCCTCTCCCCGACCTGATGTAGCCTTACAGCTGCCTTGATGATCTCAGATAGTGGTCTGATGTCTCTGGACTCTGTGTCACACTACCCGGGACAGTGCAGTATATACTTCAACGCTGCCTGTGCTAGGGGATGGGCATTTCAAGCAAAATTACCATACCATATTCACTGGTAACTAGCCTAGCATTCATCTCAAATGACTGCATAGTTGTGGTAGACTTAAGATTAAGATAGTGCAAAGCTTTGCCTGGTAAAGTTTGCACTGCATGTTTAATCAGTTTGTGTTTCATTTTCTCGTTAGCAACCCAGCCAATAGTGCTCGTCTACCTTAGTAGCCCTTAGCAATGATCATGATGCCAACTCAATCAGGGCAGGAGTTCCTGTCTTACTGTATGCATTTGTATGTCTGTGGGGCTAACATCTTGTATAGGGGACCCCCTCCAAAAACACACACGGCTCACAAACATGCATACACACCTATGCAACAACATACTCTACTATTTGCTAGAGAGCTTTTTCTCCTCTGTCTGGGTCTCTCTCTCTCTCTGTCCTTGAATCTCTCTATCCCTTCATTTCTATCTTTACATGTCTCTCCTCTGGCTCCTCCCCCCTCCCTCATGTGTCGATACAAAGTTCACTGGAGTTTACGGGGCAGGGGCTGGGAGCATGTACGCTAGGAGCATGCTCTGACTAACACACTCACTCACACTCACACACTCTCTCTCTCTCTCTCTCTGTTCTGGAATCTCCACACACAAACACACACACAGTCTCTCTTTCCTTCTGTGCTGGAGTCTCTCCACACGCACAGATAATACTGGAGTCTCCCCATACATACATACGCACACACACTCTGTTTCTTTACTGGAGTGAAAAGCAGGAGAGCATAACGCCTCCAGGACTGTCAGCTGAGGTTAGTGTTTGGGTCGAGTGAGTGTTGGACTGGACTCGGGTGACTGGTTGTTAGAGTTGGAGGTGAGTGTTGTAGAGTGAGTGTTGTCGGTGAGTGAGTTAATGAGTGTGGGTTGTAGGTGAGTGAGAGTGTGAATGAGTATTCTAGGTGAGTGAGTGTTGGTTGTAGGTGAGTGATCGTGTGAAAGAGTATTCTAGGTGAGTGAGTGTGGGTTGTAGGTGGAGTGAGTTTTAGTTTATATGTCAGTGAGTTTTTGATGAGTGAGTGTTGTAGGTGAATGAGTTTTAGATGAGTGAGTTTTGTAGGAGTTAATGTTTTATATGAATGAGTTGTAGGTGAGTGAGCGAGTGAGTTTTGTAGGTATTTGAGTGAGTGTTAAGAGAGAGAATGTTGTCCGTCTGTGGTATAGAGGTTGTGTGTGTGTGGTTGAATGAGCAGTGGTCATGTGGCTTCTTAGCACTGCAGATGTGTGTTATACTCAGAGAGCATGATGGGTAAAATAGTGCATGCTGGGTAACTGTGAATTCAAAGACTGGAACTGTTTTCCCAACAGCAATGACATCTGCTGAGCAGTATAGCCGAGAAGTTTATGCAATATACTTTCGATTGTACATCGGGGGATGGGTGTGTGTGTGTGCACGCTTTTGCATTTGGATGTCAGAGTTAAGAGTGTTGTGTGATACAATTTCTGCATGAAACTTTGGGCAGGGGGTGGGGTTACTATAAAGTAGGTGAAAGTGCAGGCTGTGTACAAGGGGATTGTGTGTGTGTGTGTGTGTGTGTGTGTGTGTGAGCGTGAGCGTGTCTGTGTGTTATGGAATTCCTCTGCCTGCTCCATGGAGATGGAGGTTTGATTGCGTGTGTGTGTGTGTGTGTGTGTGTGTGTGTGTGTGTGTGTGTGTGTGTGTGTGTGTGTGTGTGTGTGTGTGTGTGTGTGTGTGTGTGTGTGTGTGTGTGTGTGTGTGTGTGTGTGTGTGTGTGTGTGTGTGTGTGTGTGTGTGTGTGTTTGATTCTGAATCTGTTCGATTGCTTGAGTTTATGTGTTGACTTCCTGATTTCATCATCATTCCCCCCCTCTTTCTCTTCCTCCCTCTGTTACAGGTCGGTCGTGCTGAGTGAGGGGCCGTGTAAAAGAGGATTGTAAAGCCAGCCCACCGTGGTGAGACCCCTTTCACCTCATTCACACACACACACACACACACACACACACACTTAGAAAGTCAGTTTGGCAGTGGCTCACTGTGCCGAGCATCTGTGCAAGAAATGTCAACCAGCCCTAAGCATGTTGACTAACTCTTACCCTGTTGACCAACTCTTACACCGCGTTCACACTGTCCACGTCCGTCAACGGATCTCATTGACTTTGCATGGGGCAGACTCGAAATGAATTGTGGGTCCGTCCGTTCCTTCAGCTCCGCTGCCTCCGTCAAAAAAGTTGAGAAATGTTCAACTTTTCAGGCAGCGATGGAGCCGTCAGCCAATCAGATAGCGTGTATGCAAATATACATGCGGCAGACAGGCATTCCGAGATCCGTCGACGGACATAGATAGTGTGAACGCGGTGTATCTTAGTCTGCCGACTAGAGGGTTGTTCAGATGGGAAGCGGTCCCCGCTCTCTGCCCCGCATCCTCCTGCCCCGCCCGTCATCCGATAGACAACTCAAAACTGAAAGCACACTGGCACCTCAAATGCTGAACATTTTTTTGTCTTGGAGGCGGACGAGCGTGTTCTCGATACAAAATGAACCAAATGTTAGCGGGAGTCGCTTCTCGTGTGAAAAGCCCTTAACTCTTACCCTGTCGACTGATTCTGAGAAGGCTTTTACGCTCCTGTCTCAAGCAGCTCTTTCCTGTTACACCTGTTCTAGACAACACGCCCTTTTCGAGCCCCAGTGACAGGCCCCGCATGGGCCTTAACGTTTTCTGAGATGTTGCTGGCGTCAAATTCAAAATGAGCTTCAATTTTCCATGGCATAGTCAAATTTGTCACTTTCAACATGTTGTCTGTGTTCTTTTTGAAACTTAATATGGGGATCAGAAGAGTGAACGCTTCAGGGCTATTAAAGCCAATTTACACCAAAGATTCACAACGAGACGATTCGTGGCACTCTATAAACCAGCAACTTGCTGCCACACGCATTCTAAAAAACTTGCAACATCACCAACGTGTGTCATACTTCACTGTTGCACCACTTTATAGCCAGATATGAACTAGTCAGTTGGTTAGTTGCGCAGCGTTAGCCAATTAGCTAATGAGCCAAGTCCGTAAATGTGCATTTGTTGTGCAGAAACCGGTCTTCTTCAAAATCTAGTTGATGAGTATTTCACTGCCTCTCCTTTGGCAAAAACCCAGACCTGCTAGACTGATTGAATGACGGCACGTCATAAACGCTCGGAGGTAAAAGTGCTCTAAAACCTAAAGCTGTGGTTTGACATGATAGCTCTTTTTCAGTGGCTTGCAACAGCTGGCAACGGCACGCAACGATTAATTCCGACCGCTGCAACTTGTTTCTGCTACGGTTTCGCAAATCTTTGGTGTGAGTTGGCCTTTAGAAACATTCCTGTTTCTCTATGCTTGGGAGTAGAAGCGCATACTGCTGCTCAACAACAGCAAGAGAAAACGATCAGTATAGGCGTTGGGATAACAGTGTGTGTGTTTCTGTGTCTCTGTCTGTGTGTCTGTGTCTCTGTGTCTGTGTCTGTGTCTGTGTGTTGTATGTGTGTGCAGGTCGGTGTGGGCAGCCATGGGTCTGCTGGCCTATCTGAAGAGCCAGTTTGTGCTGCAGCTGCTCATTGGCTTTGTGTTCGTGGTCAGCGGACTCATCATCAACTTCATCCAGCTCTGCACCTGTGTACTCTGGCCCATCAACAAGCAGCTCTACCGACGGATCAACTGCAGGCTCGCCTACTCGCTATGGAGCCGTGAGTCACGTATTCACATTGCCTGTGTGTGTGTGAGTGTGTGTCTGAGGTTTATGTGTGTGTGTGTGTGTGTGTGTGTGTGTGTGTGTGTTTGCTAATTTGTGTGTCTGTATGTTTGATGTTTGATCTATATCTTTATGTTCATTCACCATCATGTGTGTGTATTGAAGACCAGAGGAACTGTGTTAGTGTGTGTGTGTTCATGCATTTATGTTGTTGATAATGGTTGTTTTTGTGTGTGTGTGTGTGTGTGTGTGTGTGTGTGTGTGTGTGTGTGTGTGTGTGTCTCTCTCTGCAGAGCTGGTAATGCTGCTGGAATGGTGGTCCGGTACCGAGTGCATGCTCTACACCGACCAGAAAACCGTGGACATGTTTGGCAAAGAACACGTCATCATCATCCTCAATCACAATTTTGAGATCGACTTCCTCTGTGGCTGGACCATGTGTGAACGCTACGGCGTGCTGGGGGTTAGTGTGTGTGTGTGTGTGTGTGTGTGCTATCTTGTGGGTAGGCTGAACTAACATAAAGGGAGAGAGAAACCTGGACCCTATTTTTTTAGATATCTTTGTCTTACTCAAATACTGGACCAATTTCTATTGCCTCAAACGGCTATGAAATGCAGTCCTGAGGCACCCATGCCCTTGAAGTAAACAGCTTGTTACTGCCACTGACAGGCTCATGGATATTATAATATGTGTCTGACAATATGGAAAGGATCTCTACAGAGATGCCCCTGTGTGTGTTTATATCAATAGCTGTAAACAAGCTGTGGTCATTGACTGTCTCTACACCCTCAGAAGTTTAGGGGTTTAGGTGTCATAGTTAGGTCTGTTTCTGCACCCTGATGAGTTTAGGTTTTGGAGTTAAGAGTTAGGTTGGCCTGATTATAGAGCTCAAATGACCAAATTAACTTATTTTTTTTATATTGTTATACTCTATTGTTTAGATTTATACTGAGTAATAAACCCCTTGTCTGTGTTACTGGGTTATATAGACTAGAGTGTGTTAGTGCTAGAGTATATCAGTGGGTTATGTAAACTACTCATTTGTGTTACGGGGTTATGTAGACCACTAGTGTGTGCTAGATGGTTACATTTTACATTTACATCGGTTCATTTAGATGGTTTTGTCCAAAGCAATGTGAAGAATAACATTCAAGCTACATTTCAGATGAGACCTTAGGTAGCAATTGATACTACATCAATAAATACCACTACCTGTACTATAGTGCAGAAGTTGTAATGTGTAGTCAAGAGATAGTGGTAGAAAAAGAAGGAGGTAGAAGTAGAAAGAGAGAAGTAGACAGAGAAAAGTAAGGAAGTGCATGCTAAGTGCATGTTAGGTGTGTTAAAATATAACTTGTTACTTGTTTCTTGTTATAACTTGTTAAACTAGGGACCACCCTAGACTGGTAGTACTTGGTTAAGTCGTTTCATCATTTGATGGGGGCGGCTAAGGGTAGCCAATGGAGCTCAATGAACAGCGGGGTAATGTCTGCCTTTTTCAGTAGATTAAGCACACTTTCTGGACCATATGTATTGGAAGGCTGAAGAGGGAGGGCTTTGGCGAGAGATAACCATGGTCTGTTCATAGAACTGTGATAATCTAGTGGCATGATACTGAGAAGTGGTATGACTGGCCAACAAAGGCAGCATGACCGGAGAGGGTTAACCATGGTCATCGTGACACCCAAGCCTTGGTAGGAGCAAGAGAAGGGAACAGCAGTTCGGTCTTGAGGTTTAGTTGGAGGTGGTGTTCCTTCTTCCAAGTGGACATGTCAGATGTAGTTGGGTATCAGCTGTGTAGCGGTGATCTCGGAAGCCATGAAAGTGGATAATCGGGCCTAGCAAGGAGGTGTACACAGCAAAGAGAAGGGCTAGTGTAGACTAGTGTGTTAGTTGGTGCTGTGCTAGGTTTGACCTCTAGGTCATATCATCCATATTGGGTTAAATCGTCAATTCAAGTGTATGTGTGTGTGTGTGTGTGTGTGTGTCCTCAGAGCTCCAAGGTGCTGGCCAAACACGAGCTGCTGAAGGTACCTTTAATTGGGTGGACCTGGTACTTCCTGGAGATAGTCTTTTGTAAGAGGAAGTGGGAGGAGGATCGGGACACAGTCTTTAAAGGCCTGGATAGTCTCAAGGATTACCCAGAATTCATGTGGGTGAGTGCCCTGATCACATTACTACGGCTTATCCTCATCACCACGGATACAGGTTTCATTGTGTAAACTGTTGTGTGTGTGTGCAAGTGTATATGTGGAGATTAACATTGTTAAGCGTGAATGTGATGATTGGGAGTCCGTCAGGCCCAGAAATATGAATGTGTCTGAAAGGGAAGTCACCGATATGAATGAGTCTAAATTGCAATCGGCTAATTACAAAACTGCCAAGCAGTACACACATACACAGGCTTACTTGGCATACACTTACACACAGGGCTATTTGGGACATATACATTATGTGTTTGTAATTTTGTTCATTTCTGTGTGTGTGTGTGTGCGCAGTTGAGTTGATGTGATGGCAAATGGCTTGAATGGTATAAATTGCTGTTGTAGATTAGGCTTCTTTAGGCTCTATGAAGGTTACTCATTGTAAGGTTACACAGGTCACTGAATATGCAATTGACCGCTTCCAAGCCCCGCCTCCCATTGTTACTGTTGCTAGGTTGGATAACTTCTGTCAGGTGAGCTTGACAGAAGCATGACAGATGCCTGTGGTTCTGTCTCACCATATGCCACATGTGTTAGTTGCTGGGCGATATAGGCAGTCTACTAATGTTATGGCGTGTAAATAAGTTAACAGCAATACCAACTATAGTAGACCGTGTGATGAATCCGTTTGTGTGGATTGTTCCTGTTTCATTTTGTGTTCTGCACGTAACGGTTAAGAGTTGGCAAATATCGTCTAACTTATATCTTCTCTGCGATTGAAGGAATTATGGAATTTAAGTTTCTGCCAACCATTTTCCTTTAAGTTTCTCATTAAACTTCTTTGAATGGCAAATTTGAATGGCAAATGCTTCTTTTGAATGCCAAATGGCACTGACATCGTATCTGAAGAGTTAACATTATCCATTGTTTTAGCCTCGTTGAGTTAACATTATCCATAATTATAGCCTTGCCTTTCTGTATGATCTGTATGCAAAACACATTATATCATCGGGTGTAATATATCAATAATTCTCCTCCTGCATACCCGGTGCATTGATAGAGCTGGCTTTGATATCTCTTCAATAGTAGACTAATCTTATTCGTGTGTCATTTACACTCAGATGTCATAACCTATTACTCATTTACGTTCTAGTTAGACAGTGTTTGAACTTACACATAGCTGGTGAAAGATGTTGAGTGATGCTATGCTGTTCATATTTATTAAGCTAATGACTAATCGACTAGTGGGCGATTAATCCACTTCAGATTTAAAAATCAACACTTTTTACACAGTCAGGATATTCAGTGTTGCTTTCACAAGTTCCCCAGACACATTTTTAACCATCCTCAAATTTCAAGTTTATCTTCAAGACAGAAGGGCAAGCACGCGCTCACTGAACCATGGCAGGAAAGTCAGAAGTTAATTGGGGTTCTGATTCCAACATTGCTTAACTCTTATTTGGCAGTAGATCAGAATGGGATGGCGCTTGGGATCGGTCAATTGTCTAATCCTACTGTGGTATTGTACCGTACTGTATTTACCTATGAAAATGTGTGTGTTCATGCGTACGTGTGTTTGTGTGTGTAGTTCCTCCTGTACTGTGAAGGTACACGTTTCACTGAGAAAAAGCACCAGCTCAGCATGCAGGTGGCCGAGAGCAAAGGCCTCCCCAAACTCAAGTACCACCTGCTGCCCCGCACCAAGGGCTTCACCACCACACTGGCGTGTCTGAAAGGGACAGGTGAGACACACACACACACACACACACACACACACACACACACTCATATATTCCACACAAACATACACAAAAGCATATGTACATACACACGTATATCTGTATATGTAATGTATCGCACACACACACACACACACACACACACACACACGTACAAGTGACCAGTGGTATTTTCTCTCCTCAGTGTCAGCCGTTTATGACGTGACACTGAACTTCAAAGACAAGAAGGTCCCCACTCTACTGGGCATCATCAACGGCACCAAATACATGGCAGACATGAATATCAGGTGCAGTCTTTTCTCTTTCTCTTTTTCTTTCTCTTTCTCTCATCCATCCTGCCTTCTCTGCTTCTCCCTCATCCATCCTGCCCTCTATGCTTCTCTCTTCCCTGATGAGGTATGAGCTCACAGTCTTGTTAAACTCTGCCCCCTGCTGGTTGTGTGTGTGTTTTGCAGGCGGTATCCAGTAGATGAAATCCCTGATGATGAGAAGGAGTGTGCCGTATGGCTGCATAAGCTCTACCAGGAAAAGGTATATGACCAGTACACACACACACACACACACACAGATCTCACCCCAGGAGTAGATGAGATTTACATGTTCACACACCAGGAAAAAGCAGATAAACACACATGTACACACATACACACGCACACAGATACAGATCCCAGGTGCATATTATTATTGTTATTTAAACTATTTTGAAGTGATGTTTGATCTATTAGTATCTATAGCTGCCCCGCCTAAATGAAAGCCTGATATGCAAAGATGCAGCTGGATGTTTGTTACACGTGGTGCGTCTCTTTGTGCATCTCCCAGGATGCATTGCAGGAGCACTATGCAAAGGAAGGCTCGTTTCCGGGTCCCACCATCCGGCCGCCTCGTCGCCTCTGGTCGCTGCTCAACTTCCTGTTCTGGGCGTTTGTGCTGCTGTCGCCGCTCATCCACCTGGCCTGGGGCGTCTTCATCAGCGGCTCACCCCTCCACATCCTCGGATTTATGCTCTTTCTCATCATCGGTGCGTACACGCACGCACACACACTCAACACACATCACACATACACAGGCACGCACTCATACACACATCTTCAGCACCCTCAAGCATACACACGCATACTCAAAGATGTACGTACACACACACACACACACACCTACCTGACATGAAACTTGAAACTGACTTGTAGTGACTTATGCTTGTGTTTTTTTGTGTCTGTGTTTGTTGTGTGTATGTCTGCGTCTGTGTCTGTGTCTTTGTGTGTGTGTGTGTGTGTGTGTGGGTTTTGCAGCCTCTGTCGCTGTGCGGCGGCTTATCGGGGTGACGGAAGTGAAGAAAACGGGCTCTAGCTACGGCGATCCGGGGGCCAAGAAGCAGAATTAAACTTTTTCTTTCTTTCTCTCTTCCTCTCTGTCTCTCGCTCTCTCTCTCTCCTCTCCCTGAGTGCAGTGCAGCTTGTGTGCTCTTGTGCTCAGAGCTTATTTTCTACCACAACCCACAAACAAACAAACAGACAAACCAACTGGGAATATTGTAGTTTCAGGGGTTGAGATTTATCTTGTAAACACTAAGAGCAGGTGATGGAACCCCGGCTGTGATGAGATGCATAAACAACTCACTGAGAGGACTGCATGGACACACACACACACACACAACAGTATACATATGCACACATCCCACCCCGACACCCCCCCCCCCCCCATGTGCACACAACCACACACACACCACCTCACACAACTATGCACACTTAACATACATCTGTGTTCACCTTCACGTAGACAAACACACCCAGACACACTTACATTGTCTTCTCTCTCACACTCAAACCCCCTCCCTCTCACATGTTCACCTGCACAGAACCCCCCCTCACACACACACTCCTGTGTTCACACTCCTACACATACTTTATGACTGCACACACACACATATAGCAGAGATGACTCACCCCTCTCTCTCACACAAACACACACACAGCAGAGATGACCTCTCTCTTTCAGACACACACACACACACACACACACACACACACACAGACATAGCAGAGATGAGCTGAGATAGCTCTCGCTCTTCACACACACAAACATAAGGAATTGGTTAATATACCCCCCCCCCCCCCCCAACACACACACACACTCTCAACACTCAAACACACAGAGCAGCCCAGAGCAGCCCACTCTCTCTCCCTCACACACACACACACACACTGATTAGATGCTGTTGCTCTGGTTCCGTCCTGGTTCTCATAATGGCTTGACCGTTGTCACTGTAGCAACTACCAGGATAAGATTATTGTTGCTGTAGCATCCTTCTCAACGTGCATGCACACACGCGCACACACACACACACACACACACACACACACACACACACACACACACACACACATATACACACATACACACATATGTAGGGCACATGCTGAGAGGGTGGTGATTGTTCCTCCCAGGGGCTGAAAGTCCTGCACCCCACAGAAGAACAGAAAAGCGCCTGAAGCGTAGTCCTCGATAATTACATAAGGGAGGGGTCCTGTCTGAAGGCTCCTGTGCAAACAGAAGTGTTGTGAGAATGTAAGAAGGCAATATCTCACTCTTTCCCATTCTATTTCAGTTTGTGTCCCCTCTCATTTCCTGTGTAGACACCACGGTGGTACCCTGCCCTCTGCAGGCGAGAGCTGGTATAGCGTGAGTGTTTTGAGTTCAGATTCCTGCCAGCCTTAACAGTGTGTGCAGCTTCCTGATTGGTGTGCACTACTCTCATCACCCCCACCCTTTGTAACAGCACTAGAGGGTAGCTAAGAGACATATGCAAAGCATGTAGAGATTGCAAAAGAGAAGTATCGGGAGAGGGGTATTTTAATTTCCTGTCTTAAAAACTGCTAGCTGAAAAACTGGCTAACCTCAGAGGGTTGGGACTTATCATTTTAGCAGGTCTGGACTGAAACTACATAAAGGCTGTGAACTGTAACCAGGCAACTGATGTGTTCTTAGTATTTGTCTCCAGACCGGACATCAGAGGAGGGGTGGGTGGGGGGTTACCGGGGGGAGGGGGAGGGACGACTGGGATAATATTGTATCAATTTGGTGGTATCCCCCATACTTCTGGATTTTGGAGGGCAAGGATGGGGTGAAAATGTATATTTAGATCCAATAGAGAAATAGTAAATAAAATTCACAGATGTTTTTTTTTTTTCTTTTTTGTATTACCTTCCAAATTGATTAAAGAATTCAAATCAAGTACGCAATTTTGTGTGGAAGTCTTTGTATTGCAACACCTGCTGCTATTATTCTAATATAATAAATAAACTGTAATAGTATAGCACCTTTCATACATGCAATATAGTTGAAGTCATATGAAGCTTTAAGTGTTGGGGACAGTGGTAGTGTTGTGATTGTGACTGTGACTGTGACTATGAGTAGTGGGTCTTATTACTGGCACTTAAATCTAAGATGCTCCAGGGGGGAGTTACTAGCCCAGTCTCTGTAGTTGGTCTCGGTTAGTGGATTTGGATCAGATAATTTTGACATGAAGAAAAGTAAACAGCTAAATGTGACAGATAAGACACACCAAGAACAAACTGCGAAACCGAAGCTAACAAAGGGTAAACAGATTAAATGGAAAAAAAGATAGAATAAGAGGGAATCCCAAAAGAAGGGATTGTAGATAGCCAATGCATCTCAAACAATAGATTAAAAAGCTTTTTATAAGTAGCCCACTAACTGGAAAACAGTAGATTAACTACGAGTCGTCCTTTATAAGATTTCAAAATTGCACAGTCTGATGGACCAAGGTGTTTCTTTGCAAAGTACTTTGGGTATAACAAAAAAAAAACATTTCAGTATCCACAGGTTTTAGTAGGCTTTACTATACATGAACAAATGATTGCAAGAGGCATGTGGCAAAACTTTGAACATGTTTTTCAGTTGTTTCTATATCGATGCATTTACTTTAAAAATATTGAAGATGTCCATGGGAAATCATCTCACCCATATCAGAGCCTCAGCCTTAACATAGGTTTGTGCCAGGAGATGCTGTAAAAACTCATTCCAATGTGGTGAAAATGTTCTTTTCTATACTACAATAATGTCTAATAGTATTGCTTAACTCCGTTTCCCCCTTGTCATGTCATTCAATCAAATAGCATTGATTAGGGATTAATTGAAATCATATCAACATGAAGATATTCAATGTTTGAAAAATTGTTGTTTATGTTTAAAAACTTGGGTGTGACACTTCACATGTTCTTTTTATTTCTACATTGGTCACATGTGCCCAGGGAATCAGGTACTTTAGGTAGCCTACCGTTGCAAGCCTCCAGAAAGAGTGACTAGGTTGCAAGGTTAATAATCTGATACTCTACCGACTGAACTACCCACACTCCTGCCTCAGTAAAAAAAAGTAATAGAGACGATGGCTCTGGAACAAATTGTGGAGAGGAAAGGAGCAATGTCAGAGGATCAGGCTTGTAGTTGACTGACCCCATAGCTACTCTTTCTCGAGGCTTGCGGTGGTCCCCAAAGTCCCTTCACTGCTGCATAAATGGAAATGCCGGGGATTGAACCCGGGGCCTCATACATGCAAAGCATGCACTCTACCACTGAGCTACATCCCCTTCAAATTTTGTCAAAAGACTACACTTCCCAGCCTAGACGTTGTGCCGTGCAAGAGGCTTATAATGCTAATTGTCGAAGTGCACGTTGGAGCCAACAAAGTAACAGCCGGGTCCTCTGACGGTGCTCCTCTCCGCTCCACAGGCTGTTTGATTTATGAAATTCTGCGCAAACCCTGAGCCACGGCTTGCGGTTGTACCCAGACCTCCTTTGGGGACATATAAGTGGAGATGCCGGGGATTGAACCCGGGGCCTCATACATGCAAAGCATGCGCTCTACCACTGAGCTACATCCCCTTCAGTAGTTGTCAAAAGATTACACTTCCCAGCCTAGACGTTGTGCCGTGCAAGAGGCCTCTATTCCTATTTGTGGAAGTCCACGGAGGAGCCAACAAAATACTAGCCCGGTCCTCTGACCGCGCTCCTCTCCACTCCACAGGCGGTTTGATTTGTGAAATTCTGCGCAAACCTTGAACCACGGCTTGCGGCCATCCCCAAAGTGCTGCATAAGTGGAGATGCCGGGGATTGAACCCGGGGCCTCATACATGCAAAGCATGCGCTCTACCACTGAGCTACATCCCCTTCAAATGTTGTCAAAAGACTACACTTCCCAGCCTAGACGTTGTGCCGTGCAAGAGGCTTATAATGCTAATTGTCGAAGTGCACGTTGGAGCCAACAAAGTAACAGCCGGGTCCTCTGACAGTGCTCCTCTCCGCTCCACAGGCTGTTTGATTTATGAAATTCTGCGCAAACCCTGAGCCACGGCTTGCGGTTGTACCCAGACCTCCTTTGGGGACATATAAGTGGAGATGCCGGGGATTGAACCCGGGACCTCATACATGCGAAGCATGCGCTCTACCACTGAGCTACATCCCCTTCAGTATTCATCAAAAGATTATACTTCCTAGTACAGACGTTGTGCCGTGCAAGAGGCCTACATTCCTAATCGTGGAAGTCCACGGAGGAGCCGAGAAAATACTAGGCAGGTCTTCTCCACTCCACAGGCGGTTTGATTTGTGAAATTCTGCGCAAACCCTGAACCACGGCTTGCGGTGGTCCCCAAAGTCCCTTCAGTGCTGCATAAATGGAGGTGCCGGGGATTGAACCCGGGGCCTCATACATGCAAAGCATGCGCTCTACCACTGAGCTACATCCCCTTCAGTGATTGTCGAAAGATTACACTTCCCAGCCTAGACGTTGTGCCGTGCAAGAGGCCTCTTTTCCTAATTGTGGAAGTCCATGGAGGAGCCAACAAAATGCCAGCCCGGTCCTCTGACGGCACTCCTCTCCACTCCACAGGCGGTTTGATTTGTGAAATTCTGCGCAAACCCTGACCCACGGCTTGCGACGGTACCCTGACCTCCTTTAGGGCCGCATAAGTGGAGATGCCGGGGATTGAACCCGGGACCTCATACATGCGAAGCATGCGCTCTACCACTGAGCTACATCCCCCTCAGACACTGTCATAAAGATGCCGCTTCGTGAACAAAATTTTCTTTCACTCTAACTCGTCAGGCCTTTGTTCCACAAGCAGTTTCATTTCTCCTGGAAAGTCAAATTCCCGGCTATTGTGGGCAGCTGCTCTGCACTTGGTGTTGTGCTTTACTGCTGCAGCAATAGGAAGCCAAGTTCGCTACCTGCTCTGTTTTGCAACATGCACCGCAATCCACAAATGTTGGTAGCGGGCAGAGCACGAGCTTCTTTTCACAGGCACCTTTTCGTGTCGGCTGTGAACCTTGCAAACTACCTACTCTTTCTCGAGGCTTGCGGCCATCCCCAAAGTGCTGCAAAAGTGGAGATGCCGGGGATTGAACCCGGGGCCTCATACATGCAAAGCATGCGCTCTACCACTGAGGTACATCCCCTTAAGAAGTTGTCAAAAGATTACACTTCCCAGCCTAGACGTTGTGCCGTGCAAGAGGCTTATAATGCTAATTGTCGAAGTGCACGTTTGAGCCAACAAAGTAGCAGCCGGGTCCTCTGACGGTGCTCCTCTCCGCTCCACAGGCTGTTTGATTTATGAAATTCTGCGCAATCCCTGAGCCACGGCTTGCGGTTGTACCCAGACCTCCTTTGGGGACATATAAGTGGAGATGCCGGGGATTGAACCCGGGACCTCATACATGCGAAGCATGCGCTCTACCACTGAGCTACATCCCCTTCAGTATTCATCAAAAGATTATACTTCCTAGTACAGACGTTGTGCCGTGCAAGAGGCCTCTTTTCCAAATTGTGGAAGTCCATGGAGGAGCCAACAAAATGCCAGCCCGGTCCTCTGACGGCACTCCTCTCCACTCCACAGGCGGTTTGATTTGTGAAATTCTGCGCAAACCCTGACCCACGGCTTGCGACGGTACCCTGACCTCCTTTAGGGCCGCATAAGTGGAGATGCCGGGGATTGAACCCGGGACCTCATACATGCGAAGCATGCGCTCTACCACTGAGCTACATCCCCCTCAGACACTGTCATAAAGATGCCGCTTCGTGAACAAAATTTTCTTTCACTCTAACTCGTCAGGCCTTTGTTCCACAAGCAGTTTCATTTCTCCTGGAAAGTCAAATTCCCGGCTATTGTGGGCAGCTGCTCTGCACTTGGTGTTGTGCTTTACTGCTGCAGCAATAGGAAGCCAAGTTCGCTACTTGCTCTGTTTTGCAATATGCACCGCAATCCACAAATGTTGGTAGCGGGCAGAGCACGAGCTTCTTTTCACAGGCACCTTTTCGTGTCGGCTGTGAACCTTGCAAACTAGCTACTCTTTCTCGAGGCTTGCGGCGGTCCCCAAAGTCCATTCAGTGCTGCATAAATGGAGATGCCGGGGATTGAACCCGGGGCCTCATACATGCAAAGCATGCGCTCTACCACTGAGCTACATCCCCTTCAGTAGTTGTCAAAAGATCACACTTCCCAGCCTAGACGTTGTGCCGTGCAAGAGGCCTCTATTCCTATTTGTGGAAGTCCACGGAGGAGCCAACAAAATACTAGCCCAGTCCTCTGACGGCGCTCCTCTCCACTCCACAGGCGGTTTGATTTGTGAAATTCTGCGCAAACCTTGAACCACGGCTTGCGGCCATCCCCAAAGTGCCGCATAAGTGGAGATGCCGGGGATTGAACCCGGGACCTCATACATGCGAAGCATGCGCTCTACCACTGAGCTACATCCCCCTCAGACACTGTCATAAAGATGCCTCTTCGTGAACAAAATTTTCTTTCACTCTAACTCGTCAGGCCTTTCTTCCACAAGCAGTTTCATTTCTCCTGGAAAGTCAAATTCCCGGCTATTGTGGGCAGTTGCTCTGCACTTGGTGTTGTGCTTTACTGCTGCAGCAATAGGAAGCCAAGTTCGCTACCTGCTCTGTTTTGCAACATGCACCGCAATCCACAAATGTTGGTAGCGGGCAGAGCACGAGCTTCTTTTCACAGGCACCTTTTCGTGTCGGCTGTGAACCTTGCAAACTACCTACTCTTTCTCGAGGCTTGCGGCCATCCCCAAAGTGCTGCAAAAGTGGAGATGCCGGGGATTGAACCCGGGGCCTCATACATGCAAAGCATGCGCTCTACCACTGAGGTACATCCCCTTAAGAAGTTGTCAAAAGATTACACTTCCCAGCCTAGACGTTGTGCCGTGCAAGAGGCTTATAATGCTAATTGTCGAAGTGCACGTTTGAGCCAACAAAGTAGCAGCCGGGTCCTCTGACGGTGCTCCTCTCCGCTCCACAGGCTGTTTGATTTATGAAATTCTGCGCAATCCCTGAGCCACGGCTTGCGGTTGTACCCAGACCTCCTTTGGGGACATATAAGTGGAGATGCCGGGGATTGAACCCGGGACCTCATACATGCGAAGCATGCGCTCTACCACTGAGCTACATCCCCTTCAGTATTCATCAAAAGATTATACTTCCTAGTACAGACGTTGTGCCGTGCAAGAGGCCTACATTCCTAATCGTGGAAGTCCACGGAGGAGCCGAGAAAATACTAGCCAGGTCTTCTCCACTCCACAGGCGGTTTGATTTGTGAATTTCTGCGCAAACCCTGAACCACGGCTTGCGGTGGTCCCCAAAGTCCCTTCAGTGCTGCATAAATGGAGATGCCGGGGATTGAACCCGGGGCCTCATACATGCAAAGCATGCGCTCTACCACTGAGCTACATCCCCTTCAGTGATTGTCGAAAGATTACACTTCCCAGCCTAGACGTTGTGCCGTGCAAGAGGCCTCTTTTCCAAATTGTGGAAGTCCATGGAGGAGCCAACAAAATGCCAGCCCGGTCCTCTGACGGCACTCCTCTCCACTCCACAGGCGGTTTGATTTGTGAAATTCTGCGCAAACCCTGACCCACGGCTTGCGACGGTACCCTGACCTCCTTTAGGGCCGCATAAGTGGAGATGCCGGGGATTGAACCCGGGACCTCATACATGCGAAGCATGCGCTCTACCACTGAGCTACATCCCCCTCAGACACTGTCATAAAGATGCCGCTTCGTGAACAAAATTTTCTTTCACTCTAACTCGTCAGGCCTTTGTTCCACAAGCAGTTTCATTTCTCCTGGAAAGTCAAATTCCCGGCTATTGTGGGCAGCTGCTCTGCACTTGGTGTTGTGCTTTACTGCTGCAGCAATAGGAAGCCAAGTTCGCTACTTGCTCTGTTTTGCAACATGCACCGCAATCCACAAATGTTGGTAGCGGGCAGAGCACGAGCTTCTTTTCACAGGCACCTTTTCGTGTCGGCTGTGAACCTTGCAAACTAGCTACTCTTTCTCGAGGCTTGCGGCGGTCCCCAAAGTCCATTCAGTGCTGCATAAATGGAGATGCCGGGGATTGAACCCGGGGCCTCATACATGCAAAGCATGCGCTCTACCACTGAGCTACATCCCCTTCAGTGGTTGTCAAAAGAATACACTTCCCAGCCTAGACGTTGTGCCGTGCAAGAGGCCTCTATTCCTATTTGTGGAAGTCCACGGAGGAGCCAACAAAATACTAGCCCGGTCCTCTGACGGCGCTCCTCTCCACTCCACAGGCGGTTTGATTTGTGAAATTCTGCGCAAACCTTGAACCACGGCTTGCGGCCATCCCCAAAGTGCTGCAAAAGTGGAGATGCCGGGGATTGAACCCGGGGCCTCATACATGCAAAGCATGCGCTCTACCACTGAGCTACATCCCCTTCAGAAGTTGTCAAAAGATTACACTTCCCAGCCTAGACGTTGTGCCGTGCAAGAGGCTTATAGTCGAAGTGCACGTTTGAGCCAACAAAGTAACAGCCGGGTCCTCTGACGGTGCTCCTCTCCGCTCCACAGGCTGTTTGATTTATGAAATTCTGCGCAAACCCTGAGCCACGGCTTGCGGTTGTACCCAGACCTCCTTTGGGGACATATAAGTGGAGATGCCGGGGATTGAACCCGGGACCTCATACATGCGAAGCATGCGCTCTACCACTGAGCTACATCCCCTTCAGTATTCATCAAAAGATTATACTTCCTAGTACAGACGTTGTGCCGTGCAAGAGGCCTACATTCCTAATCGTGGAAGTCCACGGAGGAGCCGAGAAAATACTAGCCAGGTCTTCTCCACTCCACAGGCGGTTTGATTTGTGAAATTCTGCGCAAACCCTGAACCACGGCTTGCGGTGGTCCCCAAAGTCCCTTCAGTGCTGCATAAATGGAGATGCCGGGGATTGAACCCGGGGCCTCATACATGCAAAGCATGCGCTCTACCACTGAGCTACATCCCCTTCAGTGATTGTCGAAAGATTACACTTCCCAGCCTAGACGTTGTGCCGTGCAAGAGGCCTCTTTTCCTAATTGTGGAAGTCCATGGAAGAGCCAACAAAATGCCAGCCCTGTCCTCTGACGGCACTCCTCTCCACTCCACAGGCGGTTTGATTTGTGAAATTCTGCGCAAACCCTGACCCACGGCTTGCGACGGTACCCTGACCTCCTTTAGGGCCGCATAAGTGGAGATGCCGGGGATTGAACCCGGGACCTCATACATGCGAAGCATGCGCTCTACCACTGAGCTACATCCCCCTCAGACACTGTCATAAAGATGCCGCTTCGTGAACAAAATTTTCTTTCACTCTAACTCGTCAGGCCTTTGTTCCACAAACAGTTTCATTTCTCCTGGAAAGTCAAATTCCCGGCTATTGTGGGCAGCTGCTCTGCACTTGGTGTTGTACTTTACTGCTGCAGCAATAGGAAGCCAAGTTCGCAACCTGCTCTGTTTTGCAACATGCACCGCAATCCACAAATGTTGGTAGCGGGCAGAGCACGAGCTTCTTTTCACAGGCACCTTTTCGTGTCGGCTGTGAACCTTGCAAACTAGCTACTCTTTCTCGAGGCTTGCGGCGGTCCCCAAAGTCCATTCAGTGCTGCATAAATGGAGATGCCGGGGATTGAACCCGGGGCCTCATACATGCAAAGCATGCGCTCTACCACTGAGCTACATCCCCTTCAGTGGTTGTCAAAAGAATACACTTCCCAGCCTAGACGTTGTGCCGTGCAAGAGGCCTCTATTCCTATTTGTGGAAGTCCACGGAGGAGCCAACAAAATACTAGCCCGGTCCTCTGACGGCGCTCCTCTCCACTCCACAGGCGGTTTGATTTGTGAAATTCTGCGCAAACCTTGAACCACGGCTTGCGGCCATCCCCAAAGTGCTGCAAAAGTGGAGATGCCGGGGATTGAACCCGGGGCCTCATACATGCAAAGCATGCGCTCTACCACTGAGCTACATCCCCTTCAGAAGTTGTCAAAAGATTACACTTCCCAGCCTAGACGTTGTGCCGTGCAAGAGGCTTATAGTCGAAGTGCACGTTTGAGCCAACAAAGTAACAGCCGGGTCCTCTGACGGTGCTCCTCTCCGCTCCACAGGCTGTTTGATTTATGAAATTCTGCGCAAACCCTGAGCCACGGCTTGCGGTTGTACCCAGACCTCCTTTGGGGACATATAAGTGGAGATGCCGGGGATTGAACCCGGGACCTCATACATGCGAAGCATGCGCTCTACCACTGAGCTACATCCCCTTCAGTATTCATCAAAAGATTATACTTCCTAGTACAGACGTTGTGCCGTGCAAGAGGCCTACATTCCTAATCGTGGAAGTCCACGGAGGAGCCGAGAAAATACTAGCCAGGTCTTCTCCACTCCACAGGCGGTTTGATTTGTGAAATTCTGCGCAAACCCTGAACCACGGCTTGCGGTGGTCCCCAAAGTCCCTTCAGTGCTGCATAAATGGAGATGCCGGGGATTGAACCCGGGGCCTCATACATGCAAAGCATGCGCTCTACCACTGAGCTACATCCCCTTCAGTGATTGTCGAAAGATTACACTTCCCAGCCTAGACGTTGTGCCGTGCAAGAGGCCTCTTTTCCTAATTGTGGAAGTCCATGGAAGAGCCAACAAAATGCCAGCCCTGTCCTCTGACGGCACTCCTCTCCACTCCACAGGCGGTTTGATTTGTGAAATTCTGCGCAAACCCTGACCCACGGCTTGCGACGGTACCCTGACCTCCTTTAGGGCCGCATAAGTGGAGATGCCGGGGATTGAACCCGGGACCTCATACATGCGAAGCATGCGCTCTACCACTGAGCTACATCCCCCTCAGACACTGTCATAAAGATGCCGCTTCGTGAACAAAATTTTCTTTCACTCTAACTCGTCAGGCCTTTGTTCCACAAGCAGTTTCATTTCTCCTGGAAAGTCAAATTCCCGGCTATTGTGGGCAGCTGCTCTGCACTTGGTGTTGTACTTTACTGCTGCAGCAATAGGAAGCCAAGTTCGCTACCTGCTCTGTTTTGCAACATGCACCGCAATCCACAAATGTTGGTAGCGGGCAGAGCACGAGCTTCTTTTCACAGGCACCTTTTCGTGTCGGCTGTGAACCTTGCAAACTAGCTACTCTTTCTCGAGGCTTGCGGCGGTCCCCAAAGTCCATTCAGTGCTGCATAAATGGAGATGCCGGGGATTGAACCCGGGGCCTCATACATGCAAAGCATGCGCTCTACCACTGAGCTACATCCCCTTCAGTAGTTGTCAAAAGATTACACTTCCCAGCCTAGACGTTGTGCCGTGCAAGAGGCCTCTATTCCTATTTGTGGAAGTCCACGGAGGAGCCAACAAAATACTAGCCCAGTCCTCTGACGGCGCTCCTCTCCACTCCACAGGCGGTTTGATTTGTGAAATTCTGCGCAAACCTTGAACCACGGCTTGCGGCCATCCCCAAAGTGCCGCATAAGTGGAGATGCCGGGGATTGAACCCGGGACCTCATACATGCGAAGCATGCGCTCTACCACTGAGCTACATCCCCCTCAGACACTGTCATAAAGATGCCGCTTCGTGAACAAAATTTTCTTTCACTCTAACTCGTCAGGCCTTTGTTCCACAAGCAGTTTCATTTCTCCTGGAAAGTCAAATTCCCGGCTATTGTGGGCAGCTGCTCTGCACTTGGTGTTGTGCTTTACTGCTGCAGCAATAGGAAGCCAAGTTCGCTACCTGCTCTGTTTTGCAACATGCACCGCAATCCACAAATGTTGGTAGCGGGCAGAGCACGAGCTTCTTTTCACAGCACCTTTTCGTGTCGGCTGTGAACCTTGCAAACTACCTACTCTTTCTCGAGGCTTGCGGCCATCCCCAAAGTGCTGCAAAAGTGGAGATGCCGGGGATTGAACCCGGGGCCTCATACATGCAAAGCATGCGCTCTACCACTGAGGTACATCCCCTTAAGAAGTTGTCAAAAGATTACACTTCCCAGCCTAGACGTTGTGCCGTGCAAGAGGCTTATAATGCTAATTGTCGAAGTGCACGTTTGAGCCAACAAAGTAGCAGCCGGGTCCTCTGACGGTGCTCCTCTCCGCTCCACAGGCTGTTTGATTTATGAAATTCTGCGCAATCCCTGAGCCACGGCTTGCGGTTGTACCCAGACCTCCTTTGGGGACATATAAGTGGAGATGCCGGGGATTGAACCCGGGACCTCATACATGCGAAGCATGCGCTCTACCACTGAGCTACATCCCCTTCAGTATTCATCAAAAGATTATACTTCCTAGTACAGACGTTGTGCCGTGCAAGAGGCCTACATTCCTAATCGTGGAAGTCCACGGAGGAGCCGAGAAAATACTAGCCAGGTCTTCTCCACTCCACAGGCGGTTTGATTTGTGAATTTCTGCGCAAACCCTGAACCACGGCTTGCGGTGGTCCCCAAAGTCCCTTCAGTGCTGCATAAATGGAGATGCCGGGGATTGAACCCAGGGCCTCATACATGCAAAGCATGCGCTCTACCACTGAGCTACATCCCCTTCAGTGATTGTCGAAAGATTACACTTCCCAGCCTAGACGTTGTGCCGTGCAAGAGGCCTCTTTTCCAAATTGTGGAAGTCCATGGAGGAGCCAACAAAATGCCAGCCCTGTCCTCTGACGGCACTCCTCTCCACTCCACAGGCGGTTTGATTTGTGAAATTCTGCGCAAACCCTGACCCACGGCTTGCGACGGTACCCTGACCTCCTTTAGGGCCGCATAAGTGGAGATGCCGGGGATTGAACACGGGTCCTCATACATGCGAAGCATGCGCTCTACCACTGAGCTACATCCCCCTCAGACACTGTCATAAAGATGCCGCTTCGTGAACAAAATTTTCTTTCACTCTAACTCGTCAGGCCTTTGTTCCACAAGCAGTTTCATTTCTCCTGGAAAGTCAAATTCCCGGCTATTGTGGGCAGTAGGGATGTAACGATTACCGGTGTGATGGTAAAGCATGATAAAAATGTTGACGATAACAATTACCGTGTTCATTTCGAATATCATTATTATCACGGTTGATACTACGGTGTGGTAACCGCGTGTTTAATTCCTCCCAGCTTCATCCGAGCCTGCTTTTGACTCAAGCTGAAAGGCTACTATGAAACAAAACTTACTAATTCTGTTATCTAATTGATGGATTTAACCATGATTCGGATAAGGCTACACCTGCTTTTAAAGGGCGCAACATTTCCACCCCAAAACGTGCGCTGTATCATGTAGCCACTCTGCGTCTTTTTATTTAGGCCTACGTTCACATTAAATCTAGGCTATTCCACTAACGTTATCAGGAGGAGAATGCCGTGAAGTTTTATGTTGAGCGCTGGGATATAAGCGCTCATTGGAACAGATATACCAACTCCAAATCATAAGTTAAGCTATAAGCAGCCAACATTTCCAATCAAGGGAAAAGTGAGCACAATGCCACGGTAACCTATGGGATTTAGTTCATTTAGGCCTACTGTAGTGTTTAATTCAAAACTACACAGCCGATTGGCAAACTTTTACATCTTGAGAGAGTTCCATCAAGGTAACTATCCCGTTAGCTCAAAGTCAAAAGTCAAAGTCAAAGTACTTTATTGGCCATTTGTGCATAACACATTGGAATTCTTGTGCAGGCCCTACAAGTCAAGTATTTTTAAAAAAGAACAGACATGACAAGTATTTAAAACAGACATGACAAAGAGTAACACATACAAGACATTCAACAAATAGCATTGCACCTGATCTCCTTATTGCACATTGTCCCATTAGAGTCTTTCACGAAAATATTGCACCTTTTGTCCCTTTGTTAATATTGCACATATTCCCCACATTAAGTTACCCTAGTTTACCCTAATATTGCACATTGTCCCCTTGTTTCAGTATTGCCCATAGTCCCATATACAATACAGTGTAAAATATTGCACAGTGTCCATATTTCCAGGCAGTAACCTCCAAGTGGCATGTGTATGTTATGTTAGTAGTATTGTGTCTTTTATGTCAGTATTTTAATTTTGACAGCAGTCTGACTGTAGCAGGAAAGAAGCTGTTAAAGAGTCTGACCGTCTTAGTTGAGATGCTGTCCGCTCTGCTCTGACGCAGGTTGTATGTGCAGTGTTTGTGTCTGAAAAGAGAGTGGGCTGGGTGTAAGGAGTCTTTGATGATTCTCTCTGCCCTCTTCTGACAGCGCTGTTCATACATGCTTTCCATAGAGGGAAGTTTTGTTCTAATAATCCTCTCTGCAGATTTTATGACACGTTGTAAAGTCCTT
This sequence comes from Sardina pilchardus, assembly GCF_963854185.1. Classification (NCBI taxonomy): domain Eukaryota; kingdom Metazoa; phylum Chordata; class Actinopteri; order Clupeiformes; family Clupeidae; genus Sardina; species Sardina pilchardus. The sequence goes on from NC_085016.1 coordinate 16,603,725, forward strand.
CTCTCAGCCTGTGTGGTGTTGCCATACCAGACAGCAATACCTGTGGAGAGGATGCTCTCAACTAGTCCTCTGTATGCTTGTGTAAGGGGGCGGTGACTCAGGCCAGCTTTTTTTAACATGCGTATAAAATAGAGCCTTTGCTGGGCTTTTCTCACTGTGGCTGTAGTGTTTTGGGTCCAGCTCAGGTTGGAAGTCACTTGCAGTCCCAGAAATTTGTGACTGTCGGCCCGTACTACCTCAGTCCCATTGATGCTGAGGGGCTGTAAGGGAGGCGGGCGTTTCCTAAAATCCATTATTACTTCCCTTGTCTTGTCTGTGTTAAGGATGAGATCATTTGTCTCCCCATAAGCAATGATGTCATTCACAACAGACCTATACCCTGACTCATCCCCCCCTTTGATAAGGCCCAGAATGGTGGTATCATCAGCATATTTTATGATGATGGTGTTATCATGGTTGGATACACAGTCATGGGTGTACAAGGTGAAGAGTTTAGGGCTGAGGCAGCAGCCCTGTGGAGATCCTGTGCTAACTGTAATCTCAGCAGACACCCGCCCTCCCATTCTCACCACCTGTGGTCTCTCTGTCAGGAAGTCCAGGATCCAGTTACAGGTGGGGGTTGGGAGACCCAGGTCTGTCAGCTTTCTGATCAGCTTGCCTGGACGGATGGTGTTGAAGGCCGAGCTATAATCCAGGAAAAGCATCCTGGCGTATGTTCTGCTGCCTTCCAGGTGTTCCAGAGTGTGATGTAAAGCTATTGACACCGCGTCATCCACTGATCGATTGGGGCGGTAGGCAAACTGAAAAGGGTCGACACTGTCCGGTACTGTGTAGTTAATGTGTGATAGGACCATTTTTTCTAAGCATTTCATGGCGACTGATGTAAGTGCTACTGGCCTGAAATCGTTGAGAGTCTGTGTGTCGGGTCTCTTAGGGACTGGGATGATGCTTGATTTTTTAAATATACGAGGGACTACTTCCTGTGATAGGGACAGATTAAAAATGTCGGTGTATGTAACGGGGGGAACGTGCTTGTGTTATGAACATTGACTGATGGTAGGGGGCGGGGCTGGACTGTGATTGCGTTGTGGCGTGTATGTGGTTTGTGCAATCTGTTACAGGTGTATCCAAGAACCCCTGATGACGGACCTGCGCAGTTGGGGGTTTGAGGATTTAAAACTTTCATGGCGGCTCTCGACAGGGCGATTTCTTGTTGGCAACTGGCGCCCGCAAGGGAGGACAACAAAGAGTTACAACGCACTCTATACCTGACGCTAAAGGGAAGTAGCTTACGCCTAGCCTAACCACTGTTCGGTGGCCTAGCTTTCTGTTTTCGGTGTGGTTCCTGATTGCTGTTCCTCCCCTACAGCCCTGTCCTTGTGTGTACGGGGAAGCGTGCGTTTGCTGCCAAGAGAAGCGGATGCGAGCCATAACGAGAGGACTATCGAGTGTCGGGCCAGGACGGACCGTTGCGACGGCCAACCAGCATACTACTACCGCGGCCACTGGGCGGAATCCCGGAGGAACAGCTGGGTCGTGAGTGGTGCATGGACTGTCCCCGTAGCCCTTGTTAGCCCCCTCTGTATGAACTGTGGTGTCCAGTTGGTTAGCCTAATTATCAGGTCTGTCTGCCCATGGTGCTAGTTATAAATCTTATTTATCATTGGTGGTTGCTATGGGTCCAGCCTACTGCTATCGTGTTGAATGTCACTAGTAATTTGCTGTGTTTTGCCGTGACATGTTTTGAACTGTGATTCACCTTATTACTATCTGCTGTTATGCCCTTTTGTAATTTGCTGTGAGGACTTGAAATTGTGTGCCGTGTTGTGACCTCACCTTAACTAGTGGATTCACACTGTGTAGCTTGCTGGCAGCCCGAGACCCCGCTCTCCTTTAGAGGGCGCCAGAATATAGTTGATTCATACTGGTTATAATTAAGATTGCTCTGTAGCATTTAGCTGATTCATACTGGAGATAATTTAGATTGCTTGATAGCATTTAGCTGATTCATACTGGAGATAATTTAGATTGCTTTATAGCACCTAGCTGATTCACACTGGTTACAGACCTCATATATTGCTTTTAGTAAAGACTATAGCATAGCTACCCCCGCTCTGCCTCTGGTGGTCAGACTGTATTAGTGCTATACTGGTTGGACGTGATTGTGATTTTAAAAACCTTGTAACTTAAATAAACTTGACTTTTATAAAAGTATTCTCGTGTTGTGTGTGTGCCTCAAGGGTCTGCTTTTCCAGCCTGCTTACCGTTACAAAATTGGCGTAGTCGGCAGGATCCTTGACGCACACATCATCATGAGTGAGGAAGAGCAGGGACCGGCAATACAGCCACAAGTAGTTAATGCTTTTATGCCTTGGTTTATGGGTGCACCATGGGTCCCAAAGTTTAGCGGAGGGGAGTCATGTAGATTTATTGAGTGGAGGACTCAAATAGAAGCCTTGATCAGGGCCCAGGGGCTGAATGCAGAACAAAGGGTTGATTTCATATTGAGTGCATTAGAGGGGAATGCTAAAAGAGAGGTGGCACTGTTGGCACCAGAGAAATGTAACACTGATGTTGCGATTATACAAGAACTAGCACTGTTATATGGAGGCCAACAACCAGTGGCTCAACTGCGCATCCAGTTTTTTAACTGCAAACAGGAGCCAGGGGAGGATGTACGAGCTTTCACCCTCCGTCTGCGGGAGCTGCATCACAAATGGAGAGCGAGAGAACCTCTTGTAGGCGGCAGTGATGACGAGCTGCTTCGCACACAATTTGCCATGGGTCTGAGGCACGGCCCAACCAGTCAAGAGCTACAGAGACAGCTCCGCAGGACCCCAACACTGACGTTTGCAGAGGCGTGTATGGAAGCAAAGGCGCTAGAACGTGAGCAGCAGCAAACTGAAGGAGCTCAGGTCTGCCCAACCTTCGCTACAACACCAAAGACCACAAAGACCACAACGACCACAGATTGGCAACAGATGAAGGAGGCTTTGCGTGAGGAATTGCGGGGTGAGTTAAAAGAACAAGTTACCCTACTAGGAAAGTCTATTGTGGATGAGTTGCAGGGACGCTTGAAAATCAGCCCGTCTGCACTCCCGCCACCGATTGCTTCTCCCCCTCGACCAGCCAGGCGACCACAAACCAGTGCCACGCCCGCTCAATCCTACTGGCCCCCTCAGACGAATGCCCCCCAACGCCAAAGATTAGGGTCAGCCCCTCCAGGGCAGCCATTTTACCAGTGGGATGCCCAAGGAAGAGCTATCTGCAGAGACTGCGGGGAATCCGGCCACATCCAGAGGTTTTGTCCTCGCCGACGCCCAACCCAGACGGGTTTTCGGTACTCCCGGTCACATCAGGGCGACTGAACCGGGAGCGGGCCCCCACTGTGCCCCCACAAAAGCCCTCTATTGTGGGTAGATGCCCTGAGGTCGAGGTGCTCATCCAACAGAAACTGATACCATGCATACTTGACACCGGCTCACAAGTAACTCTTTTTAGTGAGACACTGTTCCGGCGCCACTTTGGCGAAGGTAGTATGCTCGACCCTAATAGTATATCGTGGCTGGCTCTGAAGGCAGCCAATGGGCTAAACATTCCTTATGTGGGGTACGCAGTTTTAGATTTTCAGATTGGGGGCATAGATGTGAAAGGGAAAGGGGTGGTTATTGTCAGGGATGATTGCATCAACACTGAGTATGGACTTTTGGGCATGAATGTCATAGCAGACTGTTGGGCTGGTATTTTCGGTGGCGGACACCCTGGTGTTGCCGCATTTAAATCTGTGTTCTCTCCTGCTGCAGAAAAAGCCTGGGATGCTGCCTTTGCTGCCTGTCGCAGAACCAAAGCTTTAGTCGCACATATGGAGCTACAGGGGGTGGCTAGACTTCCCCGACAGCCCCCGGTGGTGATCCCGCCTTCAACAGAGATGATCGTTTGGGCTCAAGTGCCGCAAGCTGCCGGCCTCCCTGACTGTCCTGTGTTGGTCGAAGATCTTGAAGGCAATGGTCAAGAATGGAGGGTGGCTAGGTCTGTGAGCTGGACTCAAGGAGGTAGGGTCCCCCTGCGCATGTGCAACCCTAACCCTTTTCCTCTTGAACTCCCCCAGCGGTGCCCCTTGGCTTCTGTCAACCAAATTGACCAACAGGATGTTCAAGGGCAGTCAAGACTGGTGCTGCGCAAGGCTGGACCTCAAGTCATTGAAGTCGATGTCCAGCACGCTGAGCGAACTCCACAGGGTGACCACCCGGCCATGTCCCTCTGTGGTGAGGGATTGGACATCGACCAACAGGCACAATTGAAGGCCCTGCTGTGTAAGTGGTCTCATGTGTTCGCAGCTAATGAAGATGATTTTGGGAGAACGGGTGTTATCACTCACCAGATACCCACTGGCACAGCACCACCAATTCGAGAGCGTTACCGCCCAGTTCCTCCAAAGCTCTACACCGAACTGAGGTCCTTGCTGCAAGGGATGTTAGATAGTGAGGTGGTTAAAGAGAGTGCCAGTCCGTGGGCTGCTCCAGTAGTCCTGGCGAAGAAAAAGGATGGCTCATTGAGATTCTGCGTGGATTATCGTAAACTTAACGCAGTAACCCACAAGGACTCTTTCCCGCTGCCACGGATCGAGGAATCTCTCACCAGCTTGAGCAAGTCGGAGTGGTACTCTACCCTCGATCTCGCCAGTGGTTATTGGCAGGTAGAAGTTGCCCCTGAAGACCAGGAGAAGACTGCTTTCGCGACACCTTTTGGGCTCTACCAGTTCGAGCGGATGCCATTTGGCCTCTGTAATGCGCCAGCCACATTTCAGAGGTTAATGCAACGCTGCTTGGGAGCTCAGGTCTATGATTACCTTCTCATTTATCTTGATGACATCATAGTGTACTCCCCGAGTTTCCACGCCCACTTGGGACATCTCGAGCAGGTCTTCACCCGTCTCCAGGACCATGGCCTAAAGTTACAGCCTCACAAGTGCCACTTGTTCCAGCGAAGCGTGACATACCTAGGACATGTTGTCAGCAAACAGGGCGTTGCCACAGACCCCGACAAGACCGCAGTAGTCCAGGACTGGGCCACCCCATCAACTGTCAAGCAAGTGCGATCATTCTTGGGTTTTGCCGGGTACTATCGCCGGTTTATTCCAGCTTTTGCCAAGGTAGCGGCCCCACTACATCAACTTCTCCAAGGTCAGGCCAACCGACCCTCGGCCCGCATCCAGTGGACAGCAGACTGCCAGGCTGCATTCGACCATCTGAAGAGAGCCCTCCTCAGTGCCCCCATCCTCGCCTATGCAGACTTTCAACTGCCATTTCGACTGTACACAGACGCCAGCTTGGACGGCCTGGGTGCAGTGCTCGCCCAAGTTCAAGATGGGAGAGAAAGAGTCATCGCCTATGCTAGCCGTAGCCTCCACTCTGGTGAGCGCAATGACCAAAACTATAGTTCATTCAAACTAGAACTGCTAGCACTAAAATGGGCTGTGACCGAGAAGTTTAAGGACTACTTGTGGGGGGCACAATTTACCATCTTTACGGATAATAACCCGTTGGTCCACCTCGACACAGCAAACCTAGGCGCAACAGAACAGCGATGGGTGGCACAACTCGCGAACTTCTCATACGAAATCCGTTACCGGCCGGGGACGGCAAATCGGAATGCAGATGTTCTATCTCGACTCCCAGGAGAAGCAGCGCACCCAGTGGTGCAAGTGGCAGGGTGCACCTCCTCCTCAGAACAGCACGTCGGGCCCAAAGAGTGGAAGGAACAACAAAAAGAGGACTCAGATCTGCGACTCCTTCATGCCTGGAAGGTGAGGAATGAGCCCCCCTCGCAGAATGACCGCTCTTCCTTGTCCCCCCAGCTGCGCTGCCTCCTCCGAGAGTGGAACCGACTAGAGCTGAGGGATGGACTACTTGTGAGGTGCGTGACCGAACCAGACACCGGAGTACCAGTGGACCAAGTCCTCATCCCAGAACAACAGGCCCGGAGACTCTGGGAAGATTACCACAAGGCTGGGGGCCATGCAAGTGGCGACAAGATGGTGTCCCTCCTAAGGAGAAGATTCTATTGGGTTGGGATGAGTACAAGTGCACGGACATGGGCTGCTGAGTGCACCACTTGTGTAGTGGGGAAGTTGGGTGCACCGACAAAGGCCCCCTTATGTCCGATCCCCTCCAGCCACCCCTTCGAGACTGTGGCATTGGATTTCCTGTCCCTCGGGAGACCATCTGACACCTACCAATACATCCTGGTCATTACTGACCTCTTCTCTCGTTACGCCTTGGCAGTACCAACGAAGGACCAGACCGCTCCGACAACTGTGAAGGCCCTATGGACAGCCCTCATCCTTCCGTTTGGCTGTCCCGAGCGGATACTTACAGACCAGGGGGCGGCCTTTGAATCCGCTCTGATGCAACAGCTGTGTGCCATGTATGGCTGTAAGAAGGTCCGCACTACGCCCTACCATCCCCAGGGCAACGGAGCCTGCGAGCGTTTTAATCGCACTCTCCTGTCTCTGCTGGCCACGATCGAGACTAACGCTCAGACCCATTGGCCAAGTTTACTCCCTGCCCTTCTACAAGCCTACAATAACACTACACACGCAAGTACAGGCATAACCCCTCATTACGTCATCTTCGGGCGCCATGCCAGACTGCCTGTGGACATGCTACACAATGTGGCACCCCCTCAGCGTAGGAACGACCTTGATGGTTGGGTCCGAAACCATCACCAAACGCTCCTGCACGCCTATGCCATGGTTCGCAACAATGTAGAGCGCCGAACTCAATGGAACCAAGATCGTTACAATCGTAATGCACGGACCCTGCCGCTGTTGCCCGGGGAGCGGGTGCTCATGAAAAACTTCCGTCGTAGGGCTCAAGGGAAGCTAGCACCCCAGTGGCTACCTGCACCTTTTATTGTAGTTGCCCAACCTTACCGAGATCGCCCGGTCTTCACTATACGTCCCGAAGGGAAGGAAGGCCCCCTCCGAACCATCCATCGAAACAACCTCCGCTCATGCCCAGGGGACGCACCTTCCACAAACAGCGACCATCAACAAAATGGACAACTAGTGCCCCCATGGCCAAATGCCCCTCTTGCCCTGTTCCCACCAGCTCCACCTCTGCAGTTCGAACCTCTGACCGCAACAACAATGCCAATGCACAGACTACCCAATGCCGACACACAAACATTCCCCTCTTTTGCCTCAGCTAACCCTTCCCAGGAAGCCCCTGGCCCAGAGCTCCTACCCATAGCTATTGCTTATGATCAGGTAGCACTCCCTCATGTAGCACCCCCTCATGCAGCACCAGCTCACGATCCAGCTCCAGCACACCAAAGGACAGAAACAACTACGGCAAGGCGGTACCCAAACCGCTGCAACCGTGGTAACCCCCCGTCACGGTACAGACCTTGAAAAGCACCATGGATGTTGCCAGACCTCAAGAGAACATTGAACATTGACTATGGTAGTGGTCGGGGACGACCACCATTAAAGGGGGGGGGAATTATGTAACGGGGGGAACGTGCTTGTGTTATGAACATTGACTGATGGTAGGGGGCGGGGCTGGACTGTGATTGCGTTGTGGCGTGTATGTGGTTTGTGCAATCTGTTACAGGTGTATCCAAGAACCCCTGATGACGGACCTGCGCAGTTGGGGGTTTGAGGATTTAAAACTTTCATGGCGGCTCTCGACAGGGCGATTTCTTGTTGGCAACTGGCGCCCGCAAGAGAGAGGCCCGACGAAACTTGGGCTACAAGCTGTGTAAGGACTACTTCAGCGCACTCGAGGAGAGGAGGCCCGGTGAACGACTCACAGACTGGAGTACAACGCACCCCTCGTCTACGTGAGCTTTATACAGACTGGAATACAACGCACTCTACTTGGCTACGTGAGCGACATACATACTGGAATACAACGCACTCTACTTGGCTACGTGAGCGACATACATACTGGAATACAACGCACTCTACTTGGCTACGTGAGCGACATACATACTGGAATACAACGCACTCTACTCATCTACGTGAGCGACATACAGACTGGAATACAACGCACTCAAGTGTCTACGTAGAGGGAAGTAACTCGACCATTCCCCGATGAGTGAGTGGGCTGCTATCGCGGCTGTTTATGTGTGTTGATTTCTGCCTTCTACCCCGTAGCCCCGAGGACTGCCGATCCGCGCTGATGAGGACAACAAAGAGTTACAACGCACTCTATACCTGACGCTAAAGGGAAGTAGCTTACGCCTAGCCTAACCACTGTTCGGTGGCCTAGCTTTCTGTTTTCGGTGTGGTTCCTGATTGCTGTTCCTCCCCTACAGCCCTGTCCTTGTGTGTACGGGGAAGCGTGCGTTTGCTGCCAAGAGAAGCGGATGCGAGCCATAACGAGAGGACTATCGAGTGTCGGGCCAGGACGGACCGTTGCGACGGCCAACCAGCATACTACTACCGCGGCCACTGGGCGGAATCCCGGAGGAACAGCTGGGTCGTGAGTGGTGCATGGACTGTCCCCGTAGCCCTTGTTAGCCCCCTCTGTATGAACTGTGGTGTCCAGTTGGTTAGCCTAATTATCAGGTCTGTCTGCCCATGGTGCTAGTTATAAATCTTATTTATCATTGGTGGTTGCTATGGGTCCAGCCTACTGCTATCGTGTTGAATGTCACTAGTAATTTGCTGTGTTTTGCCGTGACATGTTTTGAACTGTGATTCACCTTATTACTATCTGCTGTTATGCCCTTTTGTAATTTGCTGTGAGGACTTGAAATTGTGTGCCGTGTTGTGACCTCACCTTAACTAGTGGATTCACACTGTGTAGCTTGCTGGCAGCCCGAGACCCCGCTCTCCTTTAGAGGGCGCCAGAATATAGTTGATTCATACTGGTTATAATTAAGATTGCTCTGTAGCATTTAGCTGATTCATACTGGAGATAATTTAGATTGCTTGATAGCATTTAGCTGATTCATACTGGAGATAATTTAGATTGCTTTATAGCACCTAGCTGATTCACACTGGTTACAGACCTCATATATTGCTTTTAGTAAAGACTATAGCATAGCTACCCCCGCTCTGCCTCTGGTGGTCAGACTGTATTAGTGCTATACTGGTTGGACGTGATTGTGATTTTAAAAACCTTGTAACTTAAATAAACTTGACTTTTATAAAAGTATTCTCGTGTTGTGTGTGTGCCTCAAGGGTCTGCTTTTCCAGCCTGCTTACCGTTACATGTACACCCCAGCAAGTTGTTCGCCACAGGCCTTCAGCACCCTGGGGGGAACCCCATCTGGTCCCACAGCTTTATGGGGGTTTACCTTTCTCAGGGCCTTCAAGACCTGCGCATGTGTCACCTGGAAGGCTGTGTGAGTGGAGTCATGGGGGGCCTTTGTGGGGTTATCAGTGTTCATTCTGTCAAACCTGGCATAAAAGGTATTCAGGCTATCTGGTAGAGTGGTATCACGGGGGTCTGTAGGTGTTGTAGCTCTCCTGTAGTTTGTAACGGACTGAATTCCCTTCCACATGCTGCGTGTGTTGTGGCTGAGGTAGTGGTTTTCCAGTTTTTGAGAGTGACCCCTCTTTGCCGCTCTGATGGACTTCTGCAGCTCATACCGGGCTCTCTTGTACTCCAGCTGGTCTCCTGCTTTGAAGGCCTCCCGGCGCTTCCTGATTTTGTGTTTTATATCCCCGTTGAACCAGGGTTTTTGGTTGGGAAACACACGCACAGTCTTAGGGGGGGCAAATATTGACATGCACCAGCTGATGTAATCGCTCACAGTCTCTGTATATTCATGTATGTCCTCAGTGGCCTCTTTAATGGCACTCCAGTCAGTGGCCTCTAAGCAGCCCTGCAGGCTAGCCTGTGCAGCCTCAGTCCAGGTGTTCACAGTTTTTATTGTTACTGGTTTTGTCTTGAGTTTTTTATTATACACTGGCTTAAGCCTGATTGACATGTGATCTGATTTACCAAAGTGGGGTTTTGGTTCAGCTACAAACGCTTTTCTAATATTACTATAGCAGTGGTCCAGTGTTTTCCCCCCTCTGGTGGGGAAGGTCACGAATTGATACATCTTGGGCATATTTTTCCGGAGATTGCAGTGATTAAAGTCTCCTAGTATGATAAGAGCAGCGTCCGGGTATCTGTTTTCTTGTTCACTGATCATGTCATGTAACTCCTTCAGTGCTAACTCCTTCAGTGCTCACGCGTCATGTCTATCATTAATGTACAGTAGCCTAGTGCTCACCAAAATCATAGAAGTTAACATTGCAAGTCACTTATCTTTTCTATGATCCCAGCAATATTTTCTTTGACTTGTTAATTTTTTGAACGTTCATTTTATTCAATGAAAACGGATATCCTTGAACTATGCGTGACTACTTTCCTAAAACCGAATGAAGGTTAATATAATTACCTCACGTCTTCACGACTTCATCTCTTAAAGTGACAGGCACTCAATTAGACCTACACAACACCCCTGTAATGTCATTAAAGACAATTGTAATGTTTTAAAAATCAATATGAAGTATTCAAATTACTGACTATTTTTAAGTAATTATGCAGATCCTAACATATTATAAACTATTAGCAAAATATATAAAGTTCATGAATTCAAAATATGCAATAGAAACAAGACAAGCCGTTTTCTGTGTGTGTGGAGGGTTGAGCAGAGACTAGGATTGCCACTACTGTGAATGATCGGTATCCTGCTGAAGGCAATAAGGGTTTGCCTATATTTTTAATGTAATAAACACTGTCACACCTTTTTAAACTAAAATATTTCAGCTTGTCTACACCCATCAGCGCTTTCTTAACATATTGTACACACAATTTTTAAAATACCACGATAATACCGAAAACCGTGATGATTTTGGTCACTATAACCGTGGGGTTAAATTTTCATACCGTTACATCCCTAGTGGGCAGCTGCTCTGCACTTGGTGTTGTGCTTTACTGCTGCAGCAATAGGAAGCCAAGTTCGCTACTTGCTCTGTTTTGCAACATGCACCGCAATCCACAAATGTTGGTAGCGGGCAGAGCACGAGCTTCTTTTCACAGGCACCTTTTCGTGTCGGCTGTGAACCTTGCAAACTAGCTACTCTTTCTCGAGGCTTGCGGCGGTCCCCAAAGTCCATTCAGTGCTGCATAAATGGAGATGCCGGGGATTGAACCCGGGGACTCATACATGCAAAGCATGCGCTCTACCACTGAGCTACATCCCCTTCAGTGGTTGTCAAAAGATTACACTTCCCAGCCTAGACGTTGTGCCGTGCAAGAGGCCTCTATTCCTATTTGTGGAAGTCCACGGAGGAGCCAACAAAATACTAGCCCGGTCCTCTGACGGCGCTCCTCTCCACTCCACAGGCGGTTTGATTTGTGAAATTCTGCGCAAACCTTGAACCACGGCTTGCGGCCATCCCCAAAGTGCTGCAAAAGTGGAGATGCCGGGGATTGAACCCGGGGCCTCATACATGCAAAGCATGCGCTCTACCACTGAGCTACATCCCCTTCAGAAGTTGTCAAAAGATTACACTTCCCAGCCTAGACGTTGTGCCGTGCAAGAGGCTTATAATGCTCATTGTCGAAGTGCACGTTTGAGCCAACAAAGTAACAGCCGGGTCCTCTGACGGTGCTCCTCTCCGCTCCACAGGCTGTTTGATTTATGAAATTCTGCGCAAACTCTGAGCCACGGCTTGCGGTTGTACCCAGACCTCCTTTGGGGACATATAAGTGGAGATGCCGGGGATTGAACCCGGGACCTCATACATGCGAAGCATGCGCTCTACCACTGAGCTACATCCCCTTCAGTATTCATCAAAAGATTATACTTCCTAGTACATACGTTGTGCCGTGCAAGAGGCCTACATTCCTAATCGTGGAAGTCCACGGAGGAGCCGAGAAAATACTAGCCAGGTCTTCTCCACTCCACAGGCGGTTTGATTTGTGAATTTCTGCGCAAACCCTGAACCACGGCTTGCGGTGGTCCCCAAAGTCCCTTCAGTGCTGCATAAATGGAGATGCCGGGGATTGAACCCGGGGCCTCATACATGCAAAGCATGCGCTCTACCACTGAGCTACATCCCCTTCAGTGATTGTCGAAAGATTACACTTCCCAGCCTAGACGTTGTGCCGTGCAAGAGGCCTCTTTTCCTAATTGTGGAAGTCCATGGAGGAGCCAACAAAATGCCAGCCCGGTCCTCTGACGGCACTCCTCTCCACTCCACAGGCGGTTTGATTTGTGAAATTCTGCGCAAACCCTGACCCAAGGCTTGCGACGGTACCCTGACCTCCTTTAGGGCCGCATAAGTGGAGATGCCGGGGATTGAACCCGGGACCTCATACATGCGAAGCATGCGCTCTACCACTGAGCTACATCCCCCTCAGACACTGTCATAAAGATGCCACTTCGTGAACAAAATTTTCTTTCACTAGCCGTTTACTGACTGCACAGATAGCCGGCGATGCACGGGCTTTTAGCCGGCTAGTCCCGATTGTACTCACTGATAGCCGGCTAATCGCCGAGGTGATTTACGCTGCCAATTGTCCTCCCCTGAGGGTACACATATTCCCGGGGCGACTGCAGTGAGCACGCGAGGCGGCTATGCGGCGGCTAGCTGAGACATGGGCGGAGCTGTCAACAACGAGAGTTGTGCACACACTGCTGAAAGACTTAAAATCAGCAAACAGCTGACTGACTGTATGCTGAGCACAGCTGTCAGATCATCATCATACTGTTCACATATTAACACTGGTCCTTGTGGTCCATCTAGCACACTGTTCTTTCAAATGTCAATTAAATCGCCAAACATCTCAGCATTTATTTATTAATGGCTAACATATTGGGAAAACATAGCCTATATCCTGCTTTATCTACAGCCAGGATAAATTAGCTAGACCTTGGCTAGCTTGCTCAAATAACCATTGACAACGTATTTCGTTAAAGCATGTAGGCTTGGCCTATATCATACCCACCCTAAGGTTTAAGAAACATAACAACGTTGTCCAATTTTAGTTTAATGCATTTTTCTGAATTGGAGAGGTCTCCTTATGAGGGTAGGCTCTGCATTTTAAATGGCTAATCGCTAGTCGCGATTAGCATCGTTGGTTTAAACTTTGCAGAGCTGGATTGTAACTGCTGTTAGGAAGACAGTTTGGAACCTGGCAGACGTGAGGCAGTGAAAGGTATAATGCACAGTCCAAGCGGAATGAGTGGAGAGTTGATATTGTGACGAGGCAAGAATTACTCTGTTAGGAAATGTTTATTACCAGATGAATATGAGGAATGACATTACATGGAAGTGGCCTGTTTAAGATCCCCGTGGCTATATCCCACAACATGGGTGGCATCCCGTAACATAAACCCCTTATCCCACAACACATCAGCTGACTAGTCTAGTACACCTATATAATGCGTATACCGTCAACTATCTTATGACAACAGGCTGCTTAACCATCTTAGCCGTAGGCTACATTTCCCCCCCTTGCATGAACGTAGCACAAGCATATCCGAGCCGCGCTACAATATTGTGTCACATCGAGCTAGCACGTCTAGCTAGCCACAAACAACAGTGCATACCAGACTGTATAGAACAGGTGCATACTGCATAGGCTACTAATGACACTTTTTTACGGTCAGTGAATAGCACCGAGTGAAAATCAATGTTTGCTTTATATCTAGTGACAGTGGTGATGTCGTCAGTTTGGATAAGTAGAGTAAACTTAGTCAGAAGATCTAGAAATATCAAACGGAGGAGCAGAGAACTTGACAGAGAGCTGCACCGCTGTTTTGAGAATGACAGTAGTGTCACGAGACTTCGACGCCTATGTTGTTGTACGTCACTGTTCAAATTCACACCCAGTTCTTACATGTTTACGCCTACACCGAGGCGGCTTTGGAATATCGCGCCTCTTGTCCTCACTGACCTAGCCGGGGAATGGCCGGTTAAACCTAGCCGCGGATGAGGCGGCGTTCAGTCAGTTAACGGCTACTCTAACTCGTCAGGCCTTTGTTCCACAAGCAGTTTCATTTCTCCTGGAAAGTCAAATTCCCGGCTATTGTGGGCAGCTGCTCTGCACTTGGTGTTGTGCTTTACTGCTGCAGCAATAGGAAGCCAAGTTCGCTACTTGCTCTGTTTTGCAACATGCACCGCAATCCACAAATGTTGGTAGCGGGCAGAGCACGAGCTTCTTTTCACAGGCACCTTTTCGTGTCGGCTGTGAACCTTGCAAACTAGCTACTCTTTCTCGAGGCTTGCGGCGGTCCCCAAAGTCCATTCAGTGCTGCATAAATGGAGATGCCGGGGATTGAACCGGGGGCCTCATACATGCAAAGCATGCGCTCTACCACTGAGCTACATCCCCCTCAGACACTGTCATAAAGATGCCACTTCGTGAACAAAATTTTACCACTGAGCTACATCCCCTTCAGTGATTAACGAAAGATTACACTTCCCAGCCTAGACGTTGTGCCGTGCAAGAGGCCTCTTTTCCTAATTGTGGAAGTCCATGGAGGAGCCAACAAAATGCCAGCCCGGTCCTCTGACGGCACTGCTCTCCACTCCACAGGCGGTTTGATTTGTGAAATTCTGCGCAAACCTTGAACCACGGCTTGCGGCCATCCCCAAAGTGCTGCAAAAGTGGAGATGGCGGGGATTGAACCCGGGGCCTCATACATGCAAAGCATGCGCTCTACCACTGAGCTACATCCCCTTCAGAAGTTGTCAAAAGATTACACTTCCCAGCCTAGACGTTGTGCCGTGCAAGAGGCTTATAATGCTAATTGTCGAAGTGCACGTTTGAGCCAACAAAGTAACAGCCGGGTCCTCTGACGGTGCTCCTCTCCGCTCCACAGGCTGTTTGATTTATGAAATTCTGCGCAAACCCTGAGCCACGGCTTGCGGTTGTACCCAGACCTCCTTTGGGGACATATAAGTGGAGATGCCGGGGATTGAACCCGGGACCTCATACATGCGAAGCATGCGCTCTACCACTGAGCTACATCCCCTTCAGTATTCATCAAAAGATTATACTTCCTAGTACATACGTTGTGCCGTGCAAGAGGCCTACATTCCTAATCGTGGAAGTCCACGGAGGAGCCGAGAAAATACTAGCCAGGTCTTCTCCACTCCACAGGCGGTTTGATTTGTGAATTTCTGCGCAAACCCTGAACCACGGCTTGCGGTGGTCCCCAAAGTCCCTTCAGTGCTGCATAAATGGAGATGCCGGGGATTGAACCCGGGGCCTCATACATGCAAAGCATGCGCTCTACCACTGAGCTACATCCCCTTCAGTGATTGTCGAAAGATTACACTTCCCAGCCTAGACGTTGTGCCGTGCAAGAGGCCTCTTTTCCTAATTGTGGAAGTCCATGGAGGAGCCAACAAAATGCCAGCCCGGTCCTCTGACGGCACTCCTCTCCACTCCACAGGCGGTTTGATTTGTGAAATTCTGCGCAAACCCTGACCCACGGCTTGCGACGGTACCCTGACCTCCTTTAGGGCGGCATAAGTGGAGATGCCGGGGATTGAACCCGGGACCTCATACATGCGAAGCATGCGCTCTACCACTGAGCTACATCCCCCTCAGACACTGTCATAAAGATGCCGCTTCGTGAACAAAATTTTCTTTCACTCTAACTCGTCAGGCCTTTGTTCCACAAGCAGTTTCATTTCTCCTGGAAAGTCAAATTCCCGGCTATTGTGGGCAGCTGCTCTGCACTTGGTGTTGTGCTTTACTGCTGCAGCAATAGGAAGCCAAGTTCGCTACTTGCTCTGTTTTGCAACATGCACCGCAATCCACAAATGTTGGTAGCGGGCAGAGCACGAGCTTCTTTTCACAGGCACCTTTTCGTGACGGCTGTGAACCTTGCAAACTAGCTACTCTTTCTCGAGGCTTGCGGCGGTCCCCAAAGTCCATTCAGTGCTGCATAAATGGAGATGCCGGGGATTGAACCCGGGGCCTCATACATGCAAAGCATGCGCTCTACCACTGAGCTACATCCCCTTCAGTGATTGTCGAAAGATTACACTTCCCAGCCTAGACGTTGTGCCGTGCAAGAGGCCTCTTTTCCTAATTGTGGAAGTCCATGGAGGAGCCAACAAAATGCCAGCCCGGTCCTCTGACGGCACTCCTCTCCACTCCACAGGCGGTTTGATTTGTGAAATTCTGCGCAAACCCTGACCCACGGCTTGCGACGGTACCCTGACCTCCTTTAGGGCCGCATAAGTGGAGATGCCGGGGATTGAACCCGGGACCTCATACATGCGAAGCATGCGCTCTACCACTGAGCTACATCCCCCTCAGACACTGTCACAAAGATGCCGCTTCGTGAACAAAATTTTCTTTCACTCTAACTCGTCAGGCCTTTGTTCCACAAGCAGTTTCATTTCTCCTGGAAAGTCAAATTCCCGGCTATTGTGGGCAGTAGGGATGTAACGATTACCGGTGTGATGGTAAAGCATGATAAAAATGTTGACGATAACAATTACCGTGTTCATTTCGAATATCATTATTATCACGGTTGATACTACGGTGTGGTAACCGCGTGTTTAATTCCTCCCAGCTTCATCCGAGCCTGCTTTTGACTCAAGCTGAAAGGCTACTATGAAACAAAACTTACTAATTCTGTTATCTAATTGATGGATTTAACCATGATTCGGATAAGGCTACACCTGCTTTTAAAGGGCGCAACATTTCCACCCCAAAACGTGCGCTGTATCATGTAGCCACTCTGCGTCTTTTTATTTAGGCCTACGTTCACATTAAATCTAGGCTATTCCACTAACGTTATCAGGAGGAGAATGCCGTGAAGTTTTATGTTGAGCGCTGGGATATAAGCGCTCATTGGAACAGATATACCAACTCCAAATCATAAGTTAAGCTATAAGCAGCCAACATTTCCAATCAAGGGAAAAGTGAGCACAATGCCACGGTAACCTATGGGATTTAGTTCATTTAGGCCTACTGTAGTGTTTAATTCAAAACTACACAGCCGATTGGCAAACTTTTACATCTTGAGAGAGTTCCATCAAGGTAACTATCCCGTTAGCTCACGCGTCATGTCTATCATTAATGTACAGTAGCCTAGTGCTCACCAAAATCATAGAAGTTAACATTGCAAGTCACTTATCTTTTCTATGATCCCAGCAATATTTTCTTTGACTTGTTAATTTTTTGAACGTTCATTTTATTCAATGAAAACGGATATCCTTGAACTATGCGTGACTACTTTCCTAAAACCGAATGAAGGTTAATATAATTACCTCACGTCTTCACGACTTCATCTCTTAAAGTGACAGGCACTCAATTAGACCTACACAACACCCCTGTAATGTCATTAAAGACAATTGTAATATTTTAAAAATCAATATGAAGTATTCAAATTACTAACTATTTTTAAGTAATTATGCAGATCCTAACATATTATAAACTATTAGCAAAATATATAAAGTTCATGAATTCAAAATATGCAATAGAAACAAGACAAGCCATTTTCTGTGTGTGTGGAGGGTTGAGCAGAGACTAGGATTGCCACTACTGTGAATGATCGGTATCCTGCTGAAGGCAATAAGGGTTTGCCTATATTTTTAATGTAATAAACACTGTCACACCTTTTTAAACTAAAATATTTCAGCTTGTCTACACCCATCAGCGCTTTCTTAACATATTGTACACACAATTTTTAAAATACCACGATAATACCGAAAACCGTGATGATTTTGGTCACTATAACCGTGGGGTTAAATTTTCATACCGTTACATCCCTAGTGGGCAGCTGCTCTGCACTTGGTGTTGTGCTTTACTGCTGCAGCAATAGGAAGCCAAGTTCGCTACTTGCTCTGTTTTGCAACATGCACCGCAATCCACAAATGTTGGTAGCGGGCAGAGCACGAGCTTCTTTTCACAGGCACCTTTTCGTGTCGGCTGTGAACCTTGCAAACTAGCTACTCTTTCTCGAGGCTTGCGGCGGTCCCCAAAGTCCCTTCAGTGCTGCATAAATGGAGATGCCGGGGATTGAACCCGGGGCCTCATACATGCAAAGCATGCGCTCTACCACTGAGCTACATCCCCTTCAGTGATTGTCGAAAGATTACACTTCCCAGCCTAGACGTTGTGCCGTGCAAGAGGCCTCTTTTCCTAATTGTGAAAGTCCATGGAGGAGCCAACAAAATGCCAGCCCGGTCCTCTGACGGCACTCCTCTCCACTCCACAGGCGGTTTGATTTGTGAAATTCTGCGCAAACCCTGAACCACGGCTTGCGGTGGTCCCCAAAGTCCCTTCAGTGCTGCATAAATGGAGATGCCGGGGATTGAACCCGGGGCCTCATACATGCAAAGCATGCGCTCTACCACTGAGCTACATCCCCTTCAGTGATTGTCGAAAGATTACACTTCCCAGCCTAGACGTTGTGCCGTGCAAGAGGCCTCTTTTCCTAATTGTGAAAGTCCATGGAGGAGCCAACAAAATGCCAGCCCGGTCCTCTGACCGCACTCCTCTCCACTCCACAGGCGGTTTGATTTGTGAAATTCTGCGCAAACCCTGACCCACGGCTTGCGACGGTACCCTGACCTCCTTTAGGGCGGCATAAGTGGAGATGCCGGGGATTGAACCCGGGACCTCATACATGCGAAGCATGCGCTCTACCACTGAGCTACATCCCCCTCAGACACTGTCATAAAGATGCCGCTTCGTGAACAAAATTTTCTTTCACTCTAACTCGTCAGGCCTTTGTTCCACAAGCAGTTTCATTTCTCCTGGAAAGTCAAATTCCCGGCTATTGTGGGCAGCTGCTCTGCACTTGGTGTTGTGCTTTACTGCTGCAGCAATAGGAAGCCAAGTTCGCTACTTGCTCTGTTTTGCAACATGCACCGCAATCCACAAATGTTGGTAGCGGGCAGAGCACGAGCTTCTTTTCACAGGCACCTTTTCGTGTCGGCTGTGAACCTTGCAAACAAGCTACTCTTTCTCGAGGCTTGCGGCGGTCCCCAAAGTCCATTCAGTGCTGCATAAATGGAAATGTCGGGGATTGAACCGGGGGCCTCATACATGCAAAGCATGCGCTCTACCACTGAGCTACATCCCCTTCAGTGGTTGTCAAAAGATTACACTTCCCAGCCTAGACGTTGTGCCGTGCAAGAGGCCTCTATTCCTATTTGTGGAAGTCCACGGAGGAGCCAACAAAATACTAGCCCGGTCCTCTGACGGCGCTCCTCTCCACTCCACAGGCGGTTTGATTTGTGAAATTCTGCGCAAACCTTGAACCACGGCTTGCGGCCATCCCCAAAGTGCTGCAAAAGTGGAGATGCCGGGGATTGAACCCGGGGCCTCATACATGCAAAGCATGCGCTCTACCACTGAGCTACATCCCCTTCAGAAGTTGTCAAAAGATTACACTTCCCAGCCTAGACGTTGTGCCGTGCAAGAGGCTTATAATGCTCATTGTCGAAGTGCACGTTTGAGCCAACAAAGTAACAGCCGGGTCCTCTGACGGTGCTCCTCTCCGCTCCACAGGCTGTTTGATTTATGAAATTCTGCGCAAACCCTGAGCCACGGCTTGCGGTTGTACCCAGACCTCCTTTGGGGACATATAAGTGGAGATGCCGGGGATTGAACCCGGGACCTCATACATGCGAAGCATGCGCTCTACCACTGAGCTACATCCCCTTCAGTATTCATCAAAAGATTATACTTCCTAGTACAGACGTTGTGCCGTGCAAGAGGCCTACATTCCTAATCGTGGAAGTCCACGGAGGAGCCGAGAAAATACTAGCCAGGTCTTCTCCACTCCACAGGCGGTTTGATTTGTGAATTTCTGCGCAAACCCTGAACCACGGCTTGCGGTGGTCCCCAAAGTCCCTTCAGTGCTGCATAAATGGAGATGCCGGGGATTGAACCCGGGGCCTCATACATGCAAAGCATGCGCTCTACCACTGAGCTACATCCCCTTCAGTGTTTGTCGAAAGATTACACTTCCAAGCCTAGACGTTGTGCCGTGCAAGAGGCCTCTTTTCCTAATTGTGGAAGTCCATGGAGGAGCCAACAAAATGCCAGCCCGGTCCTCTGACGGCACTCCTCTCCACTCCACAGGCGGTTTGATTTGTGAAATTCTGCGCAAACCCTGACCCACGGCTTGCGACGGTACTCTGACCTCCTTTAGGGCCGCATAAGTGGAGATGCCGGGGATTGAACCCGGGACCTCATACATGCGAAGCATGCGCTCTACCACTGAGCTACATCCCCCTCAGACACTGTCATAAAGATGCCACTTCGTGAACAAAATTTTCTTTCACTCTAACTCGTCAGGCCTTTGTTCCACAAGCAGTTTCATTTCTCCTGGAAAGTCAAATTCCCGGCTATTGTGGGCAGCTGCTCTGCACTTGGTGTTGTGCTTTACTGCTGCAGCAATAGGAAGCCAAGTTCGCTACTTGCTCTGTTTTGCAACATGCACCGCAATCCACAAATGTTGGTAGCGGGCAGAGCACAAGCTTCTTTTCACAGGCACCTTTTCGTGTCGGCTGTGAACCTTGCAAACTAGCTACTCTTTCTCGAGAATTGCGGCGGTCCCCAAAGTCCATTCAGGGCTGCATAAATGGAGATGCCGGGGATTGAACCCGGGGCCTCATACATGCAAAGCATGCGCTCTACCACTGAGCTACATCCCCTTCAGTGGTTGTCAAATGATTACACTTCCCAGCCTAGACGTTGTGCCGTGCAAGAGGCCTCTATTCCTATTTGTGGAAGTCCACGGAGGAGCCAACAAAATACTAGCCCGGTCCTCTGACGGCGCTCCTCTCCACTCCACAGGCGGTTTGATTTGTGAAATTCTGCGCAAACCTTGAACCACGGCTTGCGGCCATCCCCAAAGTGCTGCAAAAGTGGAGATGCCGGGGATTGAACCCGGGGCCTCATACATGCAAAGCATGCGCTCTACCACTGAGCTACATCCCCTTCAGAAGTTGTCAAAAGATTACACTTCCCAGCCTAGACGTTGTGCCGTGCAAGAGGCTTATAATGCTAATTGTCGAAGTGCACGTTTGAGCCAACAAAGTAACAGCCGGGTCCTCTGACGGTGCTCCTCTCCGCTCCACAGGCTGTTTGATTTATGAAATTCTGCGCAAACCCTGAGCCACGGCTTGCGGTTGTACCCAGACCTCCTTTGGGGACATATAAGTGGAGATGCCGGGGATTGAACCCGGGACCTCATACATGCAAAGCATGCGCTCTACCACTGAGCTACATCCCCTTCAGTATTCATCAAAAGATTATACTTCCTAGTACAGACGTTGTGCCGTGCAAGAGGCCTACATTCCTAATCGTGGAAGTCCACGGAGGAGCCGAGAAAATACTAGCCAGGTCTTCTCCACTCCACAGGCGGTTTGATTTGTGAATTTCTGCGCAAACCCTGAACCACGGCTTGCGGTGGTCCCCAAAGTCCCTTCAGTGCTGCATAAATGGAGATGCCGGGGATTGAACCCGGGGCCTCATACATGCAAAGCATGCGCTCTACCACTGAGCTACATCCCCTTCAGTGATTGTCGAAAGATTACACTTCCCAGCCTAGACGTTGTGCCGTGCAAGAGGCCTCTTTTCCTAATTGTGGAAGTCCATGGAGGAGCCAACAAAATGCCAGCCCGGTCCTCTGACGGCACTCCTCTCCACTCCACAGGCGGTTTGATTTGTGAAATTCTGCGCAAACCCTGACCCACGGCTTGCGACGGTACTCTGACCTCCTTTAGGGCCGCATAAGTGGAGATGCCGGGGATTGAACCCGGGACCTCATACATGCGAAGCATGCGCTCTACCACTGAGCTACATCCCCCTCAGACACTGTCATAAAGATGCCACTTCGTGAACAAAATTTTCTTTCACTCTAACTCGTCAGGCCTTTGTTCCACAAGCAGTTTCATTTCTCCTGGAAAGTCAAATTCCCGGCTATTGTGGGCAGCTGCTCTGCACTTGGTGTTGTGCTTTACTGCTGCAGCAATAGGAAGCCAAGTTCGCTACTTGCTCTGTTTTGCAACATGCACCGCAATCCACAAATGTTGGTAGCGGGCAGAGCACGAGCTTCTTTTCACAGGCACCTTTTCGTGTCGGCTGTGAACCTTGCAAACTAGCTACTCTTTCTCGAGGCTTGCGGCGGTCCCCAAAGTCCATTCAGTGCTGCATAAATGGAAATGTCGGGGATTGAACCCGGGGCCTCATACATGCAAAGCATGCGCTCTACCACTGAGCTACATCCCCTTCAGTGGTTGTCAAAAGATTACACTTCCCAGCCTAGACGTTGTGCCGTGCAAGAGGCCTCTATTCCTATTTGTGGAAGTCCACGGAGGAGCCAACAAAATACTAGCCCGGTCCTCTGACGGCGCTCCTCTCCACTCCACAGGCGGTTTGATTTGTGAAATTCTGCGCAAACCTTGAACCACGGCTTGCGGCCATCCCCAAAGTGCTGCAAAAGTGGAGATGCCGGGGATTGAACCCGGGGCCTCATACATGCAAAGCATGCGCTCTACCACTGAGCTACATCCCCTTCAGAAGTTGTCAAAAGATTACACTTCCCAGCCTAGACGTTGTGCCGTGCAAGAGGCTTATAATGCTAATTGTCGAAGTGCACGTTTGAGCCAACAAAGTAACAGCCGGGTCCTCTGACGGTGCTCCTCTCCGCTCCACAGGCTGTTTGATTTATGAAATTCTGCGCAAACCCTGAGCCACGGCTTGCGGTTGTACCCAGACCTCCTTTGGGGACATATAAGTGGAGATGCCGGGGATTGAACCCGGGACCTCATACATGCGAAGCATGCGCTCTACCACTGAGCTACATCCCCTTCAGAAGTTGTCAAAAGATTACACTTCCCAGCCTAGACGTTGTGCCGTGCAAGAGGCTTATAATGCTAATTGTCGAAGTGCACGTTTGAGCCAACAAAGTAACAGCCGGGTCCTCTGACGGTGCTCCTCTCCGCTCCACAGGCTGTTTGATTTATGAAATTCTGCGCAAACCCTGAGCCACGGCTTGCGGTTGTACCCAGACCTCCTTTGGGGACATATAAGTGGAGATGCCGGGGATTGAACCCGGGACCTCATACATGCGAAGCATGCGCTCTACCACTGAGCTACATCCCCTTCAGTATTCATCAAAAGATTATACTTCCTAGTACAGACGTTGTGCCGTGCAAGAGGCCTACATTCCTAATCGTGGAAGTCCACGGAGGAGCCGAGAAAATACTAGCCAGGTCTTCTCCACTCCACAGGCGGTTTGATTTGTGAATTTCTGCGCAAACCCTGAACCACGGCTTGCGGTGGTCCCCAAAGTCCCTTCAGTGCTGCATAAATGGAGATGCCGGGGATTGAACCCGGGGCCTCATACATGCAAAGCATGCGCTCTACCACTGAGCTACATCCCCTTCAGTGATTGTCGAAAGTTTACACTTCCAAGCCTAGACGTTGTGCCGTGCAAGAGGCCTCTTTTCCTAATTGTGGAAGTCCATGGAGGAGCCAACAAAATGCCAGCCCGGTCCTCTGACGGCACTCCTCTCCACTCCACAGGCGGTTTGATTTGTGAAATTCTGCGCAAACCCTGACCCACGGCTTGCGACGGTACTCTGACCTCCTTTAGGGCCGCATAAGTGGAGATGCCGGGGATTGAACCCGGGACCTCATACATGCGAAGCATGCGCTCTACCACTGAGCTACATCCCCCTCAGACACTGTCATAAAGATGCCACTTCGTGAACAAAATTTTCTTTCACTCTAACTCGTCAGGCCTTTGTTCCACAAGCAGTTTCATTTCTCCTGGAAAGTCAAATTCCCGGCTATTGTGGGCAGCTGCTCTGCACTTGGTGTTGTGCTTTACTGCTGCAGCAATAGGAAGCCAAGTTCGCTACTTGCTCTGTTTTGCAACATGCACCGCAATCCACAAATGTTGGTAGCGGGCAGAGCACAAGCTTCTTTTCACAGGCACCTTTTCGTGTCGGCTGTGAACCTTGCAAACTAGCTACTCTTTCTCGAGAATTGCGGCGGTCCCCAAAGTCCATTCAGGGCTGCATAAATGGAGATGCCGGGGATTGAACCCGGGGCCTCATACATGCAAAGCATGCGCTCTACCACTGAGCTACATCCCCTTCAGTGGTTGTCAAATGATTACACTTCCCAGCCTAGACGTTGTGCCATGCAAGAGGCCTCTATTCCTATTTGTGGAAGTCCACGGAGGAGCCCGGTCCTCTGACGGCGCTCCTCTCCACTCCACAGGCGGTTTGATTTGTGAAATTCTGCGCAAACCTTGAACCACGGCTTGCGGCCATCCCCAAAGTGCTGCAAAAGTGGAGATGCCGGGGATTGAACCCGGGGCCTCATACATGCAAAGCATGCGCTCTACCACTGAGCTACATCCCCTTCAGAAGTTGTCAAAAGATTACACTTCCCAGCCTAGACGTTGTGCCGTGCAAGAGGCTTATAATGCTAATTGTCGAAGTGCACGTTTGAGCCAACAAAGTAACAGCCGGGTCCTCTGACGGTGCTCCTCTCCGCTCCACAGGCTGTTTGATTTATGAAATTCTGCGCAAACCCTGAGCCACGGCTTGCGGTTGTACCCAGACCTCCTTTGGGGACATATAAGTGGAGATGCCGGGGATTGAACCCGGGACCTCATACATGCGAAGCATGCGCTCTACCACTGAGCTACATCCCCTTCAGTATTCATCAAAAGATTATACTTCCTAGTACAGACGTTGTGCCGTGCAAGAGGCCTACATTCCTAATCGTGGAAGTCCACGGAGGAGCCGAGAAAATACTAGCCAGGTCTTCTCCACTCCACAGGCGGTTTGATTTGTGAATTTCTGCGCAAACCCTGAACCACGGCTTGCGGTGGTCCCCAAAGTCCATTCAGTGCTGCATAAATGGAAATGCCGGGGATTGAACCCGGGGCCTCATACATGCAAAGCATGCGCTCTACCACTGAGCTACATCCCCTTCAGTGGTTGTCAAAAGATTACACTTCCCAGCCTAGACGTTGTGCCGTGCAAGAGGCCTTTATTCCTATTTGTGGAAGTCCACGGAGGAGCCAACAAAATACTAGCCCGGTCCTCTGACGGCGCTCCTCTCCACTCCACAGGCGGTTTGATTTGTGAAATTCTGCGCAAACCTTGAACCACGGCTTGCGGCCATCCCCAAAGTGCTGCAAAAGTGGAGATGCCGGGGATTGAACCCGGGACCTCATACATGCAAAGCATGCGCTCTACCACTGAGCTACATCCCCTTCAGAAGTTGTCAAAAGATTACACTTCCCAGCCTAGACGTTGTGCCGTGCAAGAGGCTTATAATGCTAATTGTCGAAGTGCACGTTTGAGCCAACAAAGTAACAGCCGGGTCCTCTGACGGTGCTCCTCTCCGCTCCACTGGCTGTTTGATTTATGAAATTCTGCGCAAACCCTGAGCCACGGCTTGCGGTTGTACCCAGACCTCCTTTGGGGACATATAAGTGGAGATGCCGGGGATTGAACCCGGGACCTCATACATGCGAAGCATGCTCTCTACCACTGAGCTACATCCCCTTCAGTATTCATCAAAAGATTATACTTCCTAGTACAGACGTTGTGCCGTGCAAGAGGCCTACATTCCTAATCGTGGAAGTCCACGGAGGAGCCGAGAAAATACTAGCCAGGTCTTCTCCACTCCACAGGCGGTTTGATTTGTGAATTTCTGCGCAAACCCTGAACCACGGCTTGCGGTGGTCCCCAAAGTCCCTTCAGTGCTGCATAAATGGAGATGCCGGGGATTGAACCCGGGGCCTCATACATGCAAAGCATGCGCTCTACCACTGAGCTACATCCCCTTCAGTGATTGTCGAAAGATTACACTTCCAAGCCTAGACGTTGTGCCGTGCAAGAGGCCTCTTTTCCTAATTGTGAAAGTCCATGGAGGAGCCAACAAAATGCCAGCCCGGTCCTCTGACGGCACTCCTCTCCACTCCACAGGCGGTTTGATTTGTGAAATTCTGCGCAAACCCTGACCCACGGCTTGCGACGGTACCCTGACCTCCTTTCGGGCCGCATAAGTGGAGATGCCGGGGATTGAACCCGGGACCTCATACATGCGAAGCATGCGCTCTACCACTGAGCTACATCCCCCTCAGACACTGTCATAAAGATGCCGCTTCGTGAACAAAATTTTCTTTCACTCTAACTCATCAGGCCTTTGTTCCGCAAGCGGTTTCATTTCTCCTGGAAAGTCAAATTCCCGGCTATTGTGGGCAGCTGCTCTGCACTTGGTGTTGTGCTTTACTGCTGCAGCAATAGGAAGCCAAGTTCGCTACTTGCTCTGTTTTGCAACATGCACCGCAATCCACAAATGTTGGTAGCGGGCAGAGCACGAGCTTCTTTTCACAGGCACCTTTTCGTGTCGGCTGTGAACCTTGCAAACTAGCTACTCTTTCTCGAGGCTTGCGGCGGTCCCCAAAGTCCATTCAGTGCTGCATAAATGGAGATGCCGGGGATTGAACCCGGGGCCTCATACATGCAAAGCATGCGCTCTACCACTGAGCTACATCCCCTTCAGTGGTTGTCAAATGATTACACTTCCCAGCCTAGACGTTGTGCCGTGCAAGAGGCCTCTTTTCCTAATTGTGGAAGTCCATGGAGGAGCCAACAAAATGCCAGCCCGGTCCTCTGACGGCACTCCTCTCCACTCCACAGGCGGTTTGATTTGTGAAATTCTGCGCAAACCCTGACCCACGGCTTGCGACGGTACCCTGACCTCCTTTAGGGCCGCATAAGAGGAGATGCCGGGGATTGAACCCGGGACCTCATACATGCGAAGCATGCGTTCTACCACTGAGCTACATCCCCCTCAGACACTGTCATAAAGATGCCGCTTCGTGAACAAAATTTTCTTTCACTCTAACTCGTCAGGCCTTTGTTCCACAAGCAGTTTCATTTCTCCTGGAAAGTCAAATTCCCGGCTATTGTGGGCAGCTGCTCTGCACTTGGTGTTGTGCTTTACTGCTGCAGCAATAGGAAGCCAAGTTCGCTACTTGCTCTGTTTTGCAACATGCACCGCAATCCACAAATGTTGGTAGCGGGCAGAGCACGAGCTTCTTTTCACAGGCACCTTTTCGTGTCGGCTGTGAACCTTGCAAACTAGCTACTCTTTCTCGAGGCTTGCGGCGGTCCCCAAAGTCCATTCAGTGCTGCATAAATGGAGATGCCGGGGATTGAACCCGGGGCCTCATACATGCAAAGCATGCGCTCTACCACTGAGCTACATCCCCTTCAGTGGTTGTCAAATGATTACACTTCCCAGCCTAGACGTTGTGCCGTGCAAGAGGCCTCTTTTCCTAATTGTGGAAGTCCATGGAGGAGCCAACAAAATGCCAGCCCGGTCCTCTGACGGCGCTCCTCTCCACTCCACAGGCGGTTTGATTTGTGAAATTCTGCGCAAACCCTGACCCACGGCTTGCGACGGTACCCTGACCTCCTTTAGGGCCGCATAAGTGGAGATGCCGGGGATTGAACCCGGGACCTCATACATGCGAAGCATGCGTTCTACCACTGAGCTACATCCCCCTCAGACACTGTCATAAAGATGCCGCTTCGTGAACAAAATTTTCTTTCACTCTAACTCGTCAGGCCTTTGTTCCACAAGCAGTTTCATTTCTCCTGGAAAGTCAAATTCCCGGCTATTGTGGGCAGCTGCTCTGCACTTGGTGTTGTGCTTTACTGCTGCAGCAATAGGAAGCCAAGTTCGCTACTTGCTCTGTTTTGCAACATGCACCGCAATCCACAAATGTTGGTAGCGGGCAGAGCACGAGCTTCTTTTCACAGGCACCTTTTCGTGTCGGCTGTGAACCTTGCAAACTAGCTACTCTTTCTCGAGGCTTGCGGCGGTCCCCAAAGTCCATTCAGTGCTGCATAAATGGAGATGCCGGGGATTGAACCCGGGGACTCATACATGCAAAGCATGCGCTCTACCACTGAGCTACATCCCCTTCAGTGGTTGTCAAAAGATTACACTTCCCAGCCTAGACGTTGTGCCGTGCAAGAGGCCTCTATTCCTATTTGTGGAAGTCCACGGAGGAGCCAACAAAATACTAGCCCGGTCCTCTGACGGCGCTCCTCTCCACTCCACAGGCGGTTTGATTTGTGAAATTCTGCGCAAACCTTGAACCACGGCTTGCGGCCATCCCCAAAGTGCTGCAAAAGTGGAGATGCCGGGGATTGAACCCGGGGCCTCATACATGCAAAGCATGCGCTCTACCACTGAGCTACATCCCCTTCAGAAGTTGTCAAAAGATTACACTTCCCAGCCTAGACGTTGTGCCGTGCAAGAGGCTTATAATGCTCATTGTCGAAGTGCACGTTTGAGCCAACAAAGTAACAGCCGGGTCCTCTGACGGTGCTCCTCTCCGCTCCACAGGCTGTTTGATTTATGAAATTCTGCGCAAACTCTGAGCCACGGCTTGCGGTTGTACCCAGACCTCCTTTGGGGACATATAAGTGGAGATGCCGGGGATTGAACCCGGGACCTCATACATGCGAAGCATGCGCTCTACCACTGAGCTACATCCCCTTCAGTATTCATCAAAAGATTATACTTCCTAGTACATACGTTGTGCCGTGCAAGAGGCCTACATTCCTAATCGTGGAAGTCCACGGAGGAGCCGAGAAAATACTAGCCAGGTCTTCTCCACTCCACAGGCGGTTTGATTTGTGAATTTCTGCGCAAACCCTGAACCACGGCTTGCGGTGGTCCCCAAAGTCCCTTCAGTGCTGCATAAATGGAGATGCCGGGGATTGAACCCGGGGCCTCATACATGCAAAGCATGCGCTCTACCACTGAGCTACATCCCCTTCAGTGATTGTCGAAAGATTACACTTCCCAGCCTAGACGTTGTGCCGTGCAAGAGGCCTCTTTTCCTAATTGTGGAAGTCCATGGAGGAGCCAACAAAATGCCAGCCCGGTCCTCTGACGGCACTCCTCTCCACTCCACAGGCGGTTTGATTTGTGAAATTCTGCGCAAACCCTGACCCAAGGCTTGCGACGGTACCCTGACCTCCTTTAGGGCCGCATAAGTGGAGATGCCGGGGATTGAACCCGGGACCTCATACATGCGAAGCATGCGCTCTACCACTGAGCTACATCCCCCTCAGACACTGTCATAAAGATGCCACTTCGTGAACAAAATTTTCTTTCACTAGCCGTTTACTGACTGCACAGATAGCCGGCGATGCACGGGCTTTTAGCCGGCTAGTCCCGATTGTACTCACTGATAGCCGGCTAATCGCCGAGGTGATTTACGCTGCCAATTGTCCTCCCCTGAGGGTACACATATTCCCGGGGCGACTGCAGTGAGCACGCGAGGCGGCTATGCGGCGGCTAGCTGAGACATGGGCGGAGCTGTCAACAACGAGAGTTGTGCACACACTGCTGAAAGACTTAAAATCAGCAAACAGCTGACTGACTGTATGCTGAGCACAGCTGTCAGATCATCATCATACTGTTCACATATTAACACTGGTCCTTGTGGTCCATCTAGCACACTGTTCTTTCAAATGTCAATTAAATCGCCAAACATCTCAGCATTTATTTATTAATGGCTAACATATTGGGAAAACATAGCCTATATCCTGCTTTATCTACAGCCAGGATAAATTAGCTAGACCTTGGCTAGCTTGCTCAAATAACCATTGACAACGTATTTCGTTAAAGCATGTAGGCTTGGCCTATATCATACCCACCCTAAGGTTTAAGAAACATAACAACGTTGTCCAATTTTAGTTTAATGCATTTTTCTGAATTGGAGAGGTCTCCTTATGAGGGTAGGCTCTGCATTTTAAATGGCTAATCGCTAGTCGCGATTAGCATCGTTGGTTTAAACTTTGCAGAGCTGGATTGTAACTGCTGTTAGGAAGACAGTTTGGAACCTGGCAGACGTGAGGCAGTGAAAGGTATAATGCACAGTCCAAGCGGAATGAGTGGAGAGTTGATATTGTGACGAGGCAAGAATTACTCTGTTAGGAAATGTTTATTACCAGATGAATATGAGGAATGACATTACATGGAAGTGGCCTGTTTAAGATCCCCGTGGCTATATCCCACAACATGGGTGGCATCCCGTAACATAAACCCCTTATCCCACAACACATCAGCTGACTAGTCTAGTACACCTATATAATGCGTATACCGTCAACTATCTTATGACAACAGGCTGCTTAACCATCTTAGCCGTAGGCTACATTTCCCCCCCTTGCATGAACGTAGCACAAGCATATCCGAGCCGCGCTACAATATTGTGTCACATCGAGCTAGCACGTCTAGCTAGCCACAAACAACAGTGCATACCAGACTGTATAGAACAGGTGCATACTGCATAGGCTACTAATGACACTTTTTTACGGTCAGTGAATAGCACCGAGTGAAAATCAATGTTTGCTTTATATCTAGTGACAGTGGTGATGTCGTCAGTTTGGATAAGTAGAGTAAACTTAGTCAGAAGATCTAGAAATATCAAACGGAGGAGCAGAGAACTTGACAGAGAGCTGCACCGCTGTTTTGAGAATGACAGTAGTGTCACGAGACTTCGACGCCTATGTTGTTGTACGTCACTGTTCAAATTCACACCCAGTTCTTACATGTTTACGCCTACACCGAGGCGGCTTTGGAATATCGCGCCTCTTGTCCTCACTGACCTAGCCGGGGAATGGCCGGTTAAACCTAGCCGCGGATGAGGCGGCGTTCAGTCAGTTAACGGCTACTCTAACTCGTCAGGCCTTTGTTCCACAAGCAGTTTCATTTCTCCTGGAAAGTCAAATTCCCGGCTATTGTGGGCAGCTGCTCTGCACTTGGTGTTGTGCTTTACTGCTGCAGCAATAGGAAGCCAAGTTCGCTACTTGCTCTGTTTTGCAACATGCACCGCAATCCACAAATGTTGGTAGCGGGCAGAGCACGAGCTTCTTTTCACAGGCACCTTTTCGTGTCGGCTGTGAACCTTGCAAACTAGCTACTCTTTCTCGAGGCTTGCGGCGGTCCCCAAAGTCCATTCAGTGCTGCATAAATGGAGATGCCGGGGATTGAACCCGGGGCCTCATACATGCAAAGCATGCGCTCTACCACTGAGCTACATCCCCCTCAGACACTGTCATAAAGATGCCACTTCGTGAACAAAATTTTCTTTCACTCTAACTCGTCAGGCCTTTGTTCCACAAGCAGTTTCATTTCTCCTGGAAAGTCAAATTCCCGGCTATTGTGGGCAGCTGCTCTGCACTTGGTGTTGTGCTTTACTGCTGCAGCAATAGGAAGCCAAGTTCGCTACTTGCTCTGTTTTGCAACATGCACCGCAATCCACAAATGTTGGTAGCGGGCAGAGCACGAGCTTCTTTTCACAGGCACCTTTTCGTGACGGCTGTGAACCTTGCAAACTAGCTACTCTTTCTCGAGGCTTGCGGCGGTCCCCAAAGTCCATTCAGTGCTGCATAAATGGAGATGCCGGGGATTGAACCCGGGGCCTCATACATGCAAAGCATGCGCTCTACCACTGAGCTACATCCCCTTCAGTGATTGTCGAAAGATTACACTTCCCAGCCTAGACGTTGTGCCGTGCAAGAGGCCTCTTTTCCTAATTGTGGAAGTCCATGGAGGAGCCAACAAAATGCCAGCCCGGTCCTCTGACGGCACTGCTCTCCACTCCACAGGCGGTTTGATTTGTGAAATTCTGCGCAAACCTTGAACCACGGCTTGCGGCCATCCCCAAAGTGCTGCAAAAGTGGAGATGGCGGGGATTGAACCCGGGGCCTCATACATGCAAAGCATGCGCTCTACCACTGAGCTACATCCCCTTCAAAAGTTGTCAAAAGATTACACTTCCCAGCCTAGACGTTGTGCCGTGCAAGAGGCTTATAATGCTAATTGTCGAAGTGCACGTTTGAGCCAACAAAGTAACAGCCGGGTCCTCTGACGGTGCTCCTCTCCGCTCCACAGGCTGTTTGATTTATGAAATTCTGCGCAAACCCTGAGCCACGGCTTGCGGTTGTACCCAGACCTCCTTTGGGGACATATAAGTGGAGATGCCGGGGATTGAACCCGGGACCTCATACATGCGAAGCATGCGCTCTACCACTGAGCTACATCCCCTTCAGTATTCATCAAAAGATTATACTTCCTAGTACATACGTTGTGCCGTGCAAGAGGCCTACATTCCTAATCGTGGAAGTCCACGGAGGAGCCGAGAAAATACTAGCCAGGTCTTCTCCACTCCACAGGCGGTTTGATTTGTGAATTTCTGCGCAAACCCTGAACCACGGCTTGCGGTGGTCCCCAAAGTCCCTTCAGTGCTGCATAAATGGAGATGCCGGGGATTGAACCCGGGGCCTCATACATGCAAAGCATGCGCTCTACCACTGAGCTACATCCCCTTCAGTGATTGTCGAAAGATTACACTTCCCAGCCTAGACGTTGTGCCGTGCAAGAGGCCTCTTTTCCTAATTGTGGAAGTCCATGGAGGAGCCAACAAAATGCCAGCCCGGTCCTCTGACGGCACTCCTCTCCACTCCACAGGCGGTTTGATTTGTGAAATTCTGCGCAAACCCTGACCCACGGCTTGCGACGGTACCCTGACCTCCTTTAGGGCGGCATAAGCGGAGATGCCGGGGATTGAACCCGGGACCTCATACATGCGAAGCATGCGCTCTACCACTGAGCTACATCCCCCTCAGACACTGTCATAAAGATGCCGCTTCGTGAACAAAATTTTCTTTCACTCTAACTCGTCAGGCCTTTGTTCCACAAGCAGTTTCATTTCTCCTGGAAAGTCAAATTCCCGGCTATTGTGGGCAGCTGCTCTGCACTTGGTGTTGTGCTTTACTGCTGCAGCAATAGGAAGCCAAGTTCGCTACTTGCTCTGTTTTGCAACATGCACCGCAATCCACAAATGTTGGTAGCGGGCAGAGCACGAGCTTCTTTTCACAGGCACCTTTTCGTGTCGGCTGTGAACCTTGCAAACTAGCTACTCTTTCTCGAGGCTTGCGGCGGTCCCCAAAGTCCATTCAGTGCTGCATAAATGGAAATGTCGGGGATTGAACCCGGGGCCTCATACATGCAAAGCATGCGCTCTACCACTGAGCTACATCCCCTTCAGTGGTTGTCAAAAGATTACACTTCCCAGCCTAGACGTTGTGCCGTGCAAGAGGCCTCTATTCCTATTTGTGGAAGTCCACGGAGGAGCCAACAAAATACTAGCCCGGTCCTCTGACGGCGCTCCTCTCCACTCCACAGGCGGTTTGATTTGTGAAATTCTGCGCAAACCTTGAACCACGGCTTGCGGCCATCCCCAAAGTGCTGCAAAAGTGGAGATGCCGGGGATTGAACCCGGGGCCTCATACATGCAAAGCATGCGCTCTACCACTGAGCTACATCCCCTTCAGAAGTTGTCAAAAGATTACACTTCCCAGCCTAGACGTTGTGCCGTGCAAGAGGCTTATAATGCTAATTGTCGAAGTGCACGTTTGAGCCAACAAAGTAACAGCCGGGTCCTCTGACGGTGCTCCTCTCCGCTCCACAGGCTGTTTGATTTATGAAATTCTGCGCAAACCCTGAGCCACGGCTTGCGGTTGTACCCAGACCTCCTTTGGAGACATATAAGTGGAGATGCCGGGGATTGAACCCGGGACCTCATACATGCGAAGCATGCGCTCTACCACTGAGCTACATCCCCTTCAGTATTCATCAAAAGATTATACTTCCTAGTACAGACGTTGTGCCGTGCAAGAGGCCTACATTCCTAATCGTGGAAGTCCACGGAGGAGCCG
This sequence comes from Sardina pilchardus, assembly GCF_963854185.1. NCBI lineage: Eukaryota > Metazoa > Chordata > Actinopteri > Clupeiformes > Clupeidae > Sardina > Sardina pilchardus. Next base: position 16,637,503 of record NC_085016.1, read on the forward strand.
AGAAAATACTAGCCAGGTCTTCTCCACTCCACAGGCGGTTTGATTTGTGAATTTCTGCGCAAACCCTGAACCACGGCTTGCGGTGGTCCCCAAAGTCCCTTCAGTGCTGCATAAATGGAGATGCCGGGGATTGAACCCGGGGCCTCATACATGCAAAGCATGCGCTCTACCACTGAGCTACATCCCCTTCAGTGATTGTCGAAAGATTACACTTCCCAGCCTAGACGTTGTGCCGTGCAAGAGGCCTCTTTTCCTAATTGTGGAAGTCCATGGAGGAGCCAACAAAATGCCAGCCCGGTCCTCTGACGGCACTCCTCTCCACTCCACAGGCGGTTTGATTTGTGAAATTCTGCGCAAACCCTGACCCACGGCTTGCGACGGTACCCTGACCTCCTTTAGGGCGGCATAAGCGGAGATGCCGGGGATTGAACCCGGGACCTCATACATGCGAAGCATGCGCTCTACCACTGAGCTACATCCCCCTCAGACACTGTCATAAAGATGCCGCTTCGTGAACAAAATTTTCTTTCACTCTAACTCGTCAGGCCTTTGTTCCACAAGCAGTTTCATTTCTCCTGGAAAGTCAAATTCCCGGCTATTGTGGGCAGCTGCTCTGCACTTGGTGTTGTGCTTTACTGCTGCAGCAATAGGAAGCCAAGTTCGCTACTTGCTCTGTTTTGCAACATGCACCGCAATCCACAAATGTTGGTAGCGGGCAGAGCACGAGCTTCTTTTCACAGGCACCTTTTCGTGTCGGCTGTGAACCTTGCAAACTAGCTACTCTTTCTCGAGGCTTGCGGCGGTCCCCAAAGTCCATTCAGTGCTGCATAAATGGAAATGTCGGGGATTGAACCCGGGGCCTCATACATGCAAAGCATGCGCTCTACCACTGAGCTACATCCCCTTCAGTGGTTGTCAAAAGATTACACTTCCCAGCCTAGACGTTGTGCCGTGCAAGAGGCCTCTATTCCTATTTGTGGAAGTCCACGGAGGAGCCAACAAAATACTAGCCCGGTCCTCTGACGGCGCTCCTCTCCACTCCACAGGCGGTTTGATTTGTGAAATTCTGCGCAAACCTTGAACCACGGCTTGCGGCCATCCCCAAAGTGCTGCAAAAGTGGAGATGCCGGGGATTGAACCCGGGGCCTCATACATGCAAAGCATGCGCTCTACCACTGAGCTACATCCCCTTCAGAAGTTGTCAAAAGATTACACTTCCCAGCCTAGACGTTGTGCCGTGCAAGAGGCTTATAATGCTAATTGTCGAAGTGCACGTTTGAGCCAACAAAGTAACAGCCGGGTCCTCTGACGGTGCTCCTCTCCGCTCCACAGGCTGTTTGATTTATGAAATTCTGCGCAAACCCTGAGCCACGGCTTGCGGTTGTACCCAGACCTCCTTTGGAGACATATAAGTGGAGATGCCGGGGATTGAACCCGGGACCTCATACATGCGAAGCATGCGCTCTACCACTGAGCTACATCCCCTTCAGTATTCATCAAAAGATTATACTTCCTAGTACAGACGTTGTGCCGTGCAAGAGGCCTACATTCCTAATCGTGGAAGTCCACGGAGGAGCCGAGAAAATACTAGCCAGGTCTTCTCCACTCCACAGGCGGTTTGATTTGTGAATTTCTGCGCAAACCCTGAACCACGGCTTGCGGTGGTCCCCAAAGTCCCTTCAGTGCTGCATAAATGGAGATGCCGGGGATTGAACCCGGGGCCTCATACATGCAAAGCATGCGCTCTACCACTGAGCTACATCCCCTTCAGTGATTGTCGAAAGATTACACTTCCCAGCCTAGACGTTGTGCCGTGCAAGAGGCCTCTTTTCCTAATTGTGGAAGTCCATGGAGGAGCCAACAAAATGCCAGCCCGGTCCTCTGACGGCACTCCTCTCCACTCCACAGGCGGTTTGATTTGTGAAATTCTGCGCAAACCCTGACCCACGGCTTGCGACGGTACCCTGACCTCCTTTAGGGCCGCATAAGTGTAGATGCCGGGGATTGAACCCGGGACCTCATACATGCGAAGCATGCGCTCTACCACTGAGCTACATCCCCCTCAGACACTGTCATAAAGATGCCACTTCGTGAACAAAATTTTCTTTCACTCAAACTCGTCAGGCCTTTGTTCCACAAGCAGTTTCATTTCTCCTGGAAAGTCAAATTCCCGGCTATTGTGGGCAGCTGCTCTGCACTTGGTGTTGTGCTTTACTGCTGCAGCAATAGGAAGCCAAGTTCGCTACTTGCTCTGTTTTGCAACAAGCACCGCAATCCACAAATGTTGGTAGCGGGCAGAGCACGAGCTTCTTTTCACAGGCACCTTTTCGTGTCGGCTGTGAACCTTGCAAACTAGCTACTCTTTCTCGAGGCTTGCGGCGGTCCCCAAAGTCCATTCAGGGCTGCATAAATGGAGATGCCGGGGATTGAACCCGGGGCCTCATACATGCAAAGCATGCGCTCTACCACTGAGCTACATCCCCTTCAGTGGTTGTCAAATGATTACACTTCCCAGCCTAGACGTTGTGCCGTGCAAGAGGCCTCTATTCCTATTTGTGGAAGTCCACGGAGGAGCCAACAAAATACTAGCCCGGTCCTCTGACGGCGCTCCTCTCCACTCCACAGGCGGTTTGATTTGTGAAATTCTGCGCAAACCTTGAACCACGGCTTGCGGCCATCCCCAAAGTGCTGCAAAAGTGGAGATGCCGGGGATTGAACCCGGGGCCTCATACATGCAAAGCATGCGCTCTACCACTGAGCTACATCCCCTTCAGAAGTTGTCAAAAGATTACACTTCCCAGCCTAGACGTTGTGCCGTGCAAGAGGCTTATAATGCTAATTGTCGAAGTGCACGTTTGAGCCAACAAAGTAACAGCCGGGTCCTCTGACGGTGCTCCTCTCCGCTCCACAGGCTGTTTGATTTATGAAATTCTGCGCAAACCCTGAGCCACGGCTTGCGGTTGTACCCAGACCTCCTTTGGGGACATATAAGTGGAGATGCCGGGGATTGAACCCGGGACCTCATACATGCAAAGCATGCGCTCTACCACTGAGCTACATCCCCTTCAGTATTCATCAAAAGATTATACTTCCTAGTACAGACGTTGTGCCGTGCAAGAGGCCTACATTCCTAATCGTGGAAGTCCACGGAGGAGCCGAGAAAATACTAGCCAGGTCTTCTCCACTCCACAGGCGGTTTGATTTGTGAATTTCTGCGCAAACCCTGAACCACGGCTTGCGGTGGTCCCCAAAGTCCCTTCAGTGCTGCATAAATGGAGATGCCGGGGATTGAACCCGGGGCCTCATACATGCAAAGCATGCGCTCTACCACTGAGCTACATCCCCTTCAGTGATTGTCGAAAGATTACACTTCCCAGCCTAGACGTTGTGCCGTGCAAGAGGCCTCTTTTCCTAATTGTGGAAGTCCATGGAGGAGCCAACAAAATGCCAGCCCGGTCCTCTGACGGCACTCCTCTCCACTCCACAGGCGGTTTGATTTGTGAAATTCTGCGCAAACCCTGACCCACGGCTTGCGACGGTACTCTGACCTCCTTTAGGGCCGCATAAGTGGAGATGCCGGGGATTGAACCCGGGACCTCATACATGCGAAGCATGCGCTCTACCACTGAGCTACATCCCCCTCAGACACTGTCATAAAGATGCCACTTCGTGAACAAAATTTTCTTTCACTCTAACTCGTCAGGCCTTTGTTCCACAAGCAGTTTCATTTCTCCTGGAAAGTCAAATTCCCGGCTATTGTGGGCAGCTGCTCTGCACTTGGTGTTGTGCTTTACTGCTGCAGCAATAGGAAGCCAAGTTCGCTACTTGCTCTGTTTTGCAACATGCACCGCAATCCACAAATGTTGGTAGCGGGCAGAGCACGAGCTTCTTTTCACAGGCACCTTTTCGTGTCGGCTGTGAACCTTGCAAACTAGCTACTCTTTCTCGAGGCTTGCGGCGGTCCCCAAAGTCCATTCAGTGCTGCATAAATGGAAATGTCGGGGATTGAACCCGGGGCCTCATACATGCAAAGCATGCGCTCTACCACTGAGCTACATCCCCTTCAGTGGTTGTCAAAAGATTACACTTCCCAGCCTAGACGTTGTGCCGTGCAAGAGGCCTCTATTCCTATTTGTGGAAGTCCACGGAGGAGCCAACAAAATACTAGCCCGGTCCTCTGACGGCGCTCCTCTCCACTCCACAGGCGGTTTGATTTGTGAAATTCTGCGCAAACCTTGAACCACGGCTTGCGGCCATCCCCAAAGTGCTGCAAAAGTGGAGATGCCGGGGATTGAACCCGGGGCCTCATACATGCAAAGCATGCGCTCTACCACTGAGCTACATCCCCTTCAGAAGTTGTCAAAAGATTACACTTCCCAGCCTAGACGTTGTGCCGTGCAAGAGGCTTATAATGCTAATTGTCGAAGTGCACGTTTGAGCCAACAAAGTAACAGCCGGGTCCTCTGACGGTGCTCCTCTCCGCTCCACAGGCTGTTTGATTTATGAAATTCTGCGCAAACCCTGAGCCACGGCTTGCGGTTGTACCCAGACCTCCTTTGGGGACATATAAGTGGAGATGCCGGGGATTGAACCCGGGACCTCATACATGCGAAGCATGCGCTCTACCACTGAGCTACATCCCCTTCAGAAGTTGTCAAAAGATTACACTTCCCAGCCTAGACGTTGTGCCGTGCAAGAGGCTTATAATGCTAATTGTCGAAGTGCACGTTTGAGCCAACAAAGTAACAGCCGGGTCCTCTGACGGTGCTCCTCTCCGCTCCACAGGCTGTTTGATTTATGAAATTCTGCGCAAACCCTGAGCCACGGCTTGCGGTTGTACCCAGACCTCCTTTGGGGACATATAAGTGGAGATGCCGGGGATTGAACCCGGGACCTCATACATGCGAAGCATGCGCTCTACCACTGAGCTACATCCCCGTCAGTATTCATCAAAAGATTATACTTCCTAGTACAGACGTTGTGCCGTGCAAGAGGCCTACATTCCTAATCGTGGAAGTCCACGGAGGAGCCGAGAAAATACTAGCCAGGTCTTCTCCACTCCACAGGCGGTTTGATTTGTGAATTTCTGCGCAAACCCTGAACCACGGCTTGCGGTGGTCCCCAAAGTCCCTTCAGTGCTGCATAAATGGAGATGCCGGGGATTGAACCCGGGGCCTCATACATGCAAAGCATGCGCTCTACCACTGAGCTACATCCCCTTCAGTGATTGTCGAAAGTTTACACTTCCAAGCCTAGACGTTGTGCCGTGCAAGAGGCCTCTTTTCCTAATTGTGGAAGTCCATGGAGGAGCCAACAAAATGCCAGCCCGGTCCTCTGACGGCACTCCTCTCCACTCCACAGGCGGTTTGATTTGTGAAATTCTGCGCAAACCCTGACCCACGGCTTGCGACGGTACTCTGACCTCCTTTAGGGCCGCATAAGTGGAGATGCCGGGGATTGAACCCGGGACCTCATACATGCGAAGCATGCGCTCTACCACTGAGCTACATCCCCCTCAGACACTGTCATAAAGATGCCACTTCGTGAACAAAATTTTCTTTCACTCTAACTCGTCAGGCCTTTGTTCCACAAGCAGTTTCATTTCTCCTGGAAAGTCAAATTCCCGGCTATTGTGGGCAGCTGCTCTGCACTTGGTGTTGTGCTTTACTGCTGCAGCAATAGGAAGCCAAGTTCGCTACTTGCTCTGTTTTGCAACATGCACCGCAATCCACAAATGTTGGTAGCGGGCAGAGCACAAGCTTCTTTTCACAGGCACCTTTTCGTGTCGGCTGTGAACCTTGCAAACTAGCTACTCTTTCTCGAGAATTGCGGCGGTCCCCAAAGTCCATTCAGGGCTGCATAAATGGAGATGCCGGGGATTGAACCCGGGGCCTCATACATGCAAAGCATGCGCTCTACCACTGAGCTACATCCCCTTCAGTGGTTGTCAAATGATTACACTTCCCAGCCTAGACGTTGTGCCGTGCAAGAGGCCTCTATTCCTATTTGTGGAAGTCCACGGAGGAGCCAACAAAATACTAGCCCGGTCCTCTGACGGCGCTCCTCTCCACTCCACAGGCGGTTTGATTTGTGAAATTCTGCGCAAACCTTGAACCACGGCTTGCGGCCATCCCCAAAGTGCTGCAAAAGTGGAGATGCCGGGGATTGAACCCGGGGCCTCATACATGCAAAGCATGCGCTCTACCACTGAGCTACATCCCCTTCAGAAGTTGTCAAAAGATTACACTTCCCAGCCTAGACGTTGTGCCGTGCAAGAGGCTTATAATGCTAATTGTCGAAGTGCACGTTTGAGCCAACAAAGTAACAGCCGGGTCCTCTGACGGTGCTCCTCTCCGCTCCACAGGCTGTTTGATTTATGAAATTCTGCGCAAACCCTGAGCCACGGCTTGCGGTTGTACCCAGACCTCCTTTGGGGACATATAAGTGGAGATGCCGGGGATTGAACCAGGGACCTCATACATGCGAAGCATGCGCTCTACCACTGAGCTACATCCCCTTCAGTATTCATCAAAAGATTATACTTCCTAGTACAGACGTTGTGCCGTGCAAGAGGCCTACATTCCTAATCGTGGAAGTCCACGGAGGAGCCGAGAAAATACTAGCCAGGTCTTTTCCACTCCACAGGCGGTTTGATTTGTGAATTTCTGCGCAAACCCTGAACCACGGCTTGCGGTGGTCCCCAAAGTCTCTTCAGTGCTGCATAAATGGAGATGCCGGGGATTGAACCCGGGGCCTCATACATGCAAAGCATGCGCTCTACCACTGAGCTACATCCCCTTCAGTGATTGTCGAAAGATTACACTTCCCAGCCTAGACGTTGTGCCGTGCAAGAGGCCTCTTTTCCTAATTGTGGAAGTCCATGGAGGAGCCAACAAAATGCCAGCCCGGTCCTCTGACGGCACTCCTCTCCACTCCACAGGCGGTTTGATTTGTGAAATTCTGCGCAAACCCTGACCCACGGCTTGCGACGGTACCCTGACCTCCTTTAGGGCGGCATAAGTGGAGATGCCGGGGATTGAACCCGGGACCTCATACATGCGAAGCATGCGCTCTACCACTGAGCTACATCCCCCTCAGACACTGTCATAAAGATGCCGCTTCGTGAACAAAATTTTCTTTCACTCTAACTCGTCAGGCCTTTGTTCCACAAGCAGTTTCATTTCTCCTGGAAAGTCAAATTCCCGGCTATTGTGGGCAGCTGCTCTGCACTTGGTGTTGTGCTTTACTGCTGCAGCAATAGGAAGCCAAGTTCGCTACTTGCTCTGTTTTGCAACATGCACCGCAATCCACAAATGTTGGTAGCGGGCAGAGCACGAGCTTCTTTTCACAGGCACCTTTTCGTGTCGGCTGTGAACCTTGCAAACTAGCTACTCTTTCTCGAGGCTTAGGGCGGTCCCCAAAGTCCATTCAGTGCTGCATAAATGGAAATGCCGGGGATTGAACCCGGGGCCTCATACATGCAAAGCATGCGCTCTACCACTGAGCTACATCCCCTTCAGTGGTTGTCAAAAGATTACACTTCCCAGCCTAGACGTTGTGCCGTGCAAGAGGCCTTTATTCCTATTTGTGGAAGTCCACGGAGGAGCCAACAAAATACTAGCCCGGTCCTCTGACGGCGCTCCTCTCCACTCCACAGGCGGTTTGATTTGTGAAATTCTGCGCAAACCTTGAACCACGGCTTGCGGCCATCCCCAAAGTGCTGCAAAAGTGGAGATGCCGGGGATTGAACCCGGGACCTCATACATGCAAAGCATGCGCTCTACCACTGAGCTACATCCCCTTCAGAAGTTGTCAAAAGATTACACTTCCCAGCCTAGACGTTGTGCCGTGCAAGAGGCTTATAATGCTAATTGTCGAAGTGCACGTTTGAGCCAACAAAGTAACAGCCGGGTCCTCTGACGGTGCTCCTCTCCGCTCCACTGGCTGTTTGATTTATGAAATTCTGCGCAAACCCTGAGCCACGGCTTGCGGTTGTACCCAGACCTCCTTTGGGGACATATAAGTGGAGATGCCGGGGATTGAACCCGGGACCTCATACATGCGAAGCATGCTCTCTACCACTGAGCTACATCCCCTTCAGTATTCATCAAAAGATTATACTTCCTAGTACAGACGTTGTGCCGTGCAAGAGGCCTACATTCCTAATCGTGGAAGTCCACGGAGGAGCCGAGAAAATACTAGCCAGGTCTTCTCCACTCCACAGGCGGTTTGATTTGTGAATTTCTGCGCAAACCCTGAACCACGGCTTGCGGTGGTCCCCAAAGTCCCTTCAGTGCTGCATAAATGGAGATGCCGGGGATTGAACCCGGGGCCTCATACATGCAAAGCATGCGCTCTACCACTGAGCTACATCCCCTTCAGTGATTGTCGAAAGATTACACTTCCCAGCCTAGACGTTGTGCCGTGCAAGAGGCCTCTTTTCCTAATTGTGGAAGTCCATGGAGGAGCCAACAAAATGCCAGCCCGGTCCTCTGACGGCACTCCTCTCCACTCCACAGGCGGTTTGATTTGTGAAATTCTGCGCAAACCCTGACCCACGGCTTGCGACGGTACCCTGACCTCCTTTCGGGCCGCATAAGTGGAGATGCCGGGGATTGAACCCGGGACCTCATACATGCGAAGCATGCGCTCTACCACTGAGCTACATCCCCCTCAGACACTGTCATAAAGATGCCGCTTCGTGAACAAAATTTTCTTTCACTCTAACTCGTCAGGCCTTTGTTCCGCAAGCAGTTTCATTTCTCCTGGAAAGTCAAATTCCCGGCTATTGTGGGCAGCTGCTCTGCACTTGGTGTTGTGCTTTACTGCTGCAGCAATAGGAAGCCAAGTTCGCTACTTGCTCTGTTTTGCAACATGCACCGCAATCCACAAATGTTGGTAGCGGGCAGAGCACGAGCTTCTTTTCACAGGCACCTTTTCGTGTCGGCTGTGAACCTTGCAAACTAGCTACTCTTTCTCGAGGCTTGCGGCGGTCCCCAAAGTCCATTCAGTGCTGCATAAATGGAGATGCCGGGGATTGAACCCGGGGCCTCATACATGCAAAGCATGCGCTCTACCACTGAGCTACATCCCCTTCAGTGGTTGTCAAATGATTACACTTCCCAGCCTAGACGTTGTGCCGTGCAAGAGGCCTCTTTTCCTAATTGTGGAAGTCCATGGAGGAGCCAACAAAATGCCAGCCCGGTCCTCTGACGGCACTCCTCTCCACTCCACAGGCGGTTTGATTTGTGAAATTCTGCGCAAACCCTGACCCACGGCTTGCGACGGTACCCTGACCTCCTTTAGGGCCGCATAAGTGGAGATGCCGGGGATTGAACCCGGGACCTCATACATGCGAAGCATGCGTTCTACCACTGAGCTACATCCCCCTCAGACACTGTCATAAAGATGCCGCTTCGTGAACAAAATTTTCTTTCACTCTAACTCGTCAGGCCTTTGTTCCACAAGCAGTTTCATTTCTCCTGGAAAGTCAAATTCCCGGCTATTGTGGGCAGCTGCTCTGCACTTGGTGTTGTGCTTTACTGCTGCAGCAATAGGAAGCCAAGTTCGCTACTTGCTCTGTTTTGCAACATGCACCGCAATCCACAAATGTTGGTAGCGGGCAGAGCACGAGCTTCTTTTCACAGGCACCTTTTCGTGTCGGCTGTGAACCTTGCAAACTAGCTACTCTTTCTCGAGGCTTGCGGCGGTCCCCAAAGTCCATTCAGTGCTGCATAAATGGAGATGCCGGGGATTGAACCCGGGGCCTCATACATGCAAAGCATGCGCTCTACCACTGAGCTACATCCCCTTCAGTGGTTGTCAAATGATTACACTTCCCAGCCTAGACGTTGTGCCGTGCAAGAGGCCTCTTTTCCTAATTGTGGAAGTCCACGGAGGAGCCAACAAAATGCCAGCCCGGTCCTCTGACGGCGCTCCTCTCCACTCCACAGGCGGTTTGATTTGTGAAATTCTGCGCAAACCCTGACCCACGGCTTGCGACGGTACCCTGACCTCCTTTAGGGCCGCATAAGTGGAGATGCCGGGGATTGAACCCGGGACCTCATACATGCGAAGCATGCGTTCTACCACTGAGCTACATCCCCCTCAGACACTGTCATAAAGATGCCGCTTCGTGAACAAAATTTTCTTTCACTCTAACTCGTCAGGCCTTTGTTCCACAAGCAGTTTCATTTCTCCTGGAAAGTCAAATTCCCGGCTATTGTGGGCAGCTGCTCTGCACTTGGTGTTGTGCTTTACTGCTGCAGCAATAGGAAGCCAAGTTCGCTACTTGCTCTGTTTTGCAACATGCACCGCAATCCACAAATGTTGGTAGCGGGCAGAGCACGAGCTTCTTTTCACAGGCACCTTTTCGTGTCGGCTGTGAACCTTGCAAACTAGCTACTCTTTCTCGAGGCTTGCGGCGGTCCCCAAAGTCCATTCAGTGCTGCATAAATGGAGATGCCGGGGATTGAACCCGGGGACTCATACATGCAAAGCATGCGCTCTACCACTGAGCTACATCCCCTTCAGTGGTTGTCAAAAGATTACACTTCCCAGCCTAGACGTTGTGCCGTGCAAGAGGCCTCTATTCCTATTTGTGGAAGTCCACGGAGGAGCCAACAAAATACTAGCCCGGTCCTCTGACGGCGCTCCTCTCCACTCCACAGGCGGTTTGATTTGTGAAATTCTGCGCAAACCTTGAACCACGGCTTGCGGCCATCCCCAAAGTGCTGCAAAAGTGGAGATGCCGGGGATTGAACCCGGGGCCTCATACATGCAAAGCATGCGCTCTACCACTGAGCTACATCCCCTTCAGAAGTTGTCAAAAGATTACACTTCCCAGCCTAGACGTTGTGCCGTGCAAGAGGCTTATAATGCTCATTGTCGAAGTGCACGTTTGAGCCAACAAAGTAACAGCCGGGTCCTCTGACGGTGCTCCTCTCCGCTCCACAGGCTGTTTGATTTATGAAATTCTGCGCAAACTCTGAGCCACGGCTTGCGGTTGTACCCAGACCTCCTTTGGGGACATATAAGTGGAGATGCCGGGGATTGAACCCGGGACCTCATACATGCGAAGCATGCGCTCTACCACTGAGCTACATCCCCTTCAGTATTCATCAAAAGATTATACTTCCTAGTACATACGTTGTGCCGTGCAAGAGGCCTACATTCCTAATCGTGGAAGTCCACGGAGGAGCCGAGAAAATACTAGCCAGGTCTTCTCCACTCCACAGGCGGTTTGATTTGTGAATTTCTGCGCAAACCCTGAACCACGGCTTGCGGTGGTCCCCAAAGTCCCTTCAGTGCTGCATAAATGGAGATGCCGGGGATTGAACCCGGGGCCTCATACATGCAAAGCATGCGCTCTACCACTGAGCTACATCCCCTTCAGTGATTGTCGAAAGATTACACTTCCCAGCCTAGACGTTGTGCCGTGCAAGAGGCCTCTTTTCCTAATTGTGGAAGTCCATGGAGGAGCCAACAAAATGCCAGCCCGGTCCTCTGACGGCACTCCTCTCCACTCCACAGGCGGTTTGATTTGTGAAATTCTGCGCAAACCCTGACCCAAGGCTTGCGACGGTACCCTGACCTCCTTTAGGGCCGCATAAGTGGAGATGCCGGGGATTGAACCCGGGACCTCATACATGCGAAGCATGCGCTCTACCACTGAGCTACATCCCCCTCAGACACTGTCATAAAGATGCCACTTGGTGAACAAAATTTTCTTTCACTAGCCGTTTACTGACTGCACAGATAGCCGGCGATGCACGGGCTTTTAGCCGGCTAGTCCCGATTGTACTCACTGATAGCCGGCTAATCGCCGAGGTGATTTACGCTGCCAATTGTCCTCCCCTGAGGGTACACATATTCCCGGGGCGACTGCAGTGAGCACGAGAGGCGGCTATGCGGCGGCTAGCTGAGACATGGGCGGAGCTGTCAACAACGAGAGTTGTGCACACACTGCTGAAAGACTTAAAATCAGCAAACAGCTGACTGACTGTATGCTGAGCACAGCTGTCAGATCATCATCATACTGTTCACATATTAACACTGGTCCTTGTGGTCCATCTAGCACACTGTTCTTTCAAATGTCAATTAAATCGCCAAACATCTCAGCATTTATTTATTAATGGCTAACATATTGGGAAAACATAGCCTATATCCTGCTTTATCTACAGCCAGGATAAATTAGCTAGACCTTGGCTAGCTTGCTCAAATAACCATTGACAACGTATTTCGTTAAAGCATGTAGGCTTGGCCTATATCATACCCACCCTAAGGTTTAAGAAACATAACAACGTTGTCCAATTTTAGTTTAATGCATTTTTCTGAATTGGAGAGGTCTCCTTATGAGGGTAGGCTCTGCATTTTAAATGGCTAATCGCTAGTCGCGATTAGCATCGTTGGTTTAAACTTTGCAGAGCTGGATTGTAACTGCTGTTAGGAAGACAGTTTGGAACCTGGCAGACGTGAGGCAGTGAAAGGTATAATGCACAGTCCAAGCGGAATGAGTGGAGAGTTGATATTGTGACGAGGCAAGAATTACTCTGTTAGGAAATGTTTATTACCAGATGAATATGAGGAATGACATTACATGGAAGTGGCCTGTTTAAGATCCCCGTGGCTATATCCCACAACATGGGTGGCATCCCGTAACATAAACCCCTTATCCCACAACACATCAGCTGACTAGTCTAGTACACCTATATAATGCGTATACCGTCAACTATCTTATGACAACAGGCTGCTTAACCATCTTAGCCGTAGGCTACATTTCCCCCCCTTGCATGAACGTAGCACAAGCATATCCGAGCCGCGCTACAATATTGTGTCACATCGAGCTAGCACGTCTAGCTAGCCACAAACAACAGTGCATACCAGACTGTATAGAACAGGTGCATACTGCATAGGCTACTAATGACACTTTTTTACGGTCAGTGAATAGCACCGAGTGAAAATCAATGTTTGCTTTATATCTAGTGACAGTGGTGATGTCGTCAGTTTGGATAAGTAGAGTAAACTTAGTCAGAAGATCTAGAAATATCAAACGGAGGAGCAGAGAACTTGACAGAGAGCTGCACCGCTGTTTTGAGAATGACAGTAGTGTCACGAGACTTCGACGCCTATGTTGTTGTACGTCACTGTTCAAATTCACACCCAGTTCTTACATGTTTACGCCTACACCGAGGCGGCTTTGGAATATCGCGCCTCTTGTCCTCACTGACCTAGCCGGGGAATGGCCGGTTAAACCTAGCCGCGGATGAGGCGGCGTTCAGTCAGTTAACGGCTACTCTAACTCGTCAGGCCTTTGTTCCACAAGCAGTTTCATTTCTCCTGGAAAGTCAAATTCCCGGCTATTGTGGGCAGCTGCTCTGCACTTGGTGTTGTGCTTTACTGCTGCAGCAATAGGAAGCCAAGTTCGCTACTTGCTCTGTTTTGCAACATGCACCGCAATCCACAAATGTTGGTAGCGGGCAGAGCACGAGCTTCTTTTCACAGGCACCTTTTCGTGTCGGCTGTGAACCTTGCAAACTAGCTACTCTTTCTCGAGGCTTGCGGCGGTCCCCAAAGTCCATTCAGTGCTGCATAAATGGAGATGCCGGGGATTGAACCCGGGGCCTCATACATGCAAAGCATGCGCTCTACCACTGAGCTACATCCCCCTCAGACACTGTCATAAAGATGCCACTTCGTGAACAAAATTTTCTTTCACTCTAACTCGTCAGGCCTTTGTTCCACAAGCAGTTTCATTTCTCCTGGAAAGTCAAATTCCCGGCTATTGTGGGCAGCTGCTCTGCACTTGGTGTTGTGCTTTACTGCTGCAGCAATAGGAAGCCAAGTTCGCTACTTGCTCTGTTTTGCAACATGCACCGCAATCCACAAATGTTGGTAGCGGGCAGAGCACGAGCTTCTTTTCACAGGCACCTTTTCGTGACGGCTGTGAACCTTGCAAACTAGCTACTCTTTCTCGAGGCTTGCGGCGGTCCCCAAAGTCCATTCAGTGCTGCATAAATGGAGATGCCGGGGATTGAACCCGGGGCCTCATACATGCAAAGCATGCGCTCTACCACTGAGCTACATCCCCTTCAGTGATTGTCGAAAGATTACACTTCCCAGCCTAGACGTTGTGCCGTGCAAGAGGCCTCTTTTCCTAATTGTGGAAGTCCATGGAGGAGCCAACAAAATGCCAGCCCGGTCCTCTGACGGCACTGCTCTCCACTCCACAGGCGGTTTGATTTGTGAAATTCTGCGCAAACCTTGAACCACGGCTTGCGGCCATCCCCAAAGTGCTGCAAAAGTGGAGATGGCGGGGATTGAACCCGGGGCCTCATACATGCAAAGCATGCGCTCTACCACTGAGCTACATCCCCTTCAAAAGTTGTCAAAAGATTACACTTCCCAGCCTAGACGTTGTGCCGTGCAAGAGGCTTATAATGCTAATTGTCGAAGTGCACGTTTGAGCCAACAAAGTAACAGCCGGGTCCTCTGACGGTGCTCCTCTCCGCTCCACAGGCTGTTTGATTTATGAAATTCTGCGCAAACCCTGAGCCACGGCTTGCGGTTGTACCCAGACCTCCTTTGGGGACATATAAGTGGAGATGCCGGGGATTGAACCCGGGACCTCATACATGCGAAGCATGCGCTCTACCACTGAGCTACATCCCCTTCAGTATTCATCAAAAGATTATACTTCCTAGTACATACGTTGTGCCGTGCAAGAGGCCTACATTCCTAATCGTGGAAGTCCACGGAGGAGCCGAGAAAATACTAGCCAGGTCTTCTCCACTCCACAGGCGGTTTGATTTGTGAATTTCTGCGCAAACCCTGAACCACGGCTTGCGGTGGTCCCCAAAGTCCCTTCAGTGCTGCATAAATGGAGATGCCGGGGATTGAACCCGGGGCCTCATACATGCAAAGCATGCGCTCTACCACTGAGCTACATCCCCTTCAGTGATTGTCGAAAGATTACACTTCCCAGCCTAGACGTTGTGCCGTGCAAGAGGCCTCTTTTCCTAATTGTGGAAGTCCATGGAGGAGCCAACAAAATGCCAGCCCGGTCCTCTGACGGCACTCCTCTCCACTCCACAGGCGGTTTGATTTGTGAAATTCTGCGCAAACCCTGACCCACGGCTTGCGACGGTACCCTGACCTCCTTTAGGGCGGCATAAGCGGAGATGCCGGGGATTGAACCCGGGACCTCATACATGCGAAGCATGCGCTCTACCACTGAGCTACATCCCCCTCAGACACTGTCATAAAGATGCCGCTTCGTGAACAAAATTTTCTTTCACTCTAACTCGTCAGGCCTTTGTTCCACAAGCAGTTTCATTTCTCCTGGAAAGTCAAATTCCCGGCTATTGTGGGCAGCTGCTCTGCACTTGGTGTTGTGCTTTACTGCTGCAGCAATAGGAAGCCAAGTTCGCTACTTGCTCTGTTTTGCAACATGCACCGCAATCCACAAATGTTGGTAGCGGGCAGAGCACGAGCTTCTTTTCACAGGCACCTTTTCGTGTCGGCTGTGAACCTTGCAAACTAGCTACTCTTTCTCGAGGCTTGCGGCGGTCCCCAAAGTCCATTCAGTGCTGCATAAATGGAAATGCCGGGGATTGAACCCGGGGCCTCATACATGCAAAGCATGCGCTCTACCACTGAGCTACATCCCCTTCAGTGGTTGTCAAAAGATTACACTTCCCAGCCTAGACGTTGTGCCGTGCAAGAGGCCTCTATTCCTATTTGTGGAAGTCCACGGAGGAGCCAACAAAATACTAGCCCGGTCCTCTGACGGCGCTCCTCTCCACTCCACAGGCGGTTTGATTTGTGAAATTCTGCGCAAACCTTGAACCACGGCTTGCGGCCATCCCCAAAGTGCTGCAAAAGTGGAGATGCCGGGGATTGAACCCGGGGCCTCATACATGCAAAGCATGCGCTCTACCACTGAGCTACATCCCCTTCAGAAGTTGTCAAAAGATTACACTTCCCAGCCTAGACGTTGTGCCGTGCAAGAGGCTTATAATGCTAATTGTCGAAGTGCACGTTTGAGCCAACAAAGTAACAGCCGGGTCCTCTGACGGTGCTCCTCTCCGCTCCACAGGCTGTTTGATTTATGAAATTCTGCGCAAACCCTGAGCCACGGCTTGCGGTTGTACCCAGACCTCCTTTGGGGACATATAAGTGGAGATGCCGGGGATTGAACCCGGGACCTCATACATGCGAAGCATGCGCTCTACCACTGAGCTACATCCCCTTCAGTATTCATCAAAAGATTATACTTCCTAGTACAGACGTTGTGCCGTGCAAGAGGCCTACATTCCTAATCGTGGAAGTCCACGGAGGAGCCGAGAAAATACTAGCCAGGTCTTCTCCACTCCACAGGCGGTTTGATTTGTGAATTTCTGCGCAAACCCTGAACCACGGCTTGCGGTGGTCCCCAAAGTCCCTTCAGTGCTGCATAAATGGAGATGCCGGGGATTGAACACGGGGCCTCATACATGCAAAGCATGCGCTCTACCACTGAGCTACATCCCCTTCAGTGATTGTCGAAAGATTACACTTCCCAGCCTAGACGTTGTGCCGTGCAAGAGGCCTCTTTTCCTAATTGTGGAAGTCCATGGAGGAGCCAACAAAATGCCAGCCCGGTCCTCTGACGGCACTCCTCTCCACTCCACAGGCGGTTTGATTTGTGAAATTCTGCGCAAACCCTGACCCACGGCTTGCGACGGTACCCTGACCTCCTTTAGGGCCGCATAAGTGGAGATGCCGGGGATTGAACCCGGGACCTCATACATGCGAAGCATGCGCTCTACCACTGAGCTACATCCCCCTCAGACACTGTCATAAAGATGCCGCTTCGTGAACAAAATTTTCTTTCACTCTAACTCGTCAGGCCTTTGTTCCACAAGCAGTTTCATTTCTCCTGGAAAGTCAAATTCCCGGCTATTGTGGGCAGCTGCTCTGCACTTGGTGTTGTGCTTTACTGCTGCAGCAATAGGAAGCCAAGTTCGCTACTTGCTCTGTTTTGCAACATGCACCGCAATCCACAAATGTTGGTAGCGGGCAGAGCACGAGCTTCTTTTCACAGGCACCTTTTCGTGTCGGCTGTGAACCTTGCAAACTAGCTACTCTTTCTCGAGGCTTGCGGCGGTCCCCAAAGTCCATTCAGTGCTGCATAAATGGAGATGCCGGGGATTGAACCCGGGGCCTCATACATGCAAAGCATGCGCTCTACCACTGAGCTACATCCCCCTCAGACACTGTCATAAAGATGCCACTTCGTGAACAAAATTTTCTTTCACTCTAACTCGTCAGGCCTTTGTTCCACAAGCAGTTTCATTTCTCCTGGAAAGTCAAATTCCCGGCTATTGTGGGCAGCTGCTCTGCACTTGGTGTTGTGCTTTACTGCTGCAGCAATAGGAAGCCAAGTTCGCTACTTGCTCTGTTTTGCAACATGCACCGCAATCCACAAATGTTGGTAGCGGGCAGAGCACGAGCTTCTTTTCACAGGCACCTTTTCGTGACGGCTGTGAACCTTGCAAACTAGCTACTCTTTCTCGAGGCTTGCGGCGGTCCCCAAAGTCCATTCAGTGCTGCATAAATGGAGATGCCGGGGATTGAACCCGGGGCCTCATACATGCAAAGCATGCGCTCTACCACTGAGCTACATCCCCTTCAGTGATTGTCGAAAGATTACACTTCCCAGCCTAGACGTTGTGCCGTGCAAGAGGCCTCTTTTCCTAATTGTGGAAGTCCATGGAGGAGCCAACAAAATGCCAGCCCGGTCCTCTGACGGCACTGCTCTCCACTCCACAGGCGGTTTGATTTGTGAAATTCTGCGCAAACCTTGAACCACGGCTTGCGGCCATCCCCAAAGTGCTGCAAAAGTGGAGATGGCGGGGATTGAACCCGGGGCCTCATACATGCAAAGCATGCGCTCTACCACTGAGCTACATCCCCTTCAAAAGTTGTCAAAAGATTACACTTCCCAGCCTAGACGTTGTGCCGTGCAAGAGGCTTATAATGCTAATTGTCGAAGTGCACGTTTGAGCCAACAAAGTAACAGCCGGGTCCTCTGACGGTGCTCCTCTCCGCTCCACAGGCTGTTTGATTTATGAAATTCTGCGCAAACCCTGAGCCACGGCTTGCGGTTGTACCCAGACCTCCTTTGGGGACATATAAGTGGAGATGCCGGGGATTGAACCCGGGACCTCATACATGCGAAGCATGCGCTCTACCACTGAGCTACATCCCCTTCAGTATTCATCAAAAGATTATACTTCCTAGTACATACGTTGTGCCGTGCAAGAGGCCTACATTCCTAATCGTGGAAGTCCACGGAGGAGCCGAGAAAATACTAGCCAGGTCTTCTCCACTCCACAGGCGGTTTGATTTGTGAATTTCTGCGCAAACCCTGAACCACGGCTTGCGGTGGTCCCCAAAGTCCCTTCAGTGCTGCATAAATGGAGATGCCGGGGATTGAACCCGGGGCCTCATACATGCAAAGCATGCGCTCTACCACTGAGCTACATCCCCTTCAGTGATTGTCGAAAGATTACACTTCCCAGCCTAGACGTTGTGCCGTGCAAGAGGCCTCTTTTCCTAATTGTGGAAGTCCATGGAGGAGCCAACAAAATGCCAGCCCGGTCCTCTGACGGCACTCCTCTCCACTCCACAGGCGGTTTGATTTGTGAAATTCTGCGCAAACCCTGACCCACGGCTTGCGACGGTACCCTGACCTCCTTTAGGGCGGCATAAGCGGAGATGCCGGGGATTGAACCCGGGACCTCATACATGCGAAGCATGCGCTCTACCACTGAGCTACATCCCCCTCAGACACTGTCATAAAGATGCCGCTTCGTGAACAAAATTTTCTTTCACTCTAACTCGTCAGGCCTTTGTTCCACAAGCAGTTTCATTTCTCCTGGAAAGTCAAATTCCCGGCTATTGTGGGCAGCTGCTCTGCACTTGGTGTTGTGCTTTACTGCTGCAGCAATAGGAAGCCAAGTTCGCTACTTGCTCTGTTTTGCAACATGCACCGCAATCCACAAATGTTGGTAGCGGGCAGAGCACGAGCTTCTTTTCACAGGCACCTTTTCGTGTCGGCTGTGAACCTTGCAAACTAGCTACTCTTTCTCGAGGCTTGCGGCGGTCCCCAAAGTCCATTCAGTGCTGCATAAATGGAAATGCCGGGGATTGAACCCGGGGCCTCATACATGCAAAGCATGCGCTCTACCACTGAGCTACATCCCCTTCAGTGGTTGTCAAAAGATTACACTTCCCAGCCTAGACGTTGTGCCGTGCAAGAGGCCTCTATTCCTATTTGTGGAAGTCCACGGAGGAGCCAACAAAATACTAGCCCGGTCCTCTGACGGCGCTCCTCTCCACTCCACAGGCGGTTTGATTTGTGAAATTCTGCGCAAACCTTGAACCACGGCTTGCGGCCATCCCCAAAGTGCTGCAAAAGTGGAGATGCCGGGGATTGAACCCGGGGCCTCATACATGCAAAGCATGCGCTCTACCACTGAGCTACATCCCCTTCAGAAGTTGTCAAAAGATTACACTTCCCAGCCTAGACGTTGTGCCGTGCAAGAGGCTTATAATGCTAATTGTCGAAGTGCACGTTTGAGCCAACAAAGTAACAGCCGGGTCCTCTGACGGTGCTCCTCTCCGCTCCACAGGCTGTTTGATTTATGAAATTCTGCGCAAACCCTGAGCCACGGCTTGCGGTTGTACCCAGACCTCCTTTGGGGACATATAAGTGGAGATGCCGGGGATTGAACCCGGGACCTCATACATGCGAAGCATGCGCTCTACCACTGAGCTACATCCCCTTCAGTATTCATCAAAAGATTATACTTCCTAGTACAGACGTTGTGCCGTGCAAGAGGCCTACATTCCTAATCGTGGAAGTCCACGGAGGAGCCGAGAAAATACTAGCCAGGTCTTCTCCACTCCACAGGCGGTTTGATTTGTGAATTTCTGCGCAAACCCTGAACCACGGCTTGCGGTGGTCCCCAAAGTCCCTTCAGTGCTGCATAAATGGAGATGCCGGGGATTGAACACGGGGCCTCATACATGCAAAGCATGCGCTCTACCACTGAGCTACATCCCCTTCAGTGATTGTCGAAAGATTACACTTCCCAGCCTAGACGTTGTGCCGTGCAAGAGGCCTCTTTTCCTAATTGTGGAAGTCCATGGAGGAGCCAACAAAATGCCAGCCCGGTCCTCTGACGGCACTCCTCTCCACTCCACAGGCGGTTTGATTTGTGAAATTCTGCGCAAACCCTGACCCACGGCTTGCGACGGTACCCTGACCTCCTTTAGGGCCGCATAAGTGGAGATGCCGGGGATTGAACCCGGGACCTCATACATGCGAAGCATGCGCTCTACCACTGAGCTACATCCCCCTCAGACACTGTCATAAAGATGCCGCTTCGTGAACAAAATTTTCTTTCACTCTAACTCGTCAGGCCTTTGTTCCACAAGCAGTTTCATTTCTCCTGGAAAGTCAAATTCCCGGCTATTGTGGGCAGCTGCTCTGCACTTGGTGTTGTGCTTTACTGCTGCAGCAATAGGAAGCCAAGTTCGCTACTTGCTCTGTTTTGCAACATGCACCGCAATCCACAAATGTTGGTAGCGGGCAGAGCACGAGCTTCTTTTCACAGGCACCTTTTCGTGTCGGCTGTGAACCTTGCAAACTAGCTACTCTTTCTCGAGGCTTGCGGCGGTCCCCAAAGTCCATTCAGTGCTGCATAAATGGAGATGCCGGGGATTGAACCCGGGGCCTCATACATGCAAAGCATGCGCTCTACCACTGAGCTACATCCCCTTCAGTGGTTGTCAAATGATTACACTTCCCAGCCTAGACGTTGTGCCGTGCAAGAGGCCTCTATTCCTATTTGTGGAAGTCCACGGAGGAGCCAACAAAATACTAGCCCGGTCCTCTGACGGCGCTCCTCTCCACTCCACAGGCGGTTTGATTTGTGAAATTCTGCGCAAACCTTGAACCACGGCTTGCGGCCATCCCCAAAGTGCTGCAAAAGTGGAGATGCCGGGGATTGAACCCGGGGCCTCATACATGCAAAGCATGCGCTCTACCACTGAGCTACATCCCCTTCAGAAGTTGTCAAAAGATTACACTTCCCAGCCTAGACGTTGTGCCGTGCAAGAGGCTTATAATGCTAATTGTCGAAGTGCACGTTTGAGCCAACAAAGTAACAGCCGGGTCCTCTGACGGTGCTCCTCTCCGCTCCACAGGCTGTTTGATTTATGAAATTCTGCGCAAACCCTGAGCCACGGCTTGCGGTTGTACCCAGACCTCCTTTGGGGACATATAAGTGGAGATGCCGGGGATTGAACCCGGGACCTCATACATGCGAAGCATGCGCTCTACCACTGAGCTACATCCCCTTCAGTATTCATCAAAAGATTATACTTCCTAGTACAGACGTTGTGCCGTGCAAGAGGCCTACATTCCTAATCGTGGAAGTCCACGGAGGAGCCGAGAAAATACTAGCCAGGTCTTCTCCACTCCACAGGCGGTTTGATTTGTGAATTTCTGCGCAAACCCTGAACCACGGCTTGCGGTGGTCCCCAAAGTCCCTTCAGTGCTGCATAAATGGAGATGCCGGGGATTGAACCCGGGGCCTCATACATGCAAAGCATGCGCTCTACCACTGAGCTACATCCCCTTCAGTGATTGTCGAAAGATTACACTTCCCAGCCTAGACGTTGTGCCGTGCAAGAGGCCTCTTTTCCTAATTGTGGAAGTCCATGGAGGAGCCAACAAAATGCCAGCCCGGTCCTCTGACGGCACTCCTCTCCACTCCACAGGCGGTTTGATTTGTGAAATTCTGCGCAAACCCTGACCCACGGCTTGCGACGGTACCCTGACCTCCTTTAGGGCCGCATAAGTGGAGATGCCGGGGATTGAACCCGGGACCTCATACATGCGAAGCATGCGCTCTACCACTGAGCTACATCCCCCTCAGACACTGTCATAAAGATGCCGCTTCGTGAACAAAATTTTCTTTCACTCTAACTCGTCAGGCCTTTGTTCCACAAGCAGTTTCATTTCTCCTGGAAAGTCAAATTCCCGGCTATTGTGGGCAGCTGCTCTGCACTTGGTGTTGTGCTTTACTGCTGCAGCAATAGGAAGCCAAGTTCGCTACTTGCTCTGTTTTGCAACATGCACCGCAATCCACAAATGTTGGTAGCGGGCAGAGCACGAGCTTCTTTTCACAGGCACCTTTTCGTGTCGGCTGTGAACCTTGCAAACTAGCTACTCTTTCTCGAGGCTTGCGGCGGTCCCCAAAGTCCATTCAGTGCTGCATAAATGGAGATGCCGGGGATTGAACCCGGGGCCTCATACATGCAAAGCATGCGCTCTACCACTGAGCTACATCCCCTTCAGTGGTTGTCAAATGATTACACTTCCCAGCCTAGACGTTGTGCCGTGCAAGAGGCCTCTATTCCTATTTGTGGAAGTCCACGGAGGAGCCAACAAAATACTAGCCCGGTCCTCTGACGGCGCTCCTCTCCACTCCACAGGCGGTTTGATTTGTGAAATTCTGCGCAAACCTTGAACCACGGCTTGCGGCCATCCCCAAAGTGCTGCAAAAGTGGAGATGCCGGGGATTGAACCCGGGGCCTCATACATGCAAAGCATGCGCTCTACCACTGAGCTACATCCCCTTCAGAAGTTGTCAAAAGATTACACTTCCCAGCCTAGACGTTGTGCCGTGCAAGAGGCTTATAATGCTAATTGTCGAAGTGCACGTTTGAGCCAACAAAGTAACAGCCGGGTCCTCTGACGGTGCTCCTCTCCGCTCCACAGGCTGTTTGATTTATGAAATTCTGCGCAAACCCTGAGCCACGGCTTGCGGTTGTACCCAGACCTCCTTTGGGGACATATAAGTGGAGATGCCGGGGATTGAACCCGGGACCTCATACATGCGAAGCATGCGCTCTACCACTGAGCTACATCCCCTTCAGTATTCATCAAAAGATTATACTTCCTAGTACAGACGTTGTGCCGTGCAAGAGGCCTACATTCCTAATCGTGGAAGTCCACGGAGGAGCCGAGAAAATACTAGCCAGGTCTTCTCCACTCCACAGGCGGTTTGATTTGTGAATTTCTGCGCAAACCCTGAACCACGGCTTGCGGTGGTCCCCAAAGTCCCTTCAGTGCTGCATAAATGGAGATGCCGGGGATTGAACCCGGGGCCTCATACATGCAAAGCATGCGCTCTACCACTGAGCTACATCCCCTTCAGTGATTGTCGAAAGATTACACTTCCCAGCCTAGACGTTGTGCCGTGCAAGAGGCCTCTTTTCCTAATTGTGGAAGTCCATGGAGGAGCCAACAAAATGCCAGCCCGGTCCTCTGACGGCACTCCTCTCCACTCCACAGGCGGTTTGATTTGTGAAATTCTGCGCAAACCCTGACCCACGGCTTGCGACGGTACCCTGACCTCCTTTAGGGCCGCATAAGTGGAGATGCCGGGGATTGAACCCGGGACCTCATACATGCGAAGCATGCGCTCTACCACTGAGCTACATCCCCCTCAGACACTGTCATAAAGATGCCACTTCGTGAACAAAATTTTCTTTCACTCTAACTCGTCAGGCCTTTGTTCCACAAGCAGTTTCATTTCTCCTGGAAAGTCAAATTCCCGGCTATTGTGGGCAGCTGCTCTGCACTTGGTGTTGTGCTTTACTGCTGCAGCAATAGGAAGCCAAGTTCGCTACTTGCTCTGTTTTGCAACATGCACCGCAATCCACAAATGTTGGTAGCGGGCAGAGCACGAGCTTCTTTTCACAGGCACCTTTTCGTGTCGGCTGTGAACCTTGCAAACTAGCTACTCTTTCTCGAGGCTTGCGGCGGTCCCCAAAGTCCATTCAGTGCTGCATAAATGGAGATGCCGGGGATTGAACCCGGGGCCTCATACATGCAAAGCATGCGCTCTACCACTGAGCTACATCCCCTTCAGTGGTTGTCAAATGATTACACTTCCCAGCCTAGACGTTGTGCCGTGCAAGAGGCCTCTATTCCTATTTGTGGAAGTCCACGGAGGAGCCAACAAAATACTAGCCCGGTCCTCTGACGGCGCTCCTCTCCACTCCACAGGCGGTTTGATTTGTGAAATTCTGCGCAAACCTTGAACCACGGCTTGCGGCCATCCCCAAAGTGCTGCAAAAGTGGAGATGCCGGGGATTGAACCCGGGGCCTCATACATGCAAAGCATGCGCTCTACCACTGAGCTACATCCCCTTCAGAAGTTGTCAAAAGATTACACTTCCCAGCCTAGACGTTGTGCCGTGCAAGAGGCTTATAATGCTAATTGTCGAAGTGCACGTTTGAGCCAACAAAGTAACAGCCGGGTCCTCTGACGGTGCTCCTCTCCGCTCCACAGGCTGTTTGATTTATGAAATTCTGCGCAAACCCTGAGCCACGGCTTGCGGTTGTACCCAGACCTCCTTTGGGGACATATAAGTGGAGATGCCGGGGATTGAACCCGGGACCTCATACATGCGAAGCATGCGCTCTACCACTGAGCTACATCCCCTTCAGTATTCATCAAAAGATTATACTTCCTAGTACAGACGTTGTGCCGTGCAAGAGGCCTACATTCCTAATCGTGGAAGTCCACGGAGGAGCCGAGAAAATACTAGCCAGGTCTTCTCCACTCCACAGGCGGTTTGATTTGTGAATTTCTGCGCAAACCCTGAACCACGGCTTGCGGTGGTCCCCAAAGTCCCTTCAGTGCTGCATAAATGGAGATGCCGGGGATTGAACCCGGGGCCTCATACATGCAAAGCATGCGCTCTACCACTGAGCTACATCCCCTTCAGTGATTGTCGAAAGATTACACTTCCCAGCCTAGACGTTGTGCCGTGCAAGAGGCCTCTTTTCCTAATTGTGGAAGTCCATGGAGGAGCCAACAAAATGCCAGCCCGGTCCTCTGACGGCACTCCTCTCCACTCCACAGGCGGTTTGATTTGTGAAATTCTGCGCAAACCCTGACCCACGGCTTGCGACGGTACCCTGACCTCCTTTAGGGCCGCATAAGCGGAGATGCCGGGGATTGAACCCGGGACCTCATACATGCGAAGCATGCGCTCTACCACTGAGCTACATCCCCCTCAGACACTGTCATAAAGATGCCACTTCGTGAACAAAATTTTCTTTCACTCTAACTCGTCAGGCCTTTGTTCCACAAGCAGTTTCATTTCTCCTGGAAAGTCAAATTCCGGGCTATTGTGGGCAGCTGCTCTGCACTTGGTGTTGTGCTTTACTGCTGCTGCAATAGGAAGCCAAGTTCGCTACTTGCTCTGTTTTGCAACATGCACCGCAATCCACAAATGTTGGTAGCGGGCAGAGCACGAGCTTCTTTTCACAGGCACCTTTTCGTGTCGGCTGTGAACCTTGCAAACTAGCTACTCTTTCTCGAGGCTTGCGGCGGTCCCCAAAGTCCATTCAGTGCTGCATAAATGGAGATGCCGGAGATTGAACCCGGGGCCTCATACATGCAAAGCATGCGCTCTACCACTGAGCTACATCCCCTTCAGTGGTTGTCAAAAGATTACACTTCCCAGCCTAGACGTTGTGCCGTGCAAGAGGCCTCTATTCCTATTTGTGGAAGTCCACGGAGGAGCCAACAAAATACTAGCCCGGTCCTCTGACGGCGCTCCTCTCCACTCCACAGGCGGTTTGATTTGTGAAATTCTGCGCAAACCTTGAACCACGGCTTGCGGCCATCCCCAAAGTGCTGCAAAAGTGGAGATGCCGGGGATTGAACCCGGGGCCTCATACATGCAAAGCATGCGCTCTACCACTGAGCTACATCCCCTTCAGAAGTTGTCAAAAGATTACACTTCCGAGCCTAGACGTTGTGCCGTGCAAGAGGCTTATAATGCTAATTGTCGAAGTGCACGTTTGAGCCAACAAAGTAACAGCCGGGTCCTCTCCGCTCCACAGGCTGTTTGATTTATGAAATTCTGCGCAAACCCTGAGCCACGGCTTGCGGTTGTACCCAGACCTCCTTTGGGGACATATAAGTGGAGATGCCGGGGATTGAACCCGGGACCTCATACATGCGAAGCATGCGCTCTACCACTGAGCTACATCCCCTTCAGTATTCATCAAAAGATTATACTTCCTAGTACAGACGTTGTGCCGTGCAAGAGGCCTACATTCCTAATCGTGGAAGTCCACGGAGGAGCCGAGAAAATACTAGCCAGGTCTTCTCCACTCCACAGGCGGTTTGATTTGTGAATTTCTGCGCAAACCCTGAACCACGGCTTGCGGTGGTCCCCAAAGTCCCTTCAGTGCTGCATAAATGGAGATGCCGGGGATTGAACCCGGGGCCTCATACATGCAAAGCATGCGCTCTACCACTGAGCTACATCCCCTTCAGTGATTGTCGAAAGATTACACTTCCCAGCCTAGACGTTGTGCCGTGCAAGAGGCCTCTTTTCCTAATTGTGGAAGTCCATGGAGGAGCCAACAAAATGCCAGCCCGGTCCTCTGACGGCACTCCTCTCCACTCCACAGGCGGTTTGATTTGTGAAATTCTGCGCAAACCCTGACCCACGGCTTGCGACGGTACCCTGACCTCCTTTAGGGCCGCATAAGTGGAGATGCCGGGGATTGAACCCGGGACCTCATACATGCGAAGCATGCGCTCTACCACTGAGCTACATCCCCCTCAGACACTGTCATAAAGATGCCGCTTCGTGAACAAAATTTTCTTTCACTCTAACTCGTCAGGCCTTTGTTCCACAAGCAGTTTCATTTCTCCTGGAAAGTCAAATTCCCGGCTATTGTGGGCAGCTGCTCTGCACTTGGTGTTGTGCTTTACTGCTGCAGCAATAGGAAGCCAAGTTCGCTACTTGCTCTGTTTTGCAACATGCACCGCAATCCACAAATGTTGGTAGCGGGCAGAGCACGAGCTTCTTTTCACAGGCACCTTTTCGTGTCGGCTGTGAACCTTGCAAACTAGCTACTCTTTCTCGAGGCTTGCGGCGGTCCCCAAAGTCCATTCAGTGCTGCATAAATGGAGATGCCGGGGATTGAACCCGGGGCCTCATACATGCAAAGCATGCGCTCTACCACTGAGCTACATCCCCTTCAGTGGTTGTCAAATGATTACACTTCCCAGCCTAGACGTTGTGCCGTGCAAGAGGCCTCTATTCCTATTTGTGGAAGTCCACGGAGGAGCCAACAAAATACTAGCCCGGTCCTCTGACGGCGCTCCTCTCCACTCCACAGGCGGTTTGATTTGTGAAATTCTGCGCAAACCTTGAACCACGGCTTGCGGCCATCCCCAAAGTGCTGCAAAAGTGGAGATGCCGGGGATTGAACCCGGGGCCTCATACATGCAAAGCATGCGCTCTACCACTGAGCTACATCCCCTTCAGTGATTGTCGAAAGATTACACTTCCCAGCCTAGACGTTGTGCCGTGCAAGAGGCCTCTTTTCCTAATTGTGGAAGTCCATGGAGGAGCCAACAAAATGCCAGCCCGGTCCTCTGACGGCACTCCTCTCCACTCCACAGGCGGTTTGATTTGTGAAATTCTGCGCAAACCCTGACCCACGGCTTGCGACGGTACCCTGACCTCCTTTGGGGCCGCATAAGTGGAGATGCCGGGGATTGAACCCGGGACCTCATACATGCGAAGCATGCGCTCTACCACTGAGCTACATCCCCCTCAGACACTGTCATAAAGATGCCACTTCGTGAACAAAATTTTCTTTCACTCTAACTCGTCAGGCCTTTGTTCCACAAGCAGTTTCATTTCTCCTGGAAAGTCAAATTCCCGGCTATTGTGGGCAGCTGCTCTGCACTTGGTGTTGTGCTTTACTGCTGCAGCAATAGGAAGCCAAGTTCGCTACTTGCTCTGTTTTGCAACATGCACCGCAATCCACAAATGTTGGTAGCGGGCAGAGCACGAGCTTCTTTTCACAGGCACCTTTTCGTGTCGGCTGTGAACCTTGCAAACTAGCTACTCTTTCTCGAGGCTTGCGGCGGTCCCCAAAGTCCATTCAGTGCTGCATAAATGGAGATGCCGGGGATTGAACCCGGGGCCTCATACATGCAAAGCATGCGCTCTACCACTGAGCTACATCCCCTTCAGTGGTTGTCAAATGATTACACTTCCCAGCCTAGACGTTGTGCCGTGCAAGAGGCCTCTTTTCCTAATTGTGGAAGTCCATGGAGGAGCCAACAAAATGCCAGCCCGGTCCTCTGACGGCACTCCTCTCCACTCCACAGGCGGTTTGATTTGTGAAATTCTGCGCAAACCCTGACCCACGGCTTGCGACGGTACCCTGACCTCCTTTAGGGCCGCATAAGTGGAGATGCCAGGGATTGAACCCGGAAACTCATACATGCGAAGCATGCGTTCTACCACTGAGCTACATCCCCCTCAGACACTGTCATAAAGATGCCGCTTCGTGAACAAAATTTTCTTTCACTCTAACTCGTCAGGCCTTTGTTCCACAAGCAGTTTCATTTCTCCTGGAAAGTCAAATTCCCGGCTATTGTGGGCAGCTGCTCTGCACTTGGTGTTGTGCTTTACTGCTGCAGCAATAGGAAGCCAAGTTCGCTACTTGCTCTGTTTTGCAACATGCACCGCAATCCACAAATGTTGGTAGCGGGCAGAGCACGAGCTTCTTTTCACAGGCACCTTTTCGTGTCGGCTGTGAACCTTGCAAACTAGCTACTCTTTCTCGAGGCTTGCGGCGGTCCCCAAAGTCCATTCAGTGCTGCATAAATGGAGATGCCGGGGATTGAACCCGGGGCCTCATACATGCAAAGCATGCGCTCTACCACTGAGCTACATCCCCTTCAGTGGTTGTCAAATGATTACACTTCCCAGCCTAGACGTTGTGCCGTGCAAGAGGCCTCTATTCCTATTTGTGGAAGTCCACGGAGGAGCCAACAAAATACTAGCCCGGTCCTCTGACGGCGCTCCTCTCCACTCCACAGGCGGTTTGATTTGTGAAATTCTGCGCAAACCTTGAACCACGGCTTGCGGCCATCCCCAAAGTGCTGCAAAAGTGGAGATGCCGGGGATTGAACCCGGGGCCTCATACATGCAAAGCATGCGCTCTACCACTGAGCTACATCCCCTTCAGAAGTTGTCAAAAGATTACACTTCCCAGCCTAGACGTTGTGCCGTGCAAGAGGCTTATAATGCTAATTGTCGAAGTGCACGTTTGAGCCAACAAAGTAACAGCCGGGTCCTCTGACGGTGCTCCTCTCCGCTCCACAGGCTGTTTGATTTATGAAATTCTGCGCAAACCCTGAGCCACGGCTTGCGGTTGTACCCAGACCTCCTTTGGGGACATATAAGTGGAGATGCCGGGGATTGAACCCGGGACCTCATACATGCGAAGCATGCGCTCTACCACTGAGCTACATCCCCTTCAGTATTCATCAAAAGATTATACTTCCTAGTACAGACGTTGTGCCGTGCAAGAGGCCTACATTCCTAATCGTGGAAGTCCACGGAGGAGCCGAGAAAATACTAGCCAGGTCTTCTCCACTCCACAGGCGGTTTGATTTGTGAATTTCTGCGCAAACCCTGAACCACGGCTTGCGGTGGTCCCCAAAGTCCCTTCAGTGCTGCATAAATGGAGATGCCGGGGATTGAACCCGGGGCCTCATACATGCAAAGCATGCGCTCTACCACTGAGCTACATCCCCTTCAGTGATTGTCGAAAGATTACACTTCCCAGCCTAGACGTTGTGCCGTGCAAGAGGCCTCTTTTCCTAATTGTGGAAGTCCATGGAGGAGCCAACAAAATGCCAGCCCGGTCCTCTGACGGCACTCCTCTCCACTCCACAGGCGGTTTGATTTGTGAAATTCTGCGCAAACCCTGACCCACGGCTTGCGACGGTACCCTGACCTCCTTTAGGGCCGCATAAGTGGAGATGCCGGGGATTGAACCCGGGACCTCATACATGCGAAGCATGCGCTCTACCACTGAGCTACATCCCCCTCAGACACTGTCATAAAGATGCCACTTCGTGAACAAAATTTTCTTTCACTCTAACTCGTCAGGCCTTTGTTCCACAAGCAGTTTCATTTCTCCTGGAAAGTCAAATTCCCGGCTATTGTGGGCAGCTGCTCTGCACTTGGTGTTGTGCTTTACTGCTGCAGCAATAGGAAGCCAAGTTCGCTACTTGCTCTGTTTTGCAACATGCACCGCAATCCACAAATGTTGGTAGCGGGCAGAGCACGAGCTTCTTTTCACAGGCACCTTTTCGTGTCGGCTGTGAACCTTGCAAACTAGCTACTCTTTCTCGAGGCTTGCGGCGGTCCCCAAAGTCCATTCAGTGCTGCATAAATGGAGATGCCGGGGATTGAACCCGGGGCCTCATACATGCAAAGCATGCGCTCTACCACTGAGCTACATCCCCTTCAGTGGTTGTCAAATGATTACACTTCCCAGCCTAGACGTTGTGCCGTGCAAGAGGCCTCTATTCCTATTTGTGGAAGTCCACGGAGGAGCCAACAAAATACTAGCCCGGTCCTCTGACGGCGCTCCTCTCCACTCCACAGGCGGTTTGATTTGTGAAATTCTGCGCAAA
The DNA here is from genome assembly GCF_963854185.1 of Sardina pilchardus. Classification (NCBI taxonomy): domain Eukaryota; kingdom Metazoa; phylum Chordata; class Actinopteri; order Clupeiformes; family Clupeidae; genus Sardina; species Sardina pilchardus. The sequence continues at coordinate 16,668,102 of NC_085016.1, forward strand.
CCTTGAACCACGGCTTGCGGCCATCCCCAAAGTGCTGCAAAAGTGGAGATGCCGGGGATTGAACCCGGGGCCTCATACATGCAAAGCATGCGCTCTACCACTGAGCTACATCCCCTTCAGAAGTTGTCAAAAGATTACACTTCCCAGCCTAGACGTTGTGCCGTGCAAGAGGCTTATAATGCTAATTGTCGAAGTGCACGTTTGAGCCAACAAAGTAACAGCCGGGTCCTCTGACGGTGCTCCTCTCCGCTCCACAGGCTGTTTGATTTATGAAATTCTGCGCAAACCCTGAGCCACGGCTTGCGGTTGTACCCAGACCTCCTTTGGGGACATATAAGTGGAGATGCCGGGGATTGAACCCGGGACCTCATACATGCGAAGCATGCGCTCTACCACTGAGCTACATCCCCTTCAGTATTCATCAAAAGATTATACTTCCTAGTACAGACGTTGTGCCGTGCAAGAGGCCTACATTCCTAATCGTGGAAGTCCACGGAGGAGCCGAGAAAATACTAGCCAGGTCTTCTCCACTCCACAGGCGGTTTGATTTGTGAATTTCTGCGCAAACCCTGAACCACGGCTTGCGGTGGTCCCCAAAGTCCCTTCAGTGCTGCATAAATGGAGATGCCGGGGATTGAACCCGGGGCCTCATACATGCAAAGCATGCGCTCTACCACTGAGCTACATCCCCTTCAGTGATTGTCGAAAGATTACACTTCCCAGCCTAGACGTTGTGCCGTGCAAGAGGCCTCTTTTCCTAATTGTGGAAGTCCATGGAGGAGCCAACAAAATGCCAGCCCGGTCCTCTGACGGCACTCCTCTCCACTCCACAGGCGGTTTGATTTGTGAAATTCTGCGCAAACCCTGACCCACGGCTTGCGACGGTACCCTGACCTCCTTTAGGGCCGCATAAGTGGAGATGCCGGGGATTGAACCCGGGACCTCATACATGCGAAGCATGCGCTCTACCACTGAGCTACATCCCCCTTAGACACTGTCATAAAGATGCCGCTTCGTGAACAAAATTGTCTTTCACTCTAACTCGTCAGGCCTTTGTTCCACAAGCAGTTTCATTTCTCCTGGAAAGTCAAATTCCCGGCTATTGTGGGCAGCTGCTCTGCACTTGGTGTTGTGCTTTACTGCTGCAGCAATAGGAAGCCAAGTTCGCTACTTGCTCTGTTTTGCAACATGCACCGCAATCCACAAATGTTGGTAGCGGGCAGAGCACGAGCTTCTTTTCACAGGCACCTTTTCGTGTCGGCTGTGAACCTTGCAAACTAGCTACTCTTTCTCGAGGCTTGCGGCGGTCCCCAAAGTCCATTCAGTGCTGCATAAATGGAGATGCCGGGGATTGAACCCGGGGCCTCATACATGCAAAGCATGCGCTCTACCACTGAGCTACATCCCCTTCAGTGGTTGTCAAATGATTACACTTCCCAGCCTAGACGTTGTGCCGTGCAAGAGGCCTCTATTCCTATTTGTGGAAGTCCACGGAGGAGCCAACAAAATACTAGCCCGGTCCTCTGACGGCGCTCCTCTCCACTCCACAGGCGGTTTGATTTGTGAAATTCTGCGCAAACCTTGAACCACGGCTTGCGGCCATCCCCAAAGTGCTGCAAAAGTGGAGATGCCGGGGATTGAACCCGGGGCCTCATACATGCAAAGCATGCGCTCTACCACTGAGCTACATCCCCTTCAGAAGTTGTCAAAAGATTACACTTCCCAGCCTAGACGTTGTGCCGTGCAAGAGGCTTATAATGCTAATTGTCGAAGTGCACGTTTGAGCCAACAAAGTAACAGCCGGGTCCTCTGACGGTGCTCCTCTCCGCTCCACAGGCTGTTTGATTTATGAAATTCTGCGCAAACCCTGAGCCACGGCTTGCGGTTGTACCCAGACCTCCTTTGGGGACATATAAGTGGAGATGCCGGGGATTGAACCCGGGACCTCATACATGCGAAGCATGCGCTCTACCACTGAGCTACATCCCCTTCAGTATTCATCAAAAGATTATACTTCCTAGTACAGACGTTGTGCCGTGCAAGAGGCCTACATTCCTAATCGTGGAAGTCCACGGAGGAGCCGAGAAAATACTAGCCAGGTCTTCTCCACTCCACAGGCGGTTTGATTTGTGAATTTCTGCGCAAACCCTGAACCACGGCTTGCGGTGGTCCCCAAAGTCCCTTCAGTGCTGCATAAATGGAGATGCCGGGGATTGAACCCGGGGCCTCATACATGCAAAGCATGCGCTCTACCACTGAGCTACATCCCCTTCAGTGATTGTCGAAAGATTACACTTCCCAGCCTAGACGTTGTGCCGTGCAAGAGGCCTCTTTTCCTAATTGTGGAAGTCCATGGAGGAGCCAACAAAATGCCAGCCCGGTCCTCTGACGGCACTCCTCTCCACTCCACAGGCGGTTTGATTTGTGAAATTCTGCGCAAACCCTGACCCACGGCTTGCGACGGTACCCTGACCTCCTTTAGGGCCGCATAAGTGGAGATGCCGGGGATTGAACCCGGGACCTCATACATGCGAAGCATGCGCTCTACCACTGAGCTACATCCCCCTCAGACACTGTCATAAAGATGCCGCTTCGTGAACAAAATTGTCTTTCACTCTAACTCGTCAGGCCTTTGTTCCACAAGCAGTTTCATTTCTCCTGGAAAGTCAAATTCCCGGCTATTGTGGGCAGCTGCTCTGCACTTGGTGTTGTGCTTTACTGCTGCAGCAATAGGAAGCCAAGTTCGCTACTTGCTCTGTTTTGCAACATGCACCGCAATCCACAAATGTTGGTAGCGGGCAGAGCACGAGCTTCTTTTCACAGGCACCTTTTCGTGTCGGCTGTGAACCTTGCAAACTAGCTACTCTTTCTCGAGGCTTGCGGCGGTCCCCAAAGTCCATTCAGTGCTGCATAAATGGAGATGCCGGGGATTGAACCCGGGGCCTCATACATGCAAAGCATGCGCTCTACCACTGAGCTACATCCCCTTCAGTGGTTGTCAAATGATTACACTTCCCAGCCTAGACGTTGTGCCGTGCAAGAGGCCTCTATTCCTATTTGTGGAAGTCCACGGAGGAGCCAACAAAATACTAGCCCGGTCCTCTGACGGCGCTCCTCTCCACTCCACAGGCGGTTTGATTTGTGAAATTCTGCGCAAACCTTGAACCACGGCTTGCGGCCATCCCCAAAGTGCTGCAAAAGTGGAGATGCCGGGGATTGAACCCGGGGCCTCATACATGCAAAGCATGCGCTCTACCACTGAGCTACATCCCCTTCAGAAGTTGTCAAAAGATTACACTTCCCAGCCTAGACGTTGTGCCGTGCAAGAGGCTTATAATGCTAATTGTCGAAGTGCACGTTTGAGCCAACAAAGTAACAGCCGGGTCCTCTGACGGTGCTCCTCTCCGCTCCACAGGCTGTTTGATTTATGAAATTCTGCGCAAACCCTGAGCCACGGCTTGCGGTTGTACCCAGACCTCCTTTGGGGACATATAAGTGGAGATGCCGGGGATTGAACCCGGGACCTCATACATGCGAAGCATGCGCTCTACCACTGAGCTACATCCCCTTCAGTATTCATCAAAAGATTATACTTCCTAGTACAGACGTTGTGCCGTGCAAGAGGCCTACATTCCTAATCGTGGAAGTCCACGGAGGAGCCGAGAAAATACTAGCCAGGTCTTCTCCACTCCACAGGCGGTTTGATTTGTGAATTTCTGCGCAAACCCTGAACCACGGCTTGCGGTGGTCCCCAAAGTCCCTTCAGTGCTGCATAAATGGAGATGCCGGGGATTGAACCCGGGGCCTCATACATGCAAAGCATGCGCTCTACCACTGAGCTACATCCCCTTCAGTGATTGTCGAAAGATTACACTTCCCAGCCTAGACGTTGTGCCGTGCAAGAGGCCTCTTTTCCTAATTGTGGAAGTCCATGGAGGAGCCAACAAAATGCCAGCCCGGTCCTCTGACGGCACTCCTCTCCACTCCACAGGCGGTTTGATTTGTGAAATTCTGCGCAAACCCTGACCCACGGCTTGCGACGGTACCCTGACCTCCTTTAGGGCCGCATAAGTGGAGATGCCGGGGATTGAACCCGGGACCTCATACATGCGAAGCATGCGCTCTACCACTGAGCTACATCCCCCTCAGACACTGTCATAAAGATGCCACTTCGTGAACAAAATTTTCTTTCACTCTAACTCGTCAGGCCTTTGTTCCACAAGCAGTTTCATTTCTCCTGGAAAGTCAAATTCCCGGCTATTGTGGGCAGCTGCTCTGCACTTGGTGTTGTGCTTTACTGGTGCAGCAATAGGAAGCCAAGTTCGCTACTTGCTCTGTTTTGCAACATCCACCGCAATCCACAAATGTTGGTAGCCGGCAGAGCACGAGCTTCTTTTCACAGGCACCTTTTCGTGTCGGCTGTGAACCTTGCAAACTAGCTACTCTTTCTCGAGGCTTGCGGCGGTCCCCAAAGTCCATTCAGTGCTGCATAAATGGAGATGCCGGGGATTGAACCCGGGGCCTCATACATGCAAAGCATGCGCTCTACCACTGAGCTACATCCCCTTCAGTGGTTGTCAAATGATTACACTTCCCAGCCTAGACGTTGTGCCGTGCAAGAGGCCTCTATTCCTATTTGTGGAAGTCCACGGAGGAGCCAACAAAATACTAGCCCGGTCCTCTGACGGCGCTCCTCTCCACTCCACAGGCGGTTTGATTTGTGAAATTCTGCGCAAACCTTGAACCACGGCTTGCGGCCATCCCCAAAGTGCTGCAAAAGTGGAGATGCCGGGGATTGAACCCGGGGCCTCATACATGCAAAGCATGCGCTCTACCACTGAGCTACATCCCCTTCAGAAGTTGTCAAAAGATTACACTTCCCAGCCTAGACGTTGTGCCGTGCAAGAGGCTTATAATGCTAATTGTCGAAGTGCACGTTTGAGCCAACAAAGTAACAGCCGGGTCCTCTGACGGTGCTCCTCTCCGCTCCACAGGCTGTTTGATTTATGAAATTCTGCGCAAACCCTGAGCCACGGCTTGCGGTTGTACCCAGACCTCCTTTGGGGACATATAAGTGGAGATGCCGGGGATTGAACCCGGGACCTCATACATGCGAAGCATGCGCTCTACCACTGAGCTACATCCCCTTCAGTATTCATCAAAAGATTATACTTCCTAGTACAGACGTTGTGCCGTGCAAGAGGCCTACATTCCTAATCGTGGAAGTCCACGGAGGAGCCGAGAAAATACTAGCCAGGTCTTCTCCACTCCACAGGCGGTTTGATTTGTGAATTTCTGCGCAAACCCTGAACCACGGCTTGCGGTGGTCCCCAAAGTCCCTTCAGTGCTGCATAAATGGAGATGCCGGGGATTGAACCCGGGGCCTCATACATGCAAAGCATGCGCTCTACCACTGAGCTACATCCCCTTCAGTGATTGTCGAAAGATTACACTTCCCAGCCTAGACGTTGTGCCGTGCAAGAGGCCTCTTTACCTAATTGTGGAAGTCCATGGAGGAGCCAACAAAATGCCAGCCCGGTCCTCTGACGGCACTCCTCTCCACTCCACAGGCGGTTTGATTTGTGAAATTCTGCGCAAACCCTGACCCACGGCTTGCGACGGTACCCTGACCTCCTTTAGGGCCGCATAAGTGGAGATGCCGGGGATTGAACCCGGGACCTCATACATGCGAAGCATGCGCTCTACCACTGAGCTACATCCCCCTCAGACACTGTCATAAAGATGCCGCTTCGTGAACAAAATTTTCTTTCACTCTAACTCGTCAGGCCTTTGTTCCACAAGCAGTTTCATTTCTCCTGGAAAGTCAAATTCCCGGCTATTGTGGGCAGCTGCTCTGCACTTGGTGTTGTGCTTTACTGGTGCAGCAATAGGAAGCCAAGTTCGCTACTTGCTCTGTTTTGCAACATGCACCGCAATCCACAAATGTTGGTAGCGGGCAGAGCACGAGCTTCTTTTCACAGGCACCTTTTCGTGTCGGCTGTGAACCTTGCAAACTAGCTACTCTTTCTCGAGGCTTGCGGCGGTCCCCAAAGTCCATTCAGTGCTGCATAAATGGAGATGCCGGGGATTGAACCTGGGGCCTCATACATGCAAAGCATGCGCTCTACCACTGAGCTACATCCCCTTCAGTGGTTGTCAAATGATTACACTTCCCAGCCTAGACGTTGTGCCGTGCAAGAGGCCTCTATTCCTATTTGTGGAAGTCCACGGAGGAGCCAACAAAATACTAGCCCGGTCCTCTGACGGCGCTCCTCTCCACTCCACAGGCGGTTTGATTTGTGAAATTCTGCGCAAACCTTGAACCACGGCTTGCGGCCATCCCCAAAGTGCTGCAAAAGTGGAGATGCCGGGGATTGAACCCGGGGCCTCATACATGCAAAGCATGCGCTCTACCACTGAGCTACATCCCCTTCAGAAGTTGTCAAAAGATTACACTTCCCAGCCTAGACGTTGTGCCGTGCAAGAGGCTTATAATGCTAATTGTCGAAGTGCACGTTTGAGCCAACAAAGTAACAGCCGGGTCCTCTGACGGTGCTCCTCTCCGCTCCACAGGCTGTTTGATTTATGAAATTCTGCGCAAACCCTGAGCCACGGCTTGCGGTTGTACCCAGACCTCCTTTGGGGACATATAAGTGGAGATGCCGGGGATTGAACCCGGGACCTCATACATGCGAAGCATGCGCTCTACCACTGAGCTACATCCCCTTCAGTATTCATCAAAAGATTATACTTCCTAGTACAGACGTTGTGCCGTGCAAGAGGCCTACATTCCTAATCGTGGAAGTCCACGGAGGAGCCGAGAAAATACTAGCCAGGTCTTCTCCACTCCACAGGCGGTTTGATTTGTGAATTTCTGCGCAAACCCTGAACCACGGCTTGCGGTGGTCCCCAAAGTCCCTTCAGTGCTGCATAAATGGAGATGCCGGGGATTGAACCCGGGGCCTCATACATGCAAAGCATGCGCTCTACCACTGAGCTACATCCCCTTCAGTGATTGTCAAAAGATTACACTTCCCAGCCTAGACGTTGTGCCGTGCAAGAGGCCTCTTTTCCTAATTGTGGAAGTCCATGGAGGAGCCAACAAAATGCCAGCCCGGTCCTCTGACGGCACTCCTCTCCACTCCACAGGCGGTTTGATTTGTGAAATTCTGTGCAAACCCTGACCCACGGCTTGCGACGGTACCCTGACCTCCTTTAGGGCCGCATAAGTGGAGATGCCGGGGATTGAACCCGGGACCTCATACATGCGAAGCATGCGCTCTACCACTGAGCTACATCCCCCTCAGACACTGTCATAAAGATGCCGCTTCGTGAACAAAATTTTCTTTCACTCTAACTCGTCAGGCCTTTGTTCCACAAGCAGTTTCATTTCTCCTGGAAAGTCAAATTCCCGGCTATTGTGGGCAGCTGCTCTGCACTTGGTGTTGTGCTTTACTGGTGCAGCAATAGGAAGCCAAGTTCGCTACTTGCTCTGTTTTGCAACATGCACCGCAATCCACAAATGTTGGTAGCGGGCAGAGCACGAGCTTCTTTTCACAGGCACCTTTTCGTGTCGGCTGTGAACCTTGCAAACTAGCTACTCTTTCTCGAGGCTTGCGGCGGTCCCCAAAGTCCATTCAGTGCTGCATAAATGGAGATGCCGGGGATTGAACCTGGGGCCTCATACATGCAAAGCATGCGCTCTACCACTGAGCTACATCCCCTTCAGTGGTTGTCAAATGATTACACTTCCCAGCCTAGACGTTGTGCCGTGCAAGAGGCCTCTATTCCTATTTGTGGAAGTCCACGGAGGAGCCAACAAAATACTAGCCCGGTCCTCTGACGGCGCTCCTCTCCACTCCACAGGCGGTTTGATTTGTGAAATTCTGCGCAAACCTTGAACCACGGCTTGCGGCCATCCCCAAAGTGCTGCAAAAGTGGAGATGCCGGGGATTGAACCCGGGGCCTCATACATGCAAAGCATGCGCTCTACCACTGAGCTACATCCCCTTCAGAAGTTGTCAAAAGATTACACTTCCCAGCCTAGACGTTGTGCCGTGCAAGAGGCTTATAATGCTAATTGTCGAAGTGCACGTTTGAGCCAACAAAGTAACAGCCGGGTCCTCTGACGGTGCTCCTCTCCGCTCCACAGGCTGTTTGATTTATGAAATTCTGCGCAAACCCTGAGCCACGGCTTGCGGTTGTACCCAGACCTCCTTTGGGGACATATAAGTGGAGATGCCGGGGATTGAACCCGGGACCTCATACATGCGAAGCATGCGCTCTACCACTGAGCTACATCCCCTTCAGTATTCATCAAAAGATTATACTTCCTAGTACAGACGTTGTGCCGTGCAAGAGGCCTACATTCCTAATCGTGGAAGTCCACGGAGGAGCCGAGAAAATACTAGCCAGGTCTTCTCCACTCCACAGGCGGTTTGATTTGTGAATTTCTGCGCAAACCCTGAACCACGGCTTGCGGTGGTCCCCAAAGTCCCTTCAGTGCTGCATAAATGGAGATGCCGGGGATTGAACCCGGGGCCTCATACATGCAAAGCATGCGCTCTACCACTGAGCTACATCCCCTTCAGTGATTGTCAAAAGATTACACTTCCCAGCCTAGACGTTGTGCCGTGCAAGAGGCCTCTTTTCCTAATTGTGGAAGTCCATGGAGGAGCCAACAAAATGCCAGCCCGGTCCTCTGACGGCACTCCTCTCCACTCCACAGGCGGTTTGATTTGTGAAATTCTGCGCAAACCCTGACCCACGGCTTGCGACGGTACCCTGACCTCCTTTAGGGCCGCATAAGTGGAGATGCCGGGGATTGAACCCGGGACCTCATACATGCGAAGCATGCGCTCTACCACTGAGCTACATCCCCCTCAGACACTGTCATAAAGATGCCGCTTCGTGAACAAAATTTTCTTTCACTCTAACTCGTCAGGCCTTTGTTCCACAAGCAGTTTCATTTCTCCTGGAAAGTCAAATTCCCGGCTATTGTGGGCAGCTGCTCTGCACTTGGTGTTGTGCTTTACTGGTGCAGCAATAGGAAGCCAAGTTCGCTACTTGCTCTGTTTTGCAACATGCACCGCAATCCACAAATGTTGGTAGCGGGCAGAGCACGAGCTTCTTTTCACAGGCACCTTTTCGTGTCGGCTGTGAACCTTGCAAACTAGCTACTCTTTCTCGAGGCTTGCGGCGGTCCCCAAAGTCCATTCAGTGCTGCATAAATGGAGATGCCGGGGATTGAACCTGGGGCCTCATACATGCACTCTACCACTGAGCTACATCCCCTTCAGTGGTTGTCAAATGATTACACTTCCCAGCCTAGACGTTGTGCCGTGCAAGAGGCCTCTATTCCTATTTGTGGAAGTCCACGGAGGAGCCAACAAAATACTAGCCCGGTCCTCTGACGGCGCTCCTCTCCACTCCACAGGCGGTTTGATTTGTGAAATTCTGCGCAAACCTTGAACCACGACTTGCGGCCATCCCCAAAGTGCTGCAAAAGTGGAGATGCCGGGGATTGAACCCGGGGCCTCATACATGCAAAGCATGCGCTCTACCACTGAGCTACATCCCCTTCAGAAGTTGTCAAAAGATTACACTTCCCAGCCTAGACGTTGTGCCGTGCAAGAGGCTTATAATGCTAATTGTCGAAGTGCACGTTTGAGCCAACAAAGTAACAGCCGGGTCCTCTGACGGTGCTCCTCTCCGCTCCACAGGCTGTTTGATTTATGAAATTCTGCGCAAACCCTGAGCCACGGCTTGCGGTTGTACCCAGACCTCCTTTGGGGACATATAAGTGGAGATGCCGGGGATTGAACCCGGGACCTCATACATGCGAAGCATGCGCTCTACCACTGAGCTACATCCCCTTCAGTATTCATCAAAAGATTATACTTCCTAGTACAGACGTTGTGCCGTGCAAAAGGCCTACGTTCCTAATCGTGGAAGTCCACGGAGGAGCCGAGAAAATACTAGCCAGGTCTTCTCCACTCCACAGGCGGTTTGATTTGTGAATTTCTGCGCAAACCCTGAACCACGGCTTGCGGTGGTCCCCAAAGTCCCTTCAGTGCTGCATAAATGGAGATGCCGGGGATTGAACCCGGGGCCTCATACATGCAAAGCATGCGCTCTACCACTGAGCTACATCCCCTTCAGTGATTGTCAAAAGATTACACTTCCCAGCCTAGACGTTGTGCCGTGCAAGAGGCCTCTTTACCTAATTGTGGAAGTCCATGGAGGAGCCAACAAAATGCCAGCCCGGTCCTCTGACGGCACTCCTCTCCACTCCACAGGCGGTTTGATTTGTGAAATTCTGCGCAAACCCTGACCCACGGCTTGCGACGGTACCCTGACCTCCTTTAGGGCCGCATAAGTGGAGATGCCGGGGATTGAACCCGGGACCTCATACATGCGAAGCATGCGCTCTACCACTGAGCTACATCCCCCTCAGACACTGTCATAAAGATGCCGCTTCGTGAACAAAATTTTCTTTCACTCTAACTCGTCAGGCCTTTGTTCCACAAGCAGTTTCATTTCTCCTGGAAAGTCAAATTCCCGGCTATTGTGGGCAGCTGCTCTGCACTTGGTGTTGTGCTTTACTGGTGCAGCAATAGGAAGCCAAGTTCGCTACTTGCTCTGTTTTGCAACATGCACCGCAATCCACAAATGTTGGTAGCGGGCAGAGCACGAGCTTCTTTTCACAGGCACCTTTTCGTGTCGGCTGTGAACCTTGCAAACTAGCTACTCTTTCTCGAGGCTTGCGGCGGTCCCCAAAGTCCATTCAGTGCTGCATAAATGGAGATGCCGGGGATTGAACCTGGGGCCTCATACATGCAAAGCATGCGCTCTACCACTGAGCTACATCCCCTTCAGTGGTTGTCAAATGATTACACTTCCCAGCCTAGACGTTGTGCCGTGCAAGAGGCCTCTATTCCTATTTGTGGAAGTCCACGGAGGAGCCAACAAAATACTAGCCCGGTCCTCTGACGGCGCTCCTCTCCACTCCACAGGCGGTTTGATTTGTGAAATTCTGCGCAAACCTTGAACCACGGCTTGCGGCCATCCCCAAAGTGCTGCAAAAGTGGAGATGCCGGGGATTGAACCCGGGGCCTCATACATGCAAAGCATGCGCTCTACCACTGAGCTACATCCCCTTCAGAAGTTGTCAAAAGATTACACTTCCCAGCCTAGACGTTGTGCCGTGCAAGAGGCTTATAATGCTAATTGTCGAAGTGCACGTTTGAGCCAACAAAGTAACAGCCGGGTCCTCTGACGGTGCTCCTCTCCGCTCCACAGGCTGTTTGATTTATGAATTCTGCGCAAACCCTGAGCCACGGCTTGCGGTTGTACCCAGACCTCCTTTGGGGACATATAAGTGGAGATGCCGGGGATTGAACCCGGGACCTCATACATGCGAAGCATGCGCTCTACCACTGAGCTACATCCCCTTCAGTATTCATCAAAAGATTATACTTCCTAGTACAGACGTTGTGCCGTGCAAGAGGCCTACATTCCTAATCGTGGAAGTCCACGGAGGAGCCGAGAAAATACTAGCCAGGTCTTCTCCACTCCACAGGCGGTTTGATTTGTGAATTTCTGCGCAAACCCTGAACCACGGCTTGCGGTGGTCCCCAAAGTCCCTTCAGTGCTGCATAAATGGAGATGCCGGGGATTGAACCCGGGGCCTCATACATGCAAAGCATGCGCTCTACCACTGAGCTACATCCCCTTCAGTGATTGTCAAAAGATTACACTTCCCAGCCTAGACGTTGTGCCGTGCAAGAGGCCTCTTTTCCTAATTGTGGAAGTCCATGGAGGAGCCAACAAAATGCCAGCCCGGTCCTCTGACGGCACTCCTCTCCACTCCACAGGCGGTTTGATTTTGTGAAATTCTGCGCAAACCCTGACCCACGGCTTGCGACGGTACCCTGACCTCCTTTAGGGCCGCATAAGTGGAGATGCCGGGGATTGAACCCGGGACCTCATACATGCGAAGCATGCGCTCTACCACTGAGCTACATCCCCCTCAGACACTGTCATAAAGATGCCGCTTCGTGAACAAAATTTTCTTTCACTCTAACTCGTCAGGCCTTTGTTCCACAAGCAGTTTCATTTCTCCTGGAAAGTCAAATTCCCGGCTATTGTGGGCAGCTGCTCTGCACTTGGTGTTGTGCTTTACTGGTGCAGCAATAGGAAGCCAAGTTCGCTACTTGCTCTGTTTTGCAACATGCACCGCAATCCACAAATGTTGGTAGCGGGCAGAGCACGAGCTTCTTTTCACAGGCACCTTTTCGTGTCGGCTGTGAACCTTGCAAACTAGCTACTCTTTCTCGAGGCTTGCGGCGGTCCCCAAAGTCCATTCAGTGCTGCATAAATGGAGATGCCGGGGATTGAACCTGGGGCCTCATACATGCACTCTACCACTGAGCTACATCCCCTTCAGTGGTTGTCAAATGATTACACTTCCCAGCCTAGACGTTGTGCCGTGCAAGAGGCCTCTATTCCTATTTGTGGAAGTCCACGGAGGAGCCAACAAAATACTAGCCCGGTCCTCTGACGGCGCTCCTCTCCACTCCACAGGCGGTTTGATTTGTGAAATTCTGCGCAAACCTTGAACCACGGCTTGCGGCCATCCCCAAAGTGCTGCAAAAGTGGAGATGCCGGGGATTGAACCCGGGGCCTCATACATGCAAAGCATGCGCTCTACCACTGAGCTACATCCCCTTCAGAAGTTGTCAAAAGATTACACTTCCCAGCCTAGACGTTGTGCCGTGCAAGAGGCTTATAATGCTAATTGTCGAAGTGCACGTTTGAGCCAACAAAGTAACAGCCGGGTCCTCTGACGGTGCTCCTCTCCGCTCCACAGGCTGTTTGATTTATGAAATTCTGCGCAAACCCTGAGCCACGGCTTGCGGTTGTACCCAGACCTCCTTTGGGGACATATAAGTGGAGATGCCGGGGATTGAACCCGGGATCTCATACATGCGAAGCATGCGCTCTACCACTGAGCTACATCCCCTTCAGTATTCATCAAAAGATTATACTTCCTAGTACAGACGTTGTGCCGTGCAAGAGGCCTACATTCCTAATCGTGGAAGTCCACGGAGGAGCCGAGAAAATACTAGCCAGGTCTTCTCCACTCCACAGGCGGTTTGATTTGTGAATTTCTGCGCAAACCCTGAACCACGGCTTGCGGTGGTCCCCAAAGTCCCTTCAGTGCTGCATAAATGGAGATGCCGGGGATTGAACCCGGGGCCTCATACATGCAAAGCATGCGCTCTACCACTGAGCTACATCCCCTTCAGTGATTGTCGAAAGATTACACTTCCCAGCCTAGACGTTGTGCCGTGCAAGAGGCCTCTTTTCCTAATTGTGGAAGTCCATGGAGGAGCCAACAAAATGCCAGCCCGGTCCTCTGACGGCACTCCTCTCCACTCCACAGGCGGTTTGATTTGTGAAATTCTGCGCAAACCCTGACCCACGGCTTGCGACGGTACCCTGACCTCCTTTAGGGCCGCATAAGTGGAGATGCCGGGGATTGAACCCGGGACCTCATACATGCGAAGCATGCGCTCTACCACTGAGCTACATCCCCCTCAGACACTGTCATAAAGATGCCGCTTCGTGAACAAAATTTTCTTTCACTCTAACTCGTCAGGCCTTTGTTCCACAAGCAGTTTCATTTCTCCTGGAAAGTCAAATTCCCGGCTATTGTGGGCAGCTGCTCTGCACTTGGTGTTGTGCTTTACTGGTGCAGCAATAGGAAGCCAAGTTCGCTACTTGCTCTGTTTTGCAACATGCACCGCAATCCACAAATGTTGGTAGCGGGCAGAGCACGAGCTTCTTTTCACAGGCACCTTTTCGTGTCGGCTGTGAACCTTGCAAACTAGCTACTCTTTCTCGAGGCTTGCGGCGGTCCCCAAAGTCCATTCAGTGCTGCATAAATGGAGATGCCGGGGATTGAACCCGGGGCCTCATACATGCAAAGCATGCGCTCTACCACTGAGCTACATCCCCTTCAGTGGTTGTCAAATGATTACACTTCCCAGCCTAGACGTTGTGCCGTGCAAGAGGCCTCTATTCCTATTTGTGGAAGTCCACGGAGGAGCCAACAAAATACTAGCCCGGTCCTCTGACGGCGCTCCTCTCCACTCCACAGGCGGTTTGATTTGTGAAATTCTGCGCAAACCTTGAACCACGGCTTGCGGCCATCCCCAAAGTGCTGCAAAAGTGGAGATGCCGGGGATTGAACCCGGGGCCTCATACATGCAAAGCATGCGCTCTACCACTGAGCTACATCCCCTTCAGAAGTTGTCAAAAGATTACACTTCCCAGCCTAGAGGTTGTGCCGTGCAAGAGGCTTATAATGCTAATTGTCGAAGTGCACGTTTGAGCCAACAAAGTAACAGCCGGGTCCTCTGACGGTGCTCCTCTCCGCTCCACAGGCTGTTTGATTTATGAAATTCTGCGCAAACCCTGAGCCACGGCTTGCGGTTGTACCCAGACCTCCTTTGGGGACATATAAGTGGAGATGCCGGGATGAACCCGGGACCTCATACATGCGAAGCATGCGCTCTACCACTGAGCTACATCCCCTTCAGTATTCATCAAAAGATTATACTTCCTAGTACAGACGTTGTGCCGTGCAAAAGGCCTACATTCCTAATCGTGGAAGTCCACGGAGGAGCCGAGAAAATACTAGCCAGGTCTTCTCCACTCCACAGGCGGTTTGATTTGTGAATTTCTGCGCAAACCCTGAACCACGGCTTGCGGTGGTCCCCAAAGTCCCTTCAGTGCTGCATAAATGGAGATGCCGGGGATTGAACCCGGGGCCTCATACATGCAAAGCATGCGCTCTACCACTGAGCTACATCCCCTTCAGTGATTGTCGAAAGATTACACTTCCCAGCCTAGACGTTGTGCCGTGCAAGAGGCCTCTTTTCCTAATTGTGGAAGTCCATGGAGGAGCCAACAAAATGCCAGCCCGGTCCTCTGACGGCACTCCTCTCCACTCCACAGGCGGTTTGATTTGTGAAATTCTGCGCAAACCCTGACCCACGGCTTGCGACGGTACCCTGACCTCCTTTAGGGCCGCATAAGTGGAGATGCCGGGGATTGAACCCGGGACCTCATACATGCGAAGCATGCGCTCTACCACTGAGCTACATCCCCCTCAGACACTGTCATAAAGATGCCACTTCGTGAACAAAATTTTCTTTCACTCTAACTCGTCAGGCCTTTGTTCCACAAGCAGTTTCATTTCTCCTGGAAAGTCAAATTCCCGGCTATTGTGGGCAGCTGCTCTGCACTTGGTGTTGTGCTTTACTGCTGCAGCAATAGGAAGCCAAGTTCGCTACTTGCTCTGTTTTGCAACATGCACCGCAATCCACAAATGTTGGTAGCGGGCAGAGCACGAGCTTCTTTTCACAGGCACCTTTTCGTGTCGGCTGTGAACCTTGCAAACTAGCTACTCTTTCTCGAGGCTTGCGGCGGTCCCCAAAGTCCATTCAGTGCTGCATAAATGGAGATGCCGGGGATTGAACCCGGGGCCTCATACATGCAAAGCATGCGCTCTACCACTGAGCTACATCCCCTTCAGTGGTTGTCAAATGATTACACTTCCCAGCCTAGATGTTGTGCCGTGCAAGAGGCCTCTATTCCTATTTGTGGAAGTCCACGGAGGAGCCAACAAAATACTAGCCCGGTCCTCTGACGGCGCTCCTCTCCACTCCACAGGCGGTTTGATTTGTGAAATTCTGCGCAAACCTTGAACCACGGCTTGCGGCCATCCCCAAAGTGCTGCAAAAGTGGAGATGCCGGGGATTGAACCCGGGGCCTCATACATGCAAAGCATGCGCTCTACCACTGAGCTACATCCCCTTCAGAAGTTGTCAGAAGATTACACTTCCCAGCCTAGACGTTGTGCCGTGCAAGAGGCTTATAATGCTAATTGTCGAAGTGCACGTTTGAGCCAACAAAGTAACAGCCGGGTCCTCTGACGGTGCTCCTCTCCGCTCCACAGGCTGTTTGATTTATGAAATTCTGCGCAAACCCTGAGCCACGGCTTGCGGTTGTACCCAGACCTCCTTTGGGGACATATAAGTGGAGATGCCGGGGATTGAACCCGGGACCTCATACATGCGAAGCATGCGCTCTACCACTGAGCTACATCCCCTTCAGTATTCATCAAAAGATTATACTTCCTAGTACAGACGTTGTGCCGTGCAAGAGGCCTACATTCCTAATCGTGGAAGTCCACGGAGGAGCCGAGAAAATACTAGCCAGGTCTTCTCCACTCCACAGGCGGTTTGATTTGTGAATTTCTGCGCAAACCCTGAACCACGGCTTGCGGTGGTCCCCAAAGTCCCTTCAGTGCTGCATAAATGGAGATGCCGGGGATTGAACCCGGGGCCTCATACATGCAAAGCATGCGCTCTACCACTGAGCTACATCCCCTTCAGTGATTGTCGAAAGATTACACTTCCCAGCCTAGACGTTGTGCCGTGCAAGAGGCCTCTTTTCCTAATTGTGGAAGTCCATGGAGGAGCCAACAAAATGCCAGCCCGGTCCTCTGACGGCACTCCTCTCCACTCCACAGGCGGTTTGATTTGTGAAATTCTGCGCAAACCCTGACCCACGGCTTGCGACGGTACCCTGACCTCCTTTAGGGCCGCATAAGTGGAGATGCCGGGGATTGAACCCGGGACCTCATACATGCGAAGCATGCGCTCTACCACTGAGCTACATCCCCCTTAGACACTGTCATAAAGATGCCGCTTCGTGAACAAAATTGTCTTTCACTCTAACTCGTCAGGCCTTTGTTCCACAAGCAGTTTCATTTCTCCTGGAAAGTCAAATTCCCGGCTATTGTGGGCAGCTGCTCTGCACTTGGTGTTGTGCTTTACTGCTGCAGCAATAGGAAGCCAAGTTCGCTACTTGCTCTGTTTTGCAACATGCACCGCAATCCACAAATGTTGGTAGCGGGCAGAGCACGAGCTTCTTTTCACAGGCACCTTTTCGTGTCGGCTGTGAACCTTGCAAACTAGCTACTCTTTCTCGAGGCTTGCGGCGGTCCCCAAAGTCCATTCAGTGCTGCATAAATGGAGATGCCGGGGATTGAACCCGGGGCCTCATACATGCAAAGCATGCGCTCTACCACTGAGCTACATCCCCTTCAGTGGTTGTCAAATGATTACACTTCCCAGCCTAGACGTTGTGCCGTGCAAGAGGCCTCTATTCCTATTTGTGGAAGTCCACGGAGGAGCCAACAAAATACTAGCCCGGTCCTCTGACGGCGCTCCTCTCCACTCCACAGGCGGTTTGATTTGTGAAATTCTGCGCAAACCTTGAACCACGGCTTGCGGCCATCCCCAAAGTGCTGCAAAAGTGGAGATGCCGGGGATTGAACCCGGGGCCTCATACATGCAAAGCATGCGCTCTACCACTGAGCTACATCCCCTTCAGAAGTTGTCAAAAGATTACACTTCCCAGCCTAGACGTTGTGCCGTGCAAGAGGCTTATAATGCTAATTGTCGAAGTGCACGTTTGAGCCAACAAAGTAACAGCCGGGTCCTCTGACGGTGCTCCTCTCCGCTCCACAGGCTGTTTGATTTATGAAATTCTGCGCAAACCCTGAGCCACGGCTTGCGGTTGTACCCAGACCTCCTTTGGGGACATATAAGTGGAGATGCCGGGGATTGAACCCGGGACCTCATACATGCGAAGCATGCGCTCTACCACTGAGCTACATCCCCTTCAGTATTCATCAAAAGATTATACTTCCTAGTACAGACGTTGTGCCGTGCAAGAGGCCTACATTCCTAATCGTGGAAGTCCACGGAGGAGCCGAGAAAATACTAGCCAGGTCTTCTCCACTCCACAGGCGGTTTGATTTGTGAATTTCTGCGCAAACCCTGAACCACGGCTTGCGGTGGTCCCCAAAGTCCCTTCAGTGCTGCATAAATGGAGATGCCGGGGATTGAACCCGGGGCCTCATACATGCAAAGCATGCGCTCTACCACTGAGCTACATCCCCTTCAGTGATTGTCGAAAGATTACACTTCCCAGCCTAGACGTTGTGCCGTGCAAGAGGCCTCTTTTCCTAATTGTGGAAGTCCATGGAGGAGCCAACAAAATGCCAGCCCGGTCCTCTGACGGCACTCCTCTCCACTCCACAGGCGGTTTGATTTGTGAAATTCTGCGCAAACCCTGACCCACGGCTTGCGACGGTACCCTGACCTCCTTTAGGGCCGCATAAGTGGAGATGCCGGGGATTGAACCCGGGACCTCATACATGCGAAGCATGCGCTCTACCACTGAGCTACATCCCCCTCTGACACTGTCATAAAGATGCCGCTTCGTGAACAAAATTGTCTTTCACTCTAACTCGTCAGGCCTTTGTTCCACAAGCAGTTTCATTTCTCCTGGAAAGTCAAATTCCCGGCTATTGTGGGCAGCTGCTCTGCACTTGGTGTTGTGCTTTACTGCTGCAGCAATAGGAAGCCAAGTTCGCTACTTGCTCTGTTTTGCAACATGCACCGCAATCCACAAATGTTGGTAGCGGGCAGAGCACGAGCTTCTTTTCACAGGCACCTTTTCGTGTCGGCTGTGAACCTTGCAAACTAGCTACTCTTTCTCGAGGCTTGCGGCGGTCCCCAAAGTCCATTCAGTGCTGCATAAATGGAGATGCCGGGGATTGAACCCGGGGCCTCATACATGCAAAGCATGCGCTCTACCACTGAGCTACATCCCCTTCAGTGGTTGTCAAATGATTACACTTCCCAGCCTAGACGTTGTGCCGTGCAAGAGGCCTCTTTTCCTAATTGTAGAAGTCCATGGAGGAGCCAACAAAATGCCAGCCCGGTCCTCTGACGGCACTCCTCTCCACTCCACAGGCGGTTTGATTTGTGAAATTCTGCGCAAACCCTGACCCACGGCTTGCGACGGTACCCTGACCTCCTTTAGGGCCGCATAAGTGGAGATGCCAGGGATTGAACCCGGAAACTCATACATGCGAAGCATGCGTTCTACCACTGAGCTACATCCCCCTCAGACACTGTCATAAAGATGCCGCTTCGTGAACAAAATTTTCTTTCACTCTAACTCGTCAGGCCTTTGTTCCACAAGCAGTTTCATTTCTCCTGGAAAGTCAAATTCCCGGCTATTGTGGGCAGCTGCTCTGCACTTGGTGTTGTGCTTTACTGCTGCAGCAATAGGAAGCCAAGTTCGCTACTTGCTCTGTTTTGCAACATGCACCGCAATCCACAAATGTTGGTAGCGGGCAGAGCACGAGCTTCTTTTCACAGGCACCTTTTCGTGTCGGCTGTGAACCTTGCAAACTAGCTACTCTTTCTCGAGGCTTGCGGCGGTCCCCAAAGTCCATTCAGTGCTGCATAAATGGAGATGCCGGGGATTGAACCCGGGGCCTCATACATGCAAAGCATGCGCTCTACCACTGAGCTACATCCCCTTCAGTGGTTGTCAAATGATTACACTTCCCAGCCTAGACGTTGTGCCGTGCAAGAGGCCTCTATTCCTATTTGTGGAAGTCCACGGAGGAGCCAACAAAATACTAGCCCGGTCCTCTGACGGCGCTCCTCTCCACTCCACAGGCGGTTTGATTTGTGAAATTCTGCGCAAACCTTGAACCACGGCTTGCGGCCATCCCCAAAGTGCTGCAAAAGTGGAGATGCCGGGGATTGAACCCGGGGCCTCATACATGCAAAGCATGCGCTCTACCACTGAGCTACATCCCCTTCAGAAGTTGTCAAAAGATTACACTTCCCAGCCTAGACGTTGTGCCGTGCAAGAGGCTTATAATGCTAATTGTCGAAGTGCACGTTTGAGCCAACAAAGTAACAGCCGGGTCCTCTGACGGTGCTCCTCTCCGCTCCACAGGCTGTTTGATTTATGAAATTCTGCGCAAACCCTGAGCCACGGCTTGCGGTTGTACCCAGACCTCCTTTGGGGACATATAAGTGGAGATGCCGGGGATTGAACCCGGGACCTCATACATGCGAAGCATGCGCTCTACCACTGAGCTACATCCCCTTCAGTATTCATCAAAAGATTATACTTCCTAGTACAGACGTTGTGCCGTGCAAGAGGCCTACATTCCTAATCGTGGAAGTCCACGGAGGAGCCGAGAAAATACTAGCCAGGTCTTCTCCACTCCACAGGCGGTTTGATTTGTGAATTTCTGCGCAAACCCTGAACCACGGCTTGCGGTGGTCCCCAAAGTCCCTTCAGTGCTGCATAAATGGAGATGCCGGGGATTGAACCCGGGGCCTCATACATGCAAAGCATGCGCTCTACCACTGAGCTACATCCCCTTCAGTGATTGTCGAAAGATTACACTTCCCAGCCTAGACGTTGTGCCGTGCAAGAGGCCTCTTTTCCTAATTGTGGAAGTCCATGGAGGAGCCAACAAAATGCCAGCCCGGTCCTCTGACGGCACTCCTCTCCACTCCACAGGCGGTTTGATTTGTGAAATTCTGCGCAAACCCTGACCCACGGCTTGCGACGGTACCCTGACCTCCTTTAGGGCCGCATAAGTGGAGATGCCGGGGATTGAACCCGGGACCTCATACATGCGAAGCATGCGCTCTACCACTGAGCTACATCCCCCTCAGACACTGTCATAAAGATGCCACTTCGTGAACAAAATTTTCTTTCACTCTAACTCGTCAGGCCTTTGTTCCACAAGCAGTTTCATTTCTCCTGGAAAGTCAAATTCCCGGCTATTGTGGGCAGCTGCTCTGCACTTGGTGTTGTGCTTTACTGGTGCAGCAATAGGAAGCCAAGTTCGCTACTTGCTCTGTTTTGCAACATGCACCGCAATCCACAAATGTTGGTAGCCGGCAGAGCACGAGCTTCTTTTCACAGGCACCTTTTCGTGTCGGCTGTGAACCTTGCAAACTAGCTACTCTTTCTCGAGGCTTGCGGCGGTCCCCAAAGTCCATTCAGTGCTGCATAAATGGAGATGCCGGGGATTGAACCCGGGGCCTCATACATGCAAAGCATGCGCTCTACCACTGAGCTACATCCCCTTCAGTGGTTGTCAAATGATTACACTTCCCAGCCTAGACGTTGTGCCGTGCAAGAGGCCTCTATTCCTATTTGTGGAAGTCCACGGAGGAGCCAACAAAATACTAGCCCGGTCCTCTGACGGCGCTCCTCTCCACTCCACAGGCGGTTTGATTTGTGAAATTCTGCGCAAACCTTGAACCACGGCTTGCGGCCATCCCCAAAGTGCTGCAAAAGTGGAGATGCCGGGGATTGAACCCGGGGCCTCATACATGCAAAGCATGCGCTCTACCACTGAGCTACATCCCCTTCAGAAGTTGTCAAAAGATTACACTTCCCAGCCTAGACGTTGTGCCGTGCAAGAGGCTTATAATGCTAATTGTCGAAGTGCACGTTTGAGCCAACAAAGTAACAGCCGGGTCCTCTGACGGTGCTCCTCTCCGCTCCACAGGCTGTTTGATTTATGAAATTCTGCGCAAACCCTGAGCCACGGCTTGCGGTTGTACCCAGACCTCCTTTGGGGACATATAAGTGGAGATGCCGGGGATTGAACCCGGGACCTCATACATGCGAAGCATGCGCTCTACCACTGAGCTACATCCCCTTCAGTATTCATCAAAAGATTATACTTCCTAGTACAGACGTTGTGCCGTGCAAGAGGCCTACATTCCTAATCGTGGAAGTCCACGGAGGAGCCGAGAAAATACTAGCCAGGTCTTCTCCACTCCACAGGCGGTTTGATTTGTGAATTTCTGCGCAAACCCTGAACCACGGCTTGCGGTGGTCCCCAAAGTCCCTTCAGTGCTGCATAAATGGAGATGCCGGGGATTGAACCCGGGGCCTCATACATGCAAAGCATGCGCTCTACCACTGAGCTACATCCCCTTCAGTGATTGTCGAAAGATTACACTTCCCAGCCTAGACGTTGTGCCGTGCAAGAGGCCTCTTTACCTAATTGTGGAAGTCCATGGAGGAGCCAACAAAATGCCAGCCCGGTCCTCTGACGGCACTCCTCTCCACTCCACAGGCGGTTTGATTTGTGAAATTCTGCGCAAACCCTGACCCACGGCTTGCGACGGTACCCTGACCTCCTTTAGGGCCGCATAAGTGGAGATGCCGGGGATTGAACCCGGGACCTCATACATGCGAAGCATGCGCTCTACCACTGAGCTACATCCCCCTCAGACACTGTCATAAAGATGCCGCTTCGTGAACAAAATTTTCTTTCACTCTAACTCGTCAGGCCTTTGTTCCACAAGCAGTTTCATTTCTCCTGGAAAGTCAAATTCCCGGCTATTGTGGGCAGCTGCTCTGCACTTGGTGTTGTGCTTTACTGGTGCAGCAATAGGAAGCCAAGTTCGCTACTTGCTCTGTTTTGCAACATGCACCGCAATCCACAAATGTTGGTAGCGGGCAGAGCACGAGCTTCTTTTCACAGGCACCTTTTCGTGTCGGCTGTGAACCTTGCAAACTAGCTACTCTTTCTCGAGGCTTGCGGCGGTCCCCAAAGTCCATTCAGTGCTGCATAAATGGAGATGCCGGGGATTGAACCTGGGGCCTCATACATGCAAAGCATGCGCTCTACCACTGAGCTACATCCCCTTCAGTGGTTGTCAAATGATTACACTTCCCAGCCTAGACGTTGTGCCGTGCAAGAGGCCTCTATTCCTATTTGTGGAAGTCCACGGAGGAGCCAACAAAATACTAGCCCGGTCCTCTGACGGCGCTCCTCTCCACTCCACAGGCGGTTTGATTTGTGAAATTCTGCGCAAACCTTGAACCACGGCTTGCGGCCATCCCCAAAGTGCTGCAAAAGTGGAGATGCCGGGGATTGAACCCGGGGCCTCATACATGCAAAGCATGCGCTCTACCACTGAGCTACATCCCCTTCAGAAGTTGTCAAAAGATTACACTTCCCAGCCTAGACGTTGTGCCGTGCAAGAGGCTTATAATGCTAATTGTCGAAGTGCACGTTTGAGCCAACAAAGTAACAGCCGGGTCCTCTGACGGTGCTCCTCTCCGCTCCACAGGCTGTTTGATTTATGAAATTCTGCGCAAACCCTGAGCCACGGCTTGCGGTTGTACCCAGACCTCCTTTGGGGACATATAAGTGGAGATGCCGGGGATTGAACCCGGGACCTCATACATGCGAAGCATGCGCTCTACCACTGAGCTACATCCCCTTCAGTATTCATCAAAAGATTATACTTCCTAGTACAGACGTTGTGCCGTGCAAGAGGCCTACATTCCTAATCGTGGAAGTCCACGGAGGAGCCGAGAAAATACTAGCCAGGTCTTCTCCACTCCACAGGCGGTTTGATTTGTGAATTTCTGCGCAAACCCTGAACCACGGCTTGCGGTGGTCCCCAAAGTCCCTTCAGTGCTGCATAAATGGAGATGCCGGGGATTGAACCCGGGGCCTCATACATGCAAAGCATGCGCTCTACCACTGAGCTACATCCCCTTCAGTGATTGTCAAAAGATTACACTTCCCAGCCTAGACGTTGTGCCGTGCAAGAGGCCTCTTTTCCTAATTGTGGAAGTCCATGGAGGAGCCAACAAAATGCCAGCCCGGTCCTCTGACGGCACTCCTCTCCACTCCACAGGCGGTTTGATTTGTGAAATTCTGCGCAAACCCTGACCCACGGCTTGCGACGGTACCCTGACCTCCTTTAGGGCCGCATAAGTGGAGATGCCGGGGATTGAACCCGGGACCTCATACATGCGAAGCATGCGCTCTACCACTGAGCTACATCCCCCTCAGACACTGTCATAAAGATGCCGCTTCGTGAACAAAATTTTCTTTCACTCTAACTCGTCAGGCCTTTGTTCCACAAGCAGTTTCATTTCTCCTGGAAAGTCAAATTCCCGGCTATTGTGGGCAGCTGCTCTGCACTTGGTGTTGTGCTTTACTGGTGCAGCAATAGGAAGCCAAGTTCGCTACTTGCTCTGTTTTGCAACATGCACCGCAATCCACAAATGTTGGTAGCGGGCAGAGCACGAGCTTCTTTTCACAGGCACCTTTTCGTGTCGGCTGTGAACCTTGCAAACTAGCTACTCTTTCTCGAGGCTTGCGGCGGTCCCCAAAGTCCATTCAGTGCTGCATAAATGGAGATGCCGGGGATTGAACCTGGGGCCTCATACATGCAAAGCATGCGCTCTACCACTGAGCTACATCCCCTTCAGTGGTTGTCAAATGATTACACTTCCCAGCCTAGACGTTGTGCCGTGCAAGAGGCCTCTATTCCTATTTGTGGAAGTCCACGGAGGAGCCAACAAAATACTAGCCCGGTCCTCTGACGGCGCTCCTCTCCACTCCACAGGCGGTTTGATTTGTGAAATTCTGCGCAAACCTTGAACCACGGCTTGCGGCCATCCCCAAAGTGCTGCAAAAGTGGAGATGCCGGGGATTGAACCCGGGGCCTCATACATGCAAAGCATGCGCTCTACCACTGAGCTACATCCCCTTCAGAAGTTGTCAAAAGATTACACTTCCCAGCCTAGACGTTGTGCCGTGCAAGAGGCTTATAATGCTAATTGTCGAAGTGCACGTTTGAGCCAACAAAGTAACAGCCGGGTCCTCTGACGGTGCTCCTCTCCGCTCCACAGGCTGTTTGATTTATGAAATTCTGCGCAAACCCTGAGCCACGGCTTGCGGTTGTACCCAGACCTCCTTTGGGGACATATAAGTGGAGATGCCGGGGATTGAACCCGGGACCTCATACATGCGAAGCATGCGCTCTACCACTGAGCTACATCCCCTTCAGTATTCATCAAAAGATTATACTTCCTAGTACAGACGTTGTGCCGTGCAAGAGGCCTACATTCCTAATCGTGGAAGTCCACGGAGGAGCCGAGAAAATACTAGCCAGGTCTTCTCCACTCCACAGGCGGTTTGATTTGTGAATTTCTGCGCAAACCCTGAACCACGGCTTGCGGTGGTCCCCAAAGTCCCTTCAGTGCTGCATAAATGGAGATGCCGGGGATTGAACCCGGGGCCTCATACATGCAAAGCATGCGCTCTACCACTGAGCTACATCCCCTTCAGTGATTGTCAAAAGATTACACTTCCCAGCCTAGACGTTGTGCCGTGCAAGAGGCCTCTTTTCCTAATTGTGGAAGTCCATGGAGGAGCCAACAAAATGCCAGCCCGGTCCTCTGACGGCACTCCTCTCCACTCCACAGGCGGTTTGATTTGTGAAATTCTGCGCAAACCCTGACCCACGGCTTGCGACGGTACCCTGACCTCCTTTAGGGCCGCATAAGTGGAGATGCCGGGGATTGAACCCGGGACCTCATACATGCGAAGCATGCGCTCTACCACTGAGCTACATCCCCCTCAGACACTGTCATAAAGATGCCGCTTCGTGAACAAAATTTTCTTTCACTCTAACTCGTCAGGCCTTTGTTCCACAAGCAGTTTCATTTCTCCTGGAAAGTCAAATTCCCGGCTATTGTGGGCAGCTGCTCTGCACTTGGTGTTGTGCTTTACTGGTGCAGCAATAGGAAGCCAAGTTCGCTACTTGCTCTGTTTTGCAACATGCACCGCAATCCACAAATGTTGGTAGCGGGCAGAGCACGAGCTTCTTTTCACAGGCACCTTTTCGTGTCGGCTGTGAACCTTGCAAACTAGCTACTCTTTCTCGAGGCTTGCGGCGGTCCCCAAAGTCCATTCAGTGCTGCATAAATGGAGATGCCGGGGATTGAACCTGGGGCCTCATACATGCACTCTACCACTGAGCTACATCCCCTTCAGTGGTTGTCAAATGATTACACTTCCCAGCCTAGACGTTGTGCCGTGCAAGAGGCCTCTATTCCTATTTGTGGAAGTCCACGGAGGAGCCAACAAAATACTAGCCCGGTCCTCTGACGGCGCTCCTCTCCACTCCACAGGCGGTTTGATTTGTGAAATTCTGCGCAAACCTTGAACCACGGCTTGCGGCCATCCCCAAAGTGCTGCAAAAGTGGAGATGCCGGGGATTGAACCCGGGGCCTCATACATGCAAAGCATGCGCTCTACCACTGAGCTACATCCCCTTCAGAAGTTGTCAAAAGATTACACTTCCCAGCCTAGACGTTGTGCCGTGCAAGAGGCTTATAATGCTAATTGTCGAAGTGCACGTTTGAGCCAACAAAGTAACAGCCGGGTCCTCTGACGGTGCTCCTCTCCGCTCCACAGGCTGTTTGATTTATGAAATTCTGCGCAAACCCTGAGCCACGGCTTGCGGTTGTACCCAGACCTCCTTTGGGGACATATAAGTGGAGATGCCGGGGATTGAACCCGGGACCTCATACATGCGAAGCATGCGCTCTACCACTGAGCTACATCCCCTTCAGTATTCATCAAAAGATTATACTTCCTAGTACAGACGTTGTGCCGTGCAAAAGGCCTACGTTCCTAATCGTGGAAGTCCACGGAGGAGCCGAGAAAATACTAGCCAGGTCTTCTCCACTCCACAGGCGGTTTGATTTGTGAATTTCTGCGCAAACCCTGAACCACGGCTTGCGGTGGTCCCCAAAGTCCCTTCAGTGCTGCATAAATGGAGATGCCGGGGATTGAACCCGGGGCCTCATACATGCAAAGCATGCGCTCTACCACTGAGCTACATCCCCTTCAGTGATTGTCAAAAGATTACACTTCCCAGCCTAGACGTTGTGCCGTGCAAGAGGCCTCTTTACCTAATTGTGGAAGTCCATGGAGGAGCCAACAAAATGCCAGCCCGGTCCTCTGACGGCACTCCTCTCCACTCCACAGGCGGTTTGATTTGTGAAATTCTGCGCAAACCCTGACCCACGGCTTGCGACGGTACCCTGACCTCCTTTAGGGCCGCATAAGTGGAGATGCCGGGGATTGAACCCGGGACCTCATACATGCGAAGCATGCGCTCTACCACTGAGCTACATCCCCCTCAGACACTGTCATAAAGATGCCGCTTCGTGAACAAAATTTTCTTTCACTCTAACTCGTCAGGCCTTTGTTCCACAAGCAGTTTCATTTCTCCTGGAAAGTCAAATTCCCGGCTATTGTGGGCAGCTGCTCTGCACTTGGTGTTGTGCTTTACTGGTGCAGCAATAGGAAGCCAAGTTCGCTACTTGCTCTGTTTTGCAACATGCACCGCAATCCACAAATGTTGGTAGCGGGCAGAGCACGAGCTTCTTTTCACAGGCACCTTTTCGTGTCGGCTGTGAACCTTGCAAACTAGCTACTCTTTCTCGAGGCTTGCGGCGGTCCCCAAAGTCCATTCAGTGCTGCATAAATGGAGATGCCGGGGATTGAACCTGGGGCCTCATACATGCAAAGCATGCGCTCTACCACTGAGCTACATCCCCTTCAGTGGTTGTCAAATGATTACACTTCCCAGCCTAGACGTTGTGCCGTGCAAGAGGCCTCTATTCCTATTTGTGGAAGTCCACGGAGGAGCCAACAAAATACTAGCCCGGTCCTCTGACGGCGCTCCTCTCCACTCCACAGGCGGTTTGATTTGTGAAATTCTGCGCAAACCTTGAACCACGGCTTGCGGCCATCCCCAAAGTGCTGCAAAAGTGGAGATGCCGGGGATTGAACCCGGGGCCTCATACATGCAAAGCATGCGCTCTACCACTGAGCTACATCCCCTTCAGAAGTTGTCAAAAGATTACACTTCCCAGCCTAGACGTTGTGCCGTGCAAGAGGCTTATAATGCTAATTGTCGAAGTGCACGTTTGAGCCAACAAAGTAACAGCCGGGTCCTCTGACGGTGCTCCTCTCCGCTCCACAGGCTGTTTGATTTATGAATTCTGCGCAAACCCTGAGCCACGGCTTGCGGTTGTACCCAGACCTCCTTTGGGGACATATAAGTGGAGATGCCGGGGATTGAACCCGGGACCTCATACATGCGAAGCATGCGCTCTACCACTGAGCTACATCCCCTTCAGTATTCATCAAAAGATTATACTTCCTAGTACAGACGTTGTGCCGTGCAAGAGGCCTACATTCCTAATCGTGGAAGTCCACGGAGGAGCCGAGAAAATACTAGCCAGGTCTTCTCCACTCCACAGGCGGTTTGATTTGTGAATTTCTGCGCAAACCCTGAACCACGGCTTGCGGTGGTCCCCAAAGTCCCTTCAGTGCTGCATAAATGGAGATGCCGGGGATTGAACCCGGGGCCTCATACATGCAAAGCATGCGCTCTACCACTGAGCTACATCCCCTTCAGTGATTGTCAAAAGATTACACTTCCCAGCCTAGACGTTGTGCCGTGCAAGAGGCCTCTTTTCCTAATTGTGGAAGTCCATGGAGGAGCCAACAAAATGCCAGCCCGGTCCTCTGACGGCACTCCTCTCCACTCCACAGGCGGTTTGATTTTGTGAAATTCTGCGCAAACCCTGACCCACGGCTTGCGACGGTACCCTGACCTCCTTTAGGGCCGCATAAGTGGAGATGCCGGGGATTGAACCCGGGACCTCATACATGCGAAGCATGCGCTCTACCACTGAGCTACATCCCCCTCAGACACTGTCATAAAGATGCCGCTTCGTGAACAAAATTTTCTTTCACTCTAACTCGTCAGGCCTTTGTTCCACAAGCAGTTTCATTTCTCCTGGAAAGTCAAATTCCCGGCTATTGTGGGCAGCTGCTCTGCACTTGGTGTTGTGCTTTACTGGTGCAGCAATAGGAAGCCAAGTTCGCTACTTGCTCTGTTTTGCAACATGCACCGCAATCCACAAATGTTGGTAGCGGGCAGAGCACGAGCTTCTTTTCACAGGCACCTTTTCGTGTCGGCTGTGAACCTTGCAAACTAGCTACTCTTTCTCGAGGCTTGCGGCGGTCCCCAAAGTCCATTCAGTGCTGCATAAATGGAGATGCCGGGGATTGAACCTGGGGCCTCATACATGCACTCTACCACTGAGCTACATCCCCTTCAGTGGTTGTCAAATGATTACACTTCCCAGCCTAGACGTTGTGCCGTGCAAGAGGCCTCTATTCCTATTTGTGGAAGTCCACGGAGGAGCCAACAAAATACTAGCCCGGTCCTCTGACGGCGCTCCTCTCCACTCCACAGGCGGTTTGATTTGTGAAATTCTGCGCAAACCTTGAACCACGGCTTGCGGCCATCCCCAAAGTGCTGCAAAAGTGGAGATGCCGGGGATTGAACCCGGGGCCTCATACATGCAAAGCATGCGCTCTACCACTGAGCTACATCCCCTTCAGAAGTTGTCAAAAGATTACACTTCCCAGCCTAGACGTTGTGCCGTGCAAGAGGCTTATAATGCTAATTGTCGAAGTGCACGTTTGAGCCAACAAAGTAACAGCCGGGTCCTCTGACGGTGCTCCTCTCCGCTCCACAGGCTGTTTGATTTATGAAATTCTGCGCAAACCCTGAGCCACGGCTTGCGGTTGTACCCAGACCTCCTTTGGGGACATATAAGTGGAGATGCCGGGGATTGAACCCGGGACCTCATACATGCGAAGCATGCGCTCTACCACTGAGCTACATCCCCTTCAGTATTCATCAAAAGATTATACTTCCTAGTACAGACGTTGTGCCGTGCAAGAGGCCTACATTCCTAATCGTGGAAGTCCACGGAGGAGCCGAGAAAATACTAGCCAGGTCTTCTCCACTCCACAGGCGGTTTGATTTGTGAATTTCTGCGCAAACCCTGAACCACGGCTTGCGGTGGTCCCCAAAGTCCCTTCAGTGCTGCATAAATGGAGATGCCGGGGGTTGAACCCGGGGCCTCATACATGCAAAGCATGCGCTCTACCACTGAGCTACATCCCCTTCAGTGATTGTCGAAAGATTACACTTCCCAGCCTAGACGTTGTGCCGTGCAAGAGGCCTCTTTTCCTAATTGTGGAAGTCCATGGAGGAGCCAACAAAATGCCAGCCCGGTCCTCTGACGGCACTCCTCTCCACTCCACAGGCGGTTTGATTTGTGAAATTCTGCGCAAACCCTGACCCACGGCTTGCGACGGTACCCTGACCTCCTTTAGGGCCGCATAAGTGGAGATGCCGGGGATTGAACCCGGGACCTCATACATGCGAAGCATGCGCTCTACCACTGAGCTACATCCCCCTCAGACACTGTCATAAAGATGCCGCTTCGTGAACAAAATTTTCTTTCACTCTAACTCGTCAGGCCTTTGTTCCACAAGCAGTTTCATTTCTCCTGGAAAGTCAAATTCCCGGCTATTGTGGGCAGCTGCTCTGCACTTGGTGTTGTGCTTTACTGGTGCAGCAATAGGAAGCCAAGTTCGCTACTTGCTCTGTTTTGCAACATGCACCGCAATCCACAAATGTTGGTAGCGGGCAGAGCACGAGCTTCTTTTCACAGGCACCTTTTCGTGTCGGCTGTGAACCTTGCAAACTAGCTACTCTTTCTCGAGGCTTGCGGCGGTCCCCAAAGTCCATTCAGTGCTGCATAAATGGAGATGCCGGGGATTGAACCCGGGGCCTCATACATGCAAAGCATGCGCTCTACCACTGAGCTACATCCCCTTCAGTGGTTGTCAAATGATTACACTTCCCAGCCTAGACGTTGTGCCGTGCAAGAGGCCTCTATTCCTATTTGTGGAAGTCCACGGAGGAGCCAACAAAATACTAGCCCGGTCCTCTGACGGCGCTCCTCTCCACTCCACAGGCGGTTTGATTTGTGAAATTCTGCGCAAACCTTGAACCACGGCTTGCGGCCATCCCCAAAGTGCTGCAAAAGTGGAGATGCCGGGGATTGAACCCGGGGCCTCATACATGCAAAGCATGCGCTCTACCACTGAGCTACATCCCCTTCAGAAGTTGTCAAAAGATTACACTTCCCAGCCTAGAGGTTGTGCCGTGCAAGAGGCTTATAATGCTAATTGTCGAAGTGCACGTTTGAGCCAACAAAGTAACAGCCGGGTCCTCTGACGGTGCTCCTCTCCGCTCCACAGGCTGTTTGATTTATGAAATTCTGCGCAAACCCTGAGCCACGGCTTGCGGTTGTACCCAGACCTCCTTTGGGGACATATAAGTGGAGATGCCGGGATGAACCCGGGACCTCATACATGCGAAGCATGCGCTCTACCACTGAGCTACATCCCCTTCAGTATTCATCAAAAGATTATACTTCCTAGTACAGACGTTGTGCCGTGCAAAAGGCCTACATTCCTAATCGTGGAAGTCCACGGAGGAGCCGAGAAAATACTAGCTAGGTCTTCTCCACTCCACAGGCGGTTTGATTTGTGAATTTCTGCGCAAACCCTGAACCACGGCTTGCGGTGGTCCCCAAAGTCCCTTCAGTGCTGCATAAATGGAGATGCCGGGGATTGAACCCGGGGCCTCATACATGCAAAGCATGCGCTCTACCACTGAGCTACATCCCCTTCAGTGATTGTCGAAAGATTACACTTCCCAGCCTAGACGTTGTGCCGTGCAAGAGGCCTCTTTTCCTAATTGTGGAAGTCCATGGAGGAGCCAACAAAATGCCAGCCCGGTCCTCTGACGGCACTCCTCTCCATTCCACAGGCGGTTTGATTTGTGAAATTCTGCGCAAACCCTGACCCACGGCTTGCGACGGTACCCTGACCTCCTTTAGGGCCGCATAAGTGGAGATGCCGGGGATTGAACCCGGGACCTCACACATGCGAAGCATGCGCTCTACCACTGAGCTACATCCCCCTCAGACACTGTCATAAAGATGCCGCTTCGTGAACAAAATTTTCTTTCACTCTAACTCGTCAGGCCTTTGTTCCACAAGCAGTTTCATTTCTCCTGGAAAGTCTAATTCCCGGCTATTGTGGGCAGCTGCTCTGCACTTGGTGTTGTGCTTTACTGCTGCAGCAATAGGAAGCCAAGTTCGCTACTTGCTCTGTTTTGCAACATGCACCGCAATCCACAAATGTTGGTAGCGGGCAGAGCACGAGCTTCTTTTCACAGGCACCTTTTCGTGTCGGCTGTGAACCTTGCAAACTAGCTACTCTTTCTCGAGGCTTGCGGCGGTCCCCAAAGTCCATTCAGTGCTGCATAAATGGAGATGCCGGGGATTGAACCCGGGGCCTCATACATGCAAAGCATGCGCTCTACCACTGAGCTACATCCCCTTCAGTGGTTGTCAAATGATTACACTTCCCAGCCTAGACGTTGTGCCGTGCAAGAGGCCTCTATTCCTATTTGTGGAAGTCCACGGAGGAGCCAACAAAATACTAGCCCGGTCCTCTGACGGCGCTCCTCTCCACTCCACAGGCGGTTTGATTTGTGAAATTCTGCGCAAACCTTGAACCACGGCTTGCGGCCATCCCCAAAGTGCTGCAAAAGTGGAGATGCCGGGGATTGAACCCGGGGCCTCATACATGCAAAGCATGCGCTCTACCACTGAGCTACATCCCCTTCAGAAGTTGTCAAAAGATTACACTTCCCACCCTAGACGTTGTGCCGTGCAAGAGGCTTATAATGCTAATTGTCGAAGTGCACGTTTGAGCCAACAAAGTAACAGCCGGGTCCTCTGACGGTGCTCCTCTCCGCTCCACAGGCTGTTTGATTTATGAAATTCTGCGCAAACCCTGAGCCACGGCTTGCGGTTGTACCCAGACCTCCTTTGGGGACATATAAGTGGAGATGCCGGGGATTGAACCCGGGACCTCATACATGCGAAGCATGCGCTCTACCACTGAGCTACATCCCCTTCAGTATTCATCAAAAGATTATACTTCCTAGTACAGACGTTGTGCCGTGCAAAAGGCCTACGTTCCTAATCGTGGAAGTCCACGGAGGAGCCGAGAAAATACTAGCCAGGTCTTCTCCACTCCACAGGCGGTTTGATTTGTGAATTTCTGCGCAAACCCTGAACCACGGCTTGCGGTGGTCCCCAAAGTCCCTTCAGTGCTGCATAAATGGAGATGCCGGGGATTGAACCCGGGGCCTCATACATGCAAAGCATGCGCTCTACCACTGAGCTACATCCCCTTCAGTGATTGTCGAAAGATTACACTTCCCAGCCTAGACGTTGTGCCGTGCAAGAGGCCTCTTTTCCTAATTGTGGAAGTCCATGGAGGAGCCAACAAAATGCCAGCCCGGTCCTCTGACGGCACTCCTCTCCACTCCACAGGCGGTTTGATTTGTGAAATTCTGCGCAAACCCTGACCCACGGCTTGCGACGGTACCCTGACCTCCTTTAGGGCCGCATAAGTGGAGATGCCGGGGATTGAACCCGGGACCTCATACATGCGAAGCATGCGCTCTACCACTGAGCTACATCCCCCTCAGACACTGTCATAAAGATGCCGCTTCGTGAACAAAATTTTCTTTCACTCTAACTCGTCAGGCCTTTGTTCCACAAGCAGTTTCATTTCTCCTGGAAAGTCAAATTCCCGGCTATTGTGGGCAGCTGCTCTGCACTTGGTGTTGTGCTTTACTGCTGCAGCAATAGGAAGCCAAGTTCGCTACTTGCTCTGTTTTGCAACATGCACCGCAATCCACAAATGTTGGTAGCGGGCAGAGCACGAGCTTCTTTTCACAGGCACCTTTTCGTGTCGGCTGTGAACCTTGCAAACTAGCTACTCTTTCTCGAGGCTTGCGGCGGTCCCCAAAGTCCATTCAGTGCTGCATAAATGGAGATGCCGGGGATTGAACCCGGGGCCTCATACATGCAAAGCATGCGCTCTACCACTGAGCTACATCCCCTTCAGTGGTTGTCAAATGATTACACTTCCCAGCCTAGACGTTGTGCCGTGCAAGAGGCCTCTATTCCTATTTGTGGAAGTCCACGGAGGAGCCAACAAAATACTAGCCCGGTCCTCTGACGGCGCTCCTCTCCACTCCACAGGCGGTTTGATTTGTGAAATTCTGCGCAAACCTTGAACCACGGCTTGCGGCCATCCCCAAAGTGCTGCAAAAGTGGAGATGCCGGGGATTGAACCCGGGCCTCATACATGCAAAGCATGCGCTCTACCACTGAGCTACATCCCCTTCAGAAGTTGTCAAAAGATTACACTTCCCAGCCTAGACGTTGTGCCGTGCAAGAGGCTTATAATGCTAATTGTCGAAGTGCACGTTTGAGCCAACAAAGTAACAGCCGGGTCCTCTGACGATGCTCCTCTCCGCTCCACAGGCTGTTTGATTTATGAAATTCTGCGCAAACCCTGAGCCACGGCTTGCGGTTGTACCCAGACCTCCTTTGGGGACATATAAGTGGAGATGCCGGGGATTGAACCCGGGACCTCATACATGCGAAGCATGCGCTCTACCACTGAGCTACATCCCCTTCAGTATTTATCAAAAGATTATACTTCCTAGTACAGACGTTGTGCCGTGCAAGAGGCCTACATTCCTAATCGTGGAAGTCCACGGAGGAGCCGAGAAAATACTAGCCAGGTCTTCTCCACTCCACAGGCGGTTTGATTTGTGAATTTCTGCGCAAACCCTGAACCACGGCTTGCGGTGGTCCCCAAAGTCCCTTCAGTGCTGCATAAATGGAGATGCCGGGGATTGAACCCGGGGCCTCATTCATGCAAAGCATGCGCTCTACCACTGAGCTACATCCCCTTCAGTGGTTGTCGAAAGATTACACTTCCCAGCCTAGACGTTGTGCCGTGCAAGAGGCCTCTTTTCCTAATTGTGGAAGTCCATGGAGGAGCCAACAAAATGCCAGCCCGGTCCTCTGACGGCACTCCTCTCCACTCCACAGGCGGTTTGATTTGTGAAATTCTGCGCAAACCCTGACCCACGGCTTGCGACGGTACCCTGACCTCCTTTAGGGCCGCATAAGTGGAGATGCCGGGGATTGAACCCGGGACCTCATACATGCGAAGCATGCGCTCTACCACTGAGCTACATCCCCCTCAGACACTTTCATAAAGATGCCGCTTCGTGAACAAAATTTTCTTTCACTCTAACTCGTCAGGCCTTTGTTCCACAAGCAGTTTCATTTCTCCTGGAAAGTCAAATTCCCGGCTATTGTGGGCAGCTGCTCTGCACTGCTGCAGCAATAGGAAGCCAAGTTCGCTACCTGCTCTGTTTTGCAACATGCACCGCAATCCACAAATGTTGGTAGCGGGCAGAGCACGAGCTTCTTTTCACAGGCACCTTTTCGTGTCGGCTGTGAACCTTGCAAACTAGCTACTCTTTCTCGAAGCTTGCGGTGGTCACCAAAGTCCATTCAGTGCTGCATAAATGGAGATGCCGGGGATTGAACCGGGGGCCACATACATGCAAAGCATGCGCTCCACCACTGAGCTACATCCCCTTCAGTGATTGTCAAAAGATTATACTTCCCAGCCTAGACGTTGTGCCGTGCAAGACGCCTCTATTCCTATTTGTGGAAGTCCACGGGGGAGCCAACAAAATACTAGCCAGGTCCTCTGACGGCGCTCCTCTCCACTCTGCAGGCGGTTTGATTTGTGAATTTCTGCGCAAACCCTGAACCACGGCTTGCGGTGGTCCCCAAAGTCCCTTCAGTGCTGCATAAATGGAGATGCCGGGGATTGAACCCGGGGCCTCATACATGCAAAGCATGCGCTCTACCACTGAGCTACATCCCCTTCAGTGATTGTCGAAAGATTACACTTCCCAGCCTAGACGTTGTGCCGTGCAAGAGGCCTCTTTTCCTAATTGTGGAAGTCCATGGAGGAGCCAACAAAATGCCAGCCCGGTCCTCTGACGGCACTCCTCTCCACTCCACAGGCGGTTTGATTTGTGAAATTCTGCGCAAACCCTGACCCACGGCTTGCGACGGTACCCTGACCTCCTTTAGGGCCGCATAAGTGGAGATGCCGGGGATTGAACCCGGGACCTCATACATGCGAAGCATGCGCTCTACCACTGAGCTACATCCCCCTCAGACACTGTCATAAAGATGCCGCTTCGTGAACAAAATTTTCTTTCACTCTAACTCGTCAGGCCTTTGTTCCACAAGCAGTTTCATTTCTCCTGGAAAGTCTAATTCCCGGCTATTGTGGGCAGCTGCTCTGCACTTGGTGTTGTGCTTTACTGCTGCAGCAATAGGAAGCCAAGTTCGCTACTTGCTCTGTTTTGCAACATGCACCGCAATCCACAAATGTTGGTAGCGGGCAGAGCACGAGCTTCTTTTCACAGGCACCTTTTCGTGTCGGCTGTGAACCTTGCAAACTAGCTACTCTTTCTCGAGGCTTGCGGCGGTCCCCAAAGTCCATTCAGTGCTGCATAAATGGAGATGCCGGGGATTGAACCCGGGGCCTCATACATGCAAAGCATGCGCTCTACCACTGAGCTACATCCCCTTCAGTGGTTGTCAAATGATTACACTTCCCAGCCTAGACGTTGTGCCGTGCAAGAGGCCTCTATTCCTATTTGTGGAAGTCCACGGAGGAGCCAACAAAATACTAGCCCGGTCCTCTGACGGCGCTCCTCTCCACTCCACAGGCGGTTTGATTTGTGAAATTCTGCGCAAACCTTGAACCACGGCTTGCGGCCATCCCCAAAGTGCTGCAAAAGTGGAGATGCCGGGGATTGAACCCGGGGCCTCATACATGCAAAGCATGCGCTCTACCACTGAGCTACATCCCCTTCAGAAGTTGTCAAAAGATTACACTTCCCAGCCTAGACGTTGTGCCGTGCAAGAGGCTTATAATGCTAATTGTCGAAGTGCACGTTTGAGCCAACAAAGTAACAGCCGGGTCCTCTGACGGTGCTCCTCTCCGCTCCACAGGCTGTTTGATTTATGAAATTCTGCGCAAACCCTGAGCCACGGCTTGCGGTTGTACCCAGACCTCCTTTGGGGACATATAAGTGGAGATGCCGGGGATTGAACCCGGGACCTCATACATGCGAAGCATGCGCTCTACCACTGAGCTACATCCCCTTCAGTATTCATCAAAAGATTATACTTCCTAGTACAGACGTTGTGCCGTGCAAGAGGCCTACATTCCTAATCGTGGAAGTCCACGGAGGAGCCGAGAAAATACTAGCCAGGTCTTCTCCACTCCACAGGCGGTTTGATTTGTGAATTTCTGCGCAAACCCTGAACCACGGCTTGCGGTGGTCCCCAAAGTTCCTTCAGTGCTGCATAAATGGAGATGCCGGGGATTGAACCCGGGGCCTCATACATGCAAAGCATGCGCTCTACCACTGAGCTACATCCCCTTCAGTGATTGTCGAAAGATTACACTTCCCAGCCTAGACGTTGTGCCGTGCAAGAGGCCTCTTTTCCTAATTGTGGAAGTCCATGGAGGAGCCAACAAAATGCCAGCCCGGTCCTCTGACGGCACTCCTCTCCACTCCACAGGCGGTTTGATTTGTGAAATTCTGCGCAAACCCTGACCCACGGCTTGCGACGGTACCCTGACCTCCTTTAGGGCCGCATAAGTGGAGATGCCGGGGATTGAACCCGGGACCTCATACATGCGAAGCATGCGCTCTACCACTGAGCTACATCCCCCTCAGACACTGTCATAAAGATGCCGCTTCGTGAACAAAATTTTCTTTCACTCTAACTCGTCAGGCCTTTGTTCCACAAGCAGTTTCATTTCTCCTGGAAAGTCAAATTCCCGGCTATTGTGGGCAGCTGCTCTGCACTTGGTGTTGTGCTTTACTGCTGCAGCAATAGGAAGCCAAGTTCGCTACTTGCTCTGTTTTGCAACATGCACCGCAATCCACAAATGTTGGTAGCGGGCAGGGCACGAGCTTCTTTTCACAGGCACCTTTTCGTGTCGGCTGTGAACCTTGCAAACTAGCTACTCTTTCTCGAGGCTTGCGGCGGTCCCCAAAGTCCATTCAGTGCTGCATAAATGGAGATGCCGGGGATTGAACCCGGGGCCTCATACATGCAAAGCATGCGCTCTACCACTGAGCTACATCCCCTTCAGTGGTTGTCAAATGATTACACTTCCCAGCCTAGACGTTGTGCCGTGCAAGAGGCCTCTATTCCTATTTGTGGAAGTCCACGGAGGAGCCAACAAAATACTAGCCCGGTCCTCTGACGGCGCTCCTCTCCACTCCACAGGCGGTTTGATTTGTGAAATTCTGCGCAAACCTTGAACCACGGCTTGCGGCCATCCCCAAAGTGCTGCAAAAGTGGAGATGCCGGGGATTGAACCCGGGCCTCATACATGCAAAGCATGCGCTCTACCACTGAGCTACATCCCCTTCAGAAGTTGTCAAAAGATTACACTTCCCAGCCTAGACGTTGTGCCGTGCAAGAGGCTTATAATGCTAATTGTCGAAGTGCACGTTTGAGCCAACAAAGTAACAGCCGGGTCCTCTGACGGTGCTCCTCTCCGCTCCACAGGCTGTTTGATTTATGAATTCTGCGCAAACCCTGAGCCACGGCTTGCGGTTGTACCCAGACCTCCTTTGGGGACATATAAGTGGAGATGCCGGGGATTGAACCCGGGACCTCATACATGCGAAGCATGCGCTCTACCACTGAGCTACATCCCCTTCAGTATTTATCAAAAGATTATACTTCCTAGTACAGACGTTGTGCCGTGCAAGAGGCCTACATTCCTAATCGTGGAAGTCCACGGAGGAGCCGAGAAAATACTAGCCAGGTCTTCTCCACTCCACAGGCGGTTTGATTTGTGAATTTCTGCGCAAACCCTGAACCACGGCTTGCGGTGGTCCCCAAAGTCCCTTCAGTGCTGCATAAATGGAGATGCCGGGGATTGAACCCGGGGCCTCATTCATGCAAAGCATGCGCTCTACCACTGAGCTACATCCCCTTCAGTGGTTGTCGAAAGATTACACTTCCCAGCCTAGACGTTGTGCCGTGCAAGAGGCCTCTTTTCCTAATTGTGGAAGTCCATGGAGGAGCCAACAAAATGCCAGCCCGGTCCTCTGACGGCACTCCTCTCCACTCCACAGGCGGTTTGATTTGTGAAATTCTGCGCAAACCCTGACCCACGGCTTGCGACGGTACCCTGACCTCCTTTAGGGCCGCATAAGTGGAGATGCCGGGGATTGAACCCGGGACCTCATACATGCGAAGCATGCGCTCTACCACTGAGCTACATCCCCCTCAGACACTTTCATAAAGATGCCGCTTCGTGAACAAAATTTTCTTTCACTCTAACTCGTCAGGCCTTTGTTCCACAAGCAGTTTCATTTCTCCTGGAAAGTCAAATTCCCGGCTATTGTGGGCAGCTGCTCTGCACTGCTGCAGCAATAGGAAGCCAAGTTCGCTACCTGCTCTGTTTTGCAACATGCACCGCAATCCACAAATGTTGGTAGCGGGCAGAGCACGAGCTTCTTTTCACAGGCACCTTTTCGTGTCGGCTGTGAACCTTGCAAACTAGCTACTCTTTCTCGAAGCTTGCGGTGGTCACCAAAGTCCATTCAGTGCTGCATAAATGGAGATGCCGGGGATTGAACCCGGGGCCACATACATGCAAAGCATGCGCTCCACCACTGAGCTACATCCCCTTCAGTGATTGTCAAAAGATTATACTTCCCAGCCTAGACGTTGTGCCGTGCAAGACGCCTCTATTCCTATTTGTGGAAGTCCACGGGGGAGCCAACAAAATACTAGCCAGGTCCTCTGACGGCGCTCCTCTCCACTCTGCAGGCGGTTTGATTTGTGAAATTCTGCGCAAACCTTGAACTACGGCTTGCGGCCATCCCCAAAGTGCTGCATAAGTGGAGATGCCGGGGATTGAACCCGGGGCCTCACACATGCAAAGCATGCGCTCTACCACTGAGCTACATCCCCTTCAGAAGTTGTCAAAAGACTACACTTCCCAGCCTAGACGTTGTGCCGTGCAAGAGGCTTATAACGCTAATTGTCGAAGTGCACGTTTGAGCCAACAAAGTAACAGCCGGGTCCTCTGACGGTGCCCCTCTCCGCTCCACAGGCTGTTTGATTTATGAAATTCTGCGCAAACCCTGAGCCACGGCTTGCGGTTGTACCCAGACCTCCTTTGGGGGCATATAAGTGGAGATGCCGGGGATTGAACCCGGGACCTCATACATGCGAAGCATGCGCTCTACCACTGAGCTACATCCCCTTCAGTATTCATCAAAAGATTATACTTCCTAGTACAGACGTTGTGCCGTGCAAGAGGCCTACATTCCTAATCGTGGAAGTCCACGGAGGAGCCGAGAAAATACTAGCCAGGTCTTCTCCACTCCACAGGCGGTTTGATTTGTGAAATTCTGCGCAAACCCTGAACCACGGCTTGCGGTGGTCCCCAAAGTCCCTTCAGTGCTGCATAAATGGATATGCCGGGGATTGAACCCGGGGCCTCATACATGCAAAGCATGCGCTCTACCACTGAGCTACATCCCCGTCAGTGATTATCGAAAGATTACACTTCCCAGCCTAGACGTTGTGCCGTGCAAGAGGCTTCTATTCCTATTTGTGGAAGTCCACGGAGGAGCCAACAAAATAATAGCCCGGTCATCTGACGGCGCTCCTCTCCACTCCACAGGCGGTTTGATTTGTGAAATTCTGCGCAAACCTTGAACCACGGCTTGCGGCCATCCCCAAAGTGCTGCATAAGTGGAGATGCCGGGGATTGAACCCGGGGCCTCATACATGCAAAGCATGCGCTCTACCACTGAGCTACATCCCCTTCAGTGATTGTTGAAAGATTACACTTCCCAGCCTAGACGTTGTGCCGTGCAAGAGGCCTCTTTTCCTAATTGTGGAAGTCCATGGAGGAGCCAACAAAATGCCAGCCCGGTCCTCTGACGGCACTCCTCTCCACTCCACAGGCGGTTTGATTTGTGAAATTCTGCGCAACCCTTGACCCACGGCTTGCGACGGTACCCTGACCTCCTTTAGGGCCGCATAAGTGGAGATGCCGGGGATTGAACCCGGGACCTCATACATGCGAAGCATGCGCTCTACCACTGAGCTACATCCCCCTCAGACACTGTCATAAAGATGCCGCTTCGTGAACAAAATTTTCTTTCACTCTAACTCGTCAGGCCTTTGTTCCACAAGCAGTTTCATTTCTCCTGGAAAGTCAAATTCCCGGCTATTGTGGGCAGCTGCTCTGCACTTGGTGTTGTGCTTTACTGCTGCAGCAATAGGAAGCCAAGTTCGCTACCTGCTCTGTTTTGCAACATGCACCGCAATCCACAAATGTTGGTAGCGGGCAGAGCACGAGCTTCTTTTCACAGGCACCTTTTCGTGTCGGCTGTGAACCTTGCAAACTAGCTACTCTTTCTCGAGGCTTGGGGCGGTCCCCAAAGTCCATTCAGTGCTGCATAAATGGAGATGCCGAGGCCTCATACATGCAAAGCATGCGCTCTACCACTGAGCTACATCCCCATCATTAGTTTTCAAAAGATTACACTTCCCAGCCTAGACGTT
This sequence comes from Sardina pilchardus, assembly GCF_963854185.1. Taxonomy (NCBI): domain Eukaryota; kingdom Metazoa; phylum Chordata; class Actinopteri; order Clupeiformes; family Clupeidae; genus Sardina; species Sardina pilchardus. Next base: position 16,709,373 of record NC_085016.1, read on the forward strand.
GTGCCGTGCAAGAGGCTTCTATTCCTAATTGTGGAAGTCCACGGGCCAGTTCACACTGCGGCATCTTTTGGCTGCAGCTGAGGGGGATGTAGCTCAGTGGTAGAGTGCATGCTTCGCATGTATGAGGTCCCGGATTCAATCCCCGGCATCTCCAGTTACATGGCCCCAAAGGAGGTCTGGGTACACCCGCAAGCTGTGGTTCAGGGTTGTTTCATGGTTTCGTGGTTCTTTTCGTTTACTGTTATAATATAGCTAGCTAATTTAACGGGCGAAAAGTTATTTATTCCGTGCCCAAGAGAGTCTTTCGTTGGCATCACACACAAGCAATGGCAATAAAATAATACACACTTTAGAATTATATTCATATTTTCTTATTGCTTAATCAGAGAAGTCAGAAAACTAGTGGCAATTAGTTACGCGAATCCTGCATGATATCTACTCGGCTGACTGAAGCCTGCAGTTATGGGTAATGTATCAAACTTCACACACGCGCAGAACGTACAATCAGCGTTGGCGTCGCTTCTGTGTGTTCAGTGGCACTTTTTTGACCGACCAGGGGAGACGAGAGCCCGACTGATAGTCTGACTGCTTTTCTGCCGATGGTCGGCCGGTCGGGTCGGTGTGTTTAGGCCTTAACACGCACTAAATGCGTCCTCTAGTGGGTGATTTGAATTTCCTTGAAGACACAGCAATTGAGATCAAGGTAAAACGCAGCAGCAGAGGTGCACACAGGTGCATATGACACAGCAATGGGGCTTAAGTCGTCAAGTGACTTCTTGCGTCACCACCGAGTTTAAAACCGTGTTAAACTCCAAACTAGCGACAGAGCAATTGCCGCTATGTGATTAGTGGATACCTTGTCCTGATTTGTTGTTCTAGAGATATCAAGGGTCATCACATCCCCACTCTCCTAAATCAGTGTTTCTTAACTGGTGGGTCGCGACCCAAAAGTGGGTCGCGGAGGTGTCCTGGGTGGGTCGCGAAGGGATGTTGTAAAAAATGTATGTATATTTTTTCATGCAACCACTTAACGTTGACCCCAGCCACGGAGATAGGCTACCATGGACTAGGCTACAAGTTGATAAACGAATATTTCCTCCCCTCCGTTTTCAACATTTTAACATTTAACATTGTGCACACTTGTCAGTTTTCCGAAAAGTTTTTGTTGGCACCCGTGTTCATGCCGTCAAGAGCATGCCAAATCTTAGTGGTGTAACAAGAAGTTCGAGCCGACATTAGCTAATCAGAATCCTGAAAATATCAATAACATCAACAAATCACTTCCTTGTTTCATTTCAACTGTATTTGCAAATGCAAAGAAACGAAAAGGGTTGGCACCAACATTAGATTATATTTTGCAACTGCTACTCGGAATGCATCCATGATCACCAAAGCCAAATGAAAATGTAAACATTGGCCACACTTTTTGCGCAGATGCAAGTAGCCTACTTAGTTTTTCTCAATTCACATTCATACGCGAAACGAGTCCACGAATCTCCACTTTTCCGCCGTTTGTGTGTAGGTTACACGGAAGGCACAAACGAAGGGAAAAGTCTCTGTTTTTCAAGATACCAGTGAATGTGAGAACGGGGCCTGAGTCTCTGATCAGATCTAAAAAACATCTCCAGTTCTCTCATTAATGCTGTGTTCACATCCAGTTACAGTGTGATGTCAAATCTAAATGGATCTAAATGTTTAAATGTTTGTCTTCTAAATCTAAATGTTTGTATTTTGTCGATTGTAATATTTTTTGAGAAATAAAATATGTTCTTGAATATATATTTTAAAAAGTGGGTCGCGACCTAGTTACCATAGGGAATTGTGGGTCCCTTGGCAAAACCAGTTAAGAACCACTGCTGTAAAGCATGGAGACTAACCTCCCTCATATGACAGTCCATACACAAAATATATAGAAATATATTTGTCCAAAATGTATGTTGAATATATTACAATTTACTTGTTTTACAAGAATATATTCTAAGAGAAGAATCCGCACACTACAAGTCTTTGTGAAAAATAGCTTTACTGATAGCTAGCTTTCGGTCGTTAGACCTTCTTCAGGCAGAGTTACCTTTTTGCTTACAAGAATATATTCTGAAATGTATGATGATATAAATTCACTTCTCTTTGACATATACACTATGTTGCCAAAAGTATTGGGCCACACCCAATTTTGTTATTATTATGTTGTTTAACTGTACCCCATGTGTGTTTTTGTTGTTTGATTGATAATAAAGAAATTATTTGAAAAATGGAACTCTAATGTTATCACAGGATTAAATATTTTGACCACTGGATGTCACCAAAATCAAGACCATGTAGTAACTCTATTCTAGGTGCCCACAGAGACCACTATGTTAATATGCTGAGAACCATTATAAAACAACAGACATCTTCACTCATTGAGATACAGATAATATATTCTTTTATTTGCTTTCACAAGGGCAGTCAAACATGGCCATACACCCCATATAAACTGTAATAAAAACAACTGAACTAGAAAAAAACAATTCTTGCAATTTTCCTCCATTTTTGTTAATTTCGAGTGGTAAAATAATAAGAAAATACATAAGAACTGTATGAAAACATAATACAATATGTTAATAGAAATGTCAGAGTGATAACTAGATGCTAGTCATACCTTTATACACACCAAAAGTGACTCAATTTTGTTTTTGTTTTTTAAAAAGCAACAACTCATGATCTTTTCAGTGCATCAAAAAGCAGATAAAGAGGTAGGAAGGAAAGAAATGAGAAGTGTTGTTGGAACAAACCAATGACAACTTAAAATATTTGCAGGTAAGAGAACAGTTACGACATAGCAGCAGAGATATCCATTCCAGATGACCATTTGAAATCATTACATTCAGTATTGAAACAGCATAAAGAAAATGTAGCTGATATTTCCCTACCAAAACAAACAAAAACAAATAATAAAAAGGACAAAAAGGATGCAAGTTGTTAAAGACAGAATTAAATTAGCCTATAATAATAATAATAATAATAATAATATAATCTTTCATCACTTAATCCCACTTAACCCCCAAATTTAACATGTTGACTTGATGGACCCAAATCACACAGGTGCATACTTGCAAGTGCACATAATTAAAGTCCAGCTTTAAACTCTGGAACTCTTTAGAACAATGTCTGCACTGGATTGGTGATAATACTGCCAACACAAACATAATTAGCGATTAACTAATAATGCATATCCCAATTCATCTCAGCACTTCTCTGTTCATTAGCAGATTTTTGATTCACTGGCATTTCATACCGAATGGCATACTTTCTTAAAAAGAATATACACTAAGTACATTGATATACTGTTGTGTTCACCTGGTGATTTGTGACTAGACATTTTCATCCCTGGTAAATTTATTAAGTGTGTTAATGTCATGTGACACACACATTAGAAATTAAAATGATGAACAAGGTTATGTGTTGCATCAAATCACTTATGTCTGCTTGCTAACATTACGGACCTACAAAATCCCTCTTCTCTGTTCTGTCACAAAAAGACCCTCTGTGTCTCTTTTTCTGTTCTGTCACAAAAAATACCCTCTTTGTTCCTTTCTCTGTTCTATCACGTTCTATCAAAGTTGAGGAAAAGCATCAACATCCTTAATCCTAAAATCTGTAACTTAAGATGCATATACACCCAAATAGGCATTCACATTCTGTAGTTAGTAAGTTTGTCAAATTATCACTAATATTATGATAAACAGCATAAACCCAACAGAAACGAGCAAGGACCCGCTCTGCTAATAGAAATAGAAAATAGCAGATCAGGATCAGAGGTTGAATTCAAAAGAATGCTCAAGTCCATTTGGCTGCAATAACACAGGCATTTATGACTATGAATACAACTTTCAATCAATTCTGTGCAATCAGCATATCTCATGTTCATGGTAAATTATCATGTTCATACCTAGCTATGTATTTGTTTAAATGTTCTTAATTGTGAAATTTTCTTTCATATAAATATTATATAAGACTCCATTTTGAAAGTCAAAACTTTCAAAATATCCATTTCCTCACAAAGAGTTTCTTCCAGTGAAAGATGGTTATATGAGCATTAACATTGTTTTTACTGCTTTCATAACGGAAATTTGTCCATAAAAAAACAGACAAAATTGTTCTTTGGCAAAAACTGTTGTAGCAATTCAACTAACAGACACAGTGTTTGGTGTCTTCCTCACATCCTATCAAGTTGAGTGGGATAAGTAACCAGCAGTAAGCCCGTTTTAAGGATCCGATCTGCACGGTCCTTCCAATCATGGACTCCTAAAATAGAAAAAGATGTTAATATCACACATGAAAATGTGATAGTACTCTACTCATGCTCAACTATATAGAATGACCCTCACAAGTATTTTGAGTATGCTTACTATATATGTTCTCTACAGCTTAGCCCAGTCTAAAGTCATGCACCAATGTAATTCATGTGGCAGCTGTGCTATGTTGATAAATATAGTTGATGAAGTTATATATAGTTATTTTGCTAGCAACAGTCTACCATGTAAGTTCACAAAACATAGAGAAAGATAGGATGGCAGACTCTGCACCTAGCATGCATTGCTTCATTAGAGCAAAGAAAACTGAAAGTACACTGTGAGCTGTACAATGATGGATTGTCTCTCACAGGGCGCTAACAATCTGACTCTTTTTTTTTTTAATCCGTTTAATCTGCTGTTGGCCATCCATCTGTCATGAAGTGGTTTATATATTTATTCTCCTTTCAAACAGGATTTGTGAAGTGGTCTCCAAATGTGGCCAGGGGATTAGAGACACGTGGCATGTTTCTAGGGTCTGGCTGTCCATAAAAGCAGCTACAGACCTCCTGCCAATGAACATTACTGTAAAGGGATTTTAGGGGAAAGCACATCCTCATAATTTAGTACACACATCTGTCGCTGTAACTTAGGACAAGAGTTTCCCTTTTCCCCCGTTATCTCCATATTGATAATGAATTTTGAAAAGCTAAGGTATTTCTAGTAACCTGTCCAATGCTTCAGAAACAAAGTAAGCATTCCGAAGTTAATCATAAATGTCAGAAACTGAGGAATTATTTCAACATTTCCACATTTTACCATGAAGACAACTACATATCCAAGGGTCAAGAAGAGGTAAACAAAAACAAGACATATTCACCAGGCTTCCTGAGTGTCTTTCCGGCAGTCTCCCCTCTCGTCCTCGTCGTCACTGGAGCCGTTACGGTCCCTGAGTCCGGCGCGGCAGTGCATCCCCACCAGGCGGTGGTGGATGGCGGCGTGCAGCCGCGTGATGTCCCTCGCCCCGGCCTGGATGAGGAAGACTCGGATGGCGTGGCTCTCCAGGTCGGTGGCGGTCACCTGGAGGTTGCGCCGAGCGGGCCTCTTCAGCTGCGTGTGTGGCCAGAGCTTGGTGTTGAGGATCAGCTTCAGACTGCCCTGGTGTCTCATGACTGTAAGAGAGAGAGTGAGGGTGGTGGTGAACATTTTGAATAAAAACATCTGCTTTGCTTTACATGTCGTCATACACACAGTGGCTGGAGGGATACGACTCCAATGCCTTCTGTGTATGAGAACTTCTACTGTATCTTGTACGGTAAAATAAAATCTGATATATTTTGAACACATGCGACAACACACACATGCCAGCCTCTCACCTATCCTGGACTGGAGCTCGCCTCGGTTTCCCGTTGCCAGGTCATTAAGCCGCAGGATGCCCCTTCCTCTCTCACTCCACGACTGTGTTCCCCTCTCCAACACAAACAGCTTGCACGACAGCTGGAAGACCAAAATGGCAGGATTAAGAATGCTTCACCTGAGCTTTGGGAGAGGTAGGCAAGAGCGTTGTTTTCTTGCAACCACATGCACTTAACTACTTAATTCTTACATGTTTATCTTCTAATTCAGGAGTGAGATTATTATTAAATGTCAACAGCTGACTTCTCTGAATCTGTGACCTGTACAGCAGCTTTATTTCATTATTTGATCAGAGAAGGCAATCACTATGACTATATTGCTATTAGAACCAGTTGAGTCCAATCTCACCTGGACAACGTTGCTCTCTCGCTCTTCGCCTGTGATCACCTGCACCTGTTTAAGCAAACAGTGCCTCCTGCAGGACGCAGTGGTGGCTGCAGCGGATTCCCACAGGGAGCGTTTCACTGTTGCTGTGAAGAGGCACACAAGCACAGATTCAGTATTGTCAGTTGAAAAGCATTTGGTGACTATCATAATATGTTACATTTATGGAAAATGTGATTTTGCATGTGAACAACACTGAGACCTTCTTTATGATAGTCACACACAGATAATTCTGCTTCAAATGTTGTGTAAAATACAATGAAAAATTGGTGAAATTCATTATCAATTTCACCAGTTATATTAATTATATGATCTCAATTGGGGGCTGAGTCATCAGTCAGCAAAGGGTTTCCAGCCCTTTCATGGACACACTACCTGTAGTCTGTAACTGAATCTGTAGTACTGACTTTTTACCAGTAGGAGGCCACATAACACTGAGGACTAAGATATGCCATTGCCAATGTTGTGCCTATTTTAGGAAATGTCCTAAATCTGTACTGAAGCATTGTATATGATATCAAATGTAAGGACTTATTTACAGTTGTGAGATGTGTCTGGACTCGATGATTCCGAATCTGAGGAACTGCTATCAGAGTCCGACACCTCTTCACTATACGGACTTTTCAGTGGATTCTGAAAAAGAGAAGGAAAAAGGAAAACAAATGAGTCACAAATACAGATGCGATGCCAAAAATTCCCTGGAGTGCCTTTCCTCACCAGTGATAACACAAAGCCAATACTCACCAGCACCCTCTCACTCATGTTCTCTCCAAACACAAACTGGATGCTACTCTGGTTGGGTCTTTCCAGCTTCACGTGACTGCTAAATCAATCAGAGGGCAAGTCAGTCCATGTCCCCGAAATACATCACAACACATGACCATGACTATCTAGAATGATCCGGAATAATGCCATTTGGTTTCTATTATCTGAGCGCCAAATATCAGATTAAGGATTTAGACTTGAGACTGTACTGCGGTGGTTCAAATTCATTACAGTTTCATAAATGACATTTCATGGATGAAAAGTGAATGTAAATAATGAATAGCCCACTGTAAAAACCTACGTTACTGCGATTACTCAGTTATGTAAATCTGCCCTTTTCTTTTTAATGTAAGCATGCCCTCCTACTCACCTATCAGCTGAACATGATGAAAGTTGATCATAGGCACTAGTGGACGTCTGCTGGTCAATGCTGACTCTGTCCAGGTCATCTGCAGAATTGAGGCTCACCTGAGACACCACACACAAGAAAGATGTCACAGGCCTTTCTAAACGCATATTATCAATTCATTACAGTAGATTAGATTAGATCCTGACAGGATACTATATATGGCCCACTTTATGTAATAAATGACGTGGACCAGTGAGTTTAGTTGAATACAGTTGGATAATACACCCATAGCATGTTTCAGTGATTAAAACCTCATTTCAGTGTGGTGATATGACAAGCTTATGTATTTTTAAAATGTGATTCACCGAGAGTGCATGAGGAAGCTGTGAGGATTACTGACGAGAGATGAGCCACAGATTAGCACCTCTTAAAGATACATTCTGGAATTGGAACAGCAGTTTGATTTTACTTCAAACCAGTGGCAAAAACCTTCCCAATACCTCAGCCAGCACCCACTTAATATGCTGGATAGTCCGCCAACAGAGACATTATAGATCATCTGTTGTGATTCAAGTTCCATATTATGTACAATTGCTTTTGAACAATTACTGAACATCACCTAAATAAATAAACTCTACCCCTAATCTTGACCTTAGCCATACAGTTGAGTTAACATAGTGTCAGCAAGATAGATAGTCTAAAGGGGACCATCTAAGTTAAGTGTGACCGCATGTTGTACACACCAGAAACATGTGTTGGGAGCTGGATGGGTTTTTTTTTTTTTTTTTTTAATAAATAGCATACTTTAAATACAAATCAAATTAAATGTGTGTAAAGAATACACTAAGGGGAAAAAATCAAGCAAAATGTTGCCAACTACGAGTGAGTGTTGTTCTAGTACCTGGAGATGCTGTCGGTCTCTCCTGGGTTTAGGAGCCAGCAGGACAGCAGGCCTCAGCAAGGTCCTCTTCACTCTGATGCATGGAGCACCGACAGTGGCTGTGCAAGAAGAGAGAGCAGGTTGGTACAGACACCCAGGGTGTAACTGACACCGCAAAATGTTTTATGTTTAGTACACTCTGTATACAAGAAATAATCTTTACCCATGTCAGATGAGACTTTGTTAGCATTGCAAAGGCTTGAAGGCATGAACACATTTGATCTTGAGACTATGAGAAAATAAAGCAGAAACAAACCTATGGGTCACTAATAGTAGAATACCATAGAGTACAAATCCACAACATGTGTCACAAGTCACACAATGCTACCACTAAAAAGTTACTTATTTGTGTAAAATGATGCGATGAGTCTAGTCTCCAATTCCAAATCAAAAGTCTGAAAAGAATCTCTTGTGACCCACTTGTCAGGTACATGACTGAAACCCTGTGAAAGAGCCCCACTCAGTTAACTGAGTCAGTCACTTCTGGGAGATGACTATTCTATTGCTGACCACTGTAAGGCTATACAGGTCAGGAGTCTGGGGGGAGAGCCAGCAGAGAGAGCGTTGAGCCCCCCAGCTGATGAGTGCAGGGGGTGTGTTGGTGATTTGCAGTAAGCAGGTGAGGCCTGTCCTGACTGATACTTGACTGAAACAGACACCAGGCAGACGACAGAGATGGCCCTTACTGGAAATGGCACAACTGTATGAGTACTGGCACATGCATGAGTGTGCACATATGTGTGCATGTACATCATATACTGTATGCGTGTGTGTGTGTGTGTGCGTGTGCGTGTGCGTGTGCGTGTGCCTGTGCCTGTGCCTGTGCGTGTGCGTTTGCGTGTGCGTGTGCGTGTGCGTGTGCGTGTGCGTGTGCGTGTGCGTGTGCGCGTGTGCGTGTGTGAGAGGGAGAGGGAGAGAGAGAGAGAACTCCCACTGTAACTCACAGGCATATGTGACCTGAATACCAACCATGCAAAATTGCACCTCTGCTCGAATGGCTTAGACATTTTTTTTTTCTGGTCAAACTAGACGCATCCAGCCTCTAAGCTCATGACTGGTCAATGGATGTAGGAACAAACTGGTGAGTCAGACCTACTGACCTGGAGTCAGGCTTTTGCATATGAGCCACTCTGCCATCAGAAGCCATTCGTTAAATAATGGCATGATTCTACCCTGGCCTGAGAGAATAAGTGTTACAGTCTCAGCCGCAGCCTAAGCTTACCTGGCAGGGGTGGAGGGAAGGAGAAAGAACTGGACAAAACTCGTCTGTCTCTGTCTACGCTACCTGGCAGAGGAATGAAGAGCGGCTTAGAATGTTGCGTAATAATGAACACGCCAAGAAGGCATGTTGATACAACGCAAGCAGTAACTCATACAGTATGATCTGTAATCAACTAGAGACAGCTGTGGTCTAGTGAGATAATATATCAGGGAGATATAATCAATTACACAACAGCACAACAACAAAACTTCTGGAAAGGTGCCAGCTAGGTGCAGTTTATAGTACCTCTTCTGGATCGGCCATTTATATTGGGGTAGGTGAAGGATCGGACTCTTTTGCTTACAGTGGGCCCTGGGAAAATGAAAAAGAGCAGATTTAACATTGACTCACGTGATGGCGCATGTGAATAAGGCTGAGTCATCAGTCCGCTTTAATCCCAGTTAGGAAAAAAAGCTATAGCATTATGTTTATGATCCAAGGGACCTATTCCTAATGCTCTGTGAGTAAAGACATGGTTCAGCTTTGTATTAGATTTTGATGGAGCTAAAGAGTTCAGTTGGGGATAAGGACAGAATTCTTACCATTTATATCATCTTCTGCTCTTCTCTGTTGAAGAAAACAAAAATGTTTACCAGCAAATATAAAGAATGACCCTGTTACGTCATGACATATAATGAGGATTATATAATATAGGAAATGAAATAATGCCTGATCTAATTTAAATCTAAAACTTTTTTGTCATTATTTGTCTGATCCCTCTCAGATCTCCGCTCTGTACTCATTGTTTATTCCAACCATATTCTTTGACATTTATCAAACACATGTTTTGTCAACATCTCGAACATAGTTTGGGAGATTACCTTCATTGATGCGAATCTCTGAAAGACGAACACAGGTGGTGACAGCACAGGCTTCTCTATGGAGAAAAAAAAAACAACAGAAAAGTGCTTTCAGACATCACTCCATTTCTCCCGTTACAGTCTAAACGTTTTTACAGCAAAAAGAAAAAGAGAGTGACCTCCAAAAAAAGCACAGAGACGGAGATGCAGAACATGAGAGAGATGTGTTTGTGTTGTGCTGCTGCTGCTACTGCCCTGTTCAAGTTCTCCACTTCCCTACAAACATGTTTTCCTCTCTGAGGGACCTAATCAAAACCATGTCGAGATGCTTGATTCAATTACACACTGCACGGCCAAGCCTCCGGGGAGCCACAGAGTATCTGGCAGAACAGCACAGCACAGTGCAGCACAGCACAGCACAGCACAGCGCAGCGCAGCGCAGCACAGCACAGGATCGGAGCCAGCGTACCCACCCACCCCTACACTTCAGCGCAGACCAGCCCTGAGCTGTATGCATGAATGGAGGCCTTCAGACCCACGCGTTATTATGCAATAACTCCAAAGCGCACAGGGAGGGTGTGGAGGAGAGAAGGAGATGGGGGGGGGGGGGGGGGTAGGTCTTCCGTGGGGCTTGAGGGCTGGGTGTGTGTCTGAGCAGAGGGGGGTTCCTGTAGGTCAAGCTGTTAGTCTCAGACCAGGGGGTGTCCCTGGCAGTGTATCCAGGCCACAGACACAGAGGGCTTGGCTCCCGGTCAAGCCCAGACTAGCTCATTCCTGTCTACTGGGGCTAAAAATACACACACGTTGTGTCATTGGAGATACACACTCACTAACCAGTTTGGTCATACAGCTACTACTCCCTTTTGCAGTGTCAAGCTCTATATCTTCCTTCATGTCTTGACATGATGAACCGATGGCAAAAAAATCAGAGTCTCATACTCAATGCCGCAATTAATCCTGTCTATTGATAGGGAGTGAGACTTCTGCAAACAGCGCCAAAACAACAGCCAACATTTTACAGACCATGTGTTTCAGTCTAAAAGAAAATCTGGACAGTATTATCTGAAGTGTGGCTGAAAATGAAAAACAAACCCATAATGGTGTGCCTGGGTGAATTGAAGAGGAGGGGTAACATGCTCAGAGTGTTATTATCTCACATTGTAATGTTCAATCAGGCCCTATAGGAGAGCTCTGAGTATTTGTTGGGCTCAAGTAACAGTGACCAGGGGGCCAATAAAAGGCTACCACATGGCAGCTGGCATAGAAAATGCTTAGTAATGAATCATGCCAACCAAGCTTGTAAGGGCACAATGCCCTCAAACAGGAACATCCTTAAACAGGAAAACGTTGGGCTTTATATTTTCGAACGGTCATAAATCTGCTGGGGTCCTTGGGTACTCCTGAGCGCTCTTGTGCCCTTCAGCAGCATGACATAAATTACGATCTGCGCATTCAATCTGGGCCTCCATCTGCTGATGCCAGAGACGTGTCATTTTGAACCATTCTGGCAGAAAAATGCGCATGAACTCATTCACTCGTGTTCTTTCCGCATGTACGTGAGAGAGCCACGTTCGACCCCTTTTCGCGTTTTTCACACCGAGGGAGCAAGAATCTCGGGATGACTGTCCCCATTGAGGCTCTCGAGAGAGAATCATCTTGTGTCATTGGCTGGGGTCATCTCGCACGTCCCCTCGGCCAAATGAACCCCCGGGTTCTGCACATGCTGTCCAGAATGTGACTGCAGCAGAGCTCGTAACTCTCGGGGCTGGGTGCTGGAGGCATACATGTGCTGACTGCTGACAGTCGAAGGGAGTACAAAAAGTGTGTTGTTTGAACCGAGCTCCCAGGCGATTGCGTAACGTGCACAACAATACAATCGACGGCCATGTTGGGCACCCAGCTCCAGCTCTAACAATCATCAGGACACATTTAGCACGGCATGCACCTCTCCAGCAAAGATCACACGGTGCTCTCAGGACAGGAAAAGCACCACTGAAATAAGACAGATGTTGGAGCGAACATGCATTGCATTAAGCTGTTATGTAACATAAGCTCTGAGGGAGAATGGACTGACATGAAACAGACCCTGCCACTCCAGATAACAAGCCATCTGCCAACTGTAGCCATCATGAAATGCGGATCTTAACTGAAAACACGGATCTTAATCAAATTCAATTTGATGGGACTACCAGACAGTGAGACAGAAGGGTGAAACGTAATAACATGGGTGGTCCCCAACACACAAAAGGAGACGCAGAACTTCATTCAGAAGATGAGCTTAATTGTGTCCGAGTCATGTGAGACCACACATTTGGACGGACACAAAACACGTCTGGCGCCAAGGCACGTCCTTTTAATGCCATGTGCCAATTTGACCCTGGAGAACACGACAGAAAATAGAACAAGCGTATCCCTCTCCCGTTGCTCTGCTGTAATACGGTCTGGGCTGCTTGTGCTACTGCTACTGCTGCTGCTGCTGCTGGGCAGCCTGTGTGAAATATGTTGAGTCATACAGCCCCATATGTGTCTAGGCCCCTAAAGCAACGCCTACGTGAGGGGAGATTATGAACCGACGCAGGGACAGCATTCCCATCTAGAGTAGGCACGCGGGCGGGCACACTGCGCCGATGCCCTTCCAGACTCAACTGCCCTCAGCTGGTTTGGGACGGAGCCCGTCACTGTGTCTCTGGCTCGCTCTGCGTGCACTCGTGGGAGGATTATGGGATGTTTAAGAAGAGAGTGGCTCCAGACCACTAAGATGGAAACACACAAACACACAAGAGACGTTGTTTACTTCTGTCGCCAGCTCCTCAGCAAGGCTTGCTTTAATTGTAAAAATAATAAGAACGTCTTCTGGAGGGATTTTAAAGGGGCCTGAGGGACTTCGTTCCTGTTTGTTCATGTTTCTCCCTCTCCCTCCAACCTCTTAGCAGCTTCATAAAGGAGCAGTGTGTTTGTGCTGCTATTCTGGCAAAGCCTGAATGCTCTGTAAACCGCCATGCCAGCTGTGGCAAGACTCCACAAACCTCTGCCTTGACAGGAAGCCAACCTGCACAGGGACACACTCAATCCCACAAGCAGTCCAAGTACACCCACACCTACGCACAATCTGCCAATGACACATGCATATTTGCTAACACATTTGCCAACAAAAACTTTCTCACACACACACACACACACACACACACACACACGCACGGGCACGCACTCACACACACACACACACACACACACACACACACACAAATACAAACTCACGTGCACCCTCTGCTGGCTTCTGTATGCTATACTCTCCTGGAGGATGTGTGTGTGTGTGTGTGTGTGTGTGTGTGTGTGTGTGTGTGTGTTTATACGTGTGTGTAGCGGAGGCGGGGGGAGCCCTGGCGGCTCAGACTAGGCAGCTCTGGACCCAACCAGATCAGCCCAGGAGCTCTTGGAGGAGGAGGAGGAGGGAAACGATCTCGAAGCTGCCGGCAGCTGCCCAAACATCACTCTCTACGAACAATGCCAACGCCAAACCTTCCTGTAACAACCCTCAATAACACCCCCCACCCCCCTCCTGCTTGAACACACCCTGGACCCCACCCCCCCCCCCCTCCCTTTCCAATCCCACACACAGACACATTCGCTTACAGATCAGTCTTGGCCAGCCCGCTCACGGTTGAAATAGAGGCAGCATTGAAACTGCAGCTGGCAATGGGACAGTGCGGTTTCAGAGCTCTGTGTAACATTTATTTTGCTGTCCTGACCAAACCAGCATGAAACAACAATGGTTTAGTCTTCGAATTGTGCCTGTGAGCACTCAGAATCGTGCTGTGTGTTTTGGAGCCAGACTTGCAGGGTCAGTGGATATAACCACGGGCTGTAGAGAGAAGCTTTGTCATACAGTGGACGAGTAAAGGTTGCTGCTTGTTGCTTGTTCAGGATGGTCAGGCAGGCCACTGTCGGTCAGCCTCTCAGTCACAGATGCTTCTTGTCAGCTATAGCCCTTGTAGAGCTGCGTGTTTCTATGGGGAGGGAGGGGGCACTCATCTGTGTAGAAAATAGAGAGAGAAAAGGGCCTCTAACAGTCTATTTTCAGTGTTGTTTCAGTCTAAAGGAATGCGGTGCTACTCAAAACCAACCCCCAGGCTCTACACACCATCAAACGTCAAGTTACTGGTGTTCCCACTGATCCAGAAGAAACTGGAGTCATATCTCACTCTACCATAAAACGATTCTGTTCACTAGTGTTGGTTTAGGAAAAGGACTTTGCTCCTATCTATTTTTGCACTTTGTGTCAAACGAGGTCCTCACGAGAGGCCCATCTACTCAAAATTACAATGGTGAAGGAAGTTAGATCTTAAAACCGTTGGACTTAAAACAAATCATTTCAGTGTTTGGTAGCCACATCCATTCATCCTCATTGTTTTTGTTGAGGTTATTATATTCCCATTATTTGGTTGACATAAGTTCCTCTGCATTCAGCACTTTCTGCACTCATGCATTGTACAGCTGGTAATTATAATGTCTAACTATATTGTATTTTATACTCAATTTCATAGTTATGACAATAAAATACTTTAGAGCACAGTGGTTTAAGTGTGAGTCTGGTGAGCTCACATTATTCCCCCATTACTACTTTTCCACAGATCTCCTCAGAACACTCTCTTGGGAGTCATGTTGCGGGGGCCAAGTAGCCTGCACATTTCTGCAGAGACAAGAAATACATCAGAGTTCAGGTTACGCCCTAATACCAAGGAGGATGCTCTTCTGCCTCAGTAGGTCGACAGTGAGGGGAGGGGGGGAGCGTGGATCTCCAGGATGAGCCGGGAGGTACAAGCTCTGAGGCAGTCAAGGGTGTGTGTGTGTGTGTGTGTGTGTGTGTGTGTGTGTGCGCATGTGTGTGCGTGCGTGTGTGCGTGTGTGCGCAGTGCTAGTCTAATCTTCACTGATCTGGTCATGCTTTAATAGGATTCTATGAGATTCAGCCGGCGACACCATTTCTGATTCTAATCACCTGGTACACCGTGTCACCTGAGTAGAGGTAAAAGTATTGGGATTCCTTGACTTGCTGTACAATAGCTATGGGTACAATTTGCAAATCCACCCCAGATTCTTCCCACTTCTGGTGGAGAAATGTGAACCGCAATGATGCCATCCTAGCACGAGACTAGTGCCCATATACAGATAGTCAGTGCACAAGAAGGATAGTCCGTGGGCTATTTTAACTCTTTTAACCTTGAGGAAGGGTGTAGTACTTGAAACTGAAGTCTGGTGGAGCTCATGTGTTTAGCACTAGTGAATTATGGGTGTCTAACATTGCCTGACCAAAGGTCCGAAAGACAGGACAGACCAGATCTTGTAACCTTTTCAGCTGAAGGAACGTGAAGCTATAACTGCTGCTCTCAGTGATCGTATTCTCAGCCCCTGTGAGTACTGAGGCACAGCGCTCCAAGTATAACAAGAACGCTGGACGCACCCTTGTTAATGTACTCTCATGGTGCATTAACATGCACAAACAACTGCAGCAATTGTGTAAGATCTGGAAAATACTTTTTCATCGCAAATCATCACAAAAAAACAATAGACCTATAGACGTATAGAAGTACCGATTACTAGAGATGTGCTAAAATAGACCACAGAGTAATTTGATACAAGGAATAAGTTGCACAAGGATTCATATATACCGTAAAATAAAATACAGTGCAGCAACCATGCCATCTCGCAAAACCTCCACACAACAGGCACATTTTTGATCATTTGATCATATCTAACAGCTTACTGTTACACGTAATGTCTTTTGAGAAGTCTTGTATCTTGATACAGCAAGTGTTCAAGTCAGTTGACTGTAGCCATGTCAAGAAGGCAACAAAAAGCATTCATCAGATCTCTTGTCATCCAATCAGAGAGTGACAAAACTTGCACTTGCACCTGGACCCATTCAGAATTCCACACGCAGATGATAGTCCCACCAAGCAATAGTTAGTTAGTTCCCTTAACTGAATCGGAGAAGACAACCAGAACCACTCTCTCTCACTTGCCATGTATCTTAATGGGCAAAGAGCCTAGCTCATTTATCTCCCCAAGATGAATTGAGATGTGACATCATCATACAGTGTTGGGGAAGTTATTGTCTGCATGCATGAAATACTCAACTCTATCCTATTTTCAAAACTAATTACAAAACAATTATCATAAGGCAAGGCATTTCTGCCCTCCCTCCCTACTACCAGTAAGGTTCATAAAGACCTACAGTATAGCTCAAATGTGATTGTAAAGGCAGCAAATTAAATCTTTCATAAAAACTGCTATACAGTGCAAGTCATCATATATTTTTGAAGCTCAGCGGTTACCGTGATGCCCTCATCTTTTAATTCAGCAGCTTACCTTTATTATTGTTGTAGGTGCTGTTCTTCACGAATATAGGAGCAGAGCGACTAAGATTAATAGATTCAGAATCTCCGTGCGAGGCGTTTGAATGAGCAGTTCCTGAGATTCTCATCCCAGTTGAAACTTGATAGTGTCCACTTGAAGGCAAACTCGAGAACATTGTCATCAATGTCCAACATACCAAAGCTGGTGACAGGTTAGAAGCCTACCTGGAAGGTCGTTCAGTTAACATAACTCTGACAGAATTACGCTCTGAAAGGTTTTCAGCTTACGTGGTTATTCACTCTCAATTGACCAGTAAAGTATGAGGAAGAGCTGTATGTGAATCCCAGTTTTAAGAGAGAACCGATGTATTGTCAGGATACAACCCGCGAGTCTCGTAACGCGCACCAGCTCAGTAGGATGAATGAAGCTCTCTGCGCGAATGTTTACCCTAGTCCACGTTGCCAGATTTGTGGAGCGTGCTGGGTGGGCGGGGTGAGAGGCGTGGACACATCTGACATGCGCTAGCTATCCTCTGGACTGCACTGTATCTTACTCCAAGAAAACATCTGCATTTACGTGACAAATGGCATGCAGCGCGAGATGATGTTTGGGAAAACATTTTCGTTGTTGAAACTTCTGCAGACATGCCAAGGCAATTTGAATAAAGTTCATATTACAGTTTTAATATTTAAATTTAATTAGAAACTTACAACCTACACTCTGTATTAAACAAAATGTTATCATCCACCACACAATCTAACCTCCACTTGTTTATCAACCCCGTTCATTTTACCATTGGCTACCTTTTGCCTTAATATACGTTTGAACTCTGCAATATGTGTGCGTTTGGCACAATGTGATTCATTCAATAATAGCCAAGAAAACAAATGTAATGTAGGCCTATTATTACTATTGTTATTACTATTGTAATGCTTTTTTTTTCATATCCATCACTTTCTCAGTATTATCCCACCACTTCATATTCAGCTGCATGTTTGATAAAGAATGGACAATAAGCACAAGACTACTGAGCATGCAAGTTTCTGTTAGAAGCTTTATCTGATATAGGAAGCATGCGTAGTCACGTGTATGGCCTCAGCTGGTGGTGAAGTCATGACGGGGCTTGAGTGAAGCTTGCGGCTCCGGAACAGACTGGTTTCACGAGCATGCTCAGTGCGTTCGCATGGAATTTTCCACTGTGGCCTGCCCTGGTAATCAACATGGGGCAAAGGTTCCT
The DNA here is from genome assembly GCF_963854185.1 of Sardina pilchardus. NCBI lineage: Eukaryota > Metazoa > Chordata > Actinopteri > Clupeiformes > Clupeidae > Sardina > Sardina pilchardus. The sequence goes on from NC_085016.1 coordinate 16,727,156, forward strand.
CCACTGAAGACCACTGGTTGGTGTAACTGTGAAGGAATCTTGGCAGTTACTGTTTTGAAGTGAATTTATTTATTTTCTGTTGAAACTGGCACACGATTGTGTGTGCTCTGGAGCACGTGTAAAGTGTGTGTATCTGCCCTACATTTCCCTGGACTATATCTGCATTTGTTTGTACTCCATGTAGGCTACTCTATTTTTATTCTTAAAATAGATCAATACATTATTTGTCCCACAGATAGATAGATAGATAGATAGATAGACAGATAGATAGATAGATAGATAGATAGATAGATAGATAGATAGATAGATAGATAGATACTTTATACACCTCAAAGGACATTTAGGCTTCCAGTAACTAATTACTTGACAAAATAAGGAAGCACACATAAATAACTACAAAAACAATAACTATGAAATTGTGGTCTATTCAGCAGAAATCCACAGGGAACTGACAGTGTGTGCCAGTGGAGGCAGTGAATATGGTTTACAGTTGTGGCTGAATTTGTTGGTACCATCCACAAGAAAAGAAAAAACTTTTTTTTCTTTTAAATAATTTGAAAATGACATCTAATTGCCATTACTTATTGCCATGTTCGATGCCAACCAAACATGCAAACTAGACACTGTAATCAACATAATTTATAATAATTTACCTTGTTGGGAAGGTTCTTCTGTTTTCTCTAGGCCATTCTTTTATCAGACTTGGAGGGTCATTAAGCCTTTGACAACTATCTCTGGCTATGTCTTGTGGTGAAAGCCATGCCTGTTGTGTCTTATGTGTATGTGATTGTTGACTGTTTATGTGTAAGGCTGCTGAAACAGCAGAATTTCCATTTGGGATGATTAAAATATATCTATCTATCTATCTATCTATCTATCTATAATATTTGACATCATAAAAACAAGTAAAGTAGTAGTTTGTCCTATTCTTCATGATCAAACTGCTGCACTAGCTGTCTCTGGTGTGAAGTTGGTCTACTGCAGACTACATGTTTCAGTTCTTTCCATAGATGTTTAATAGGATTCAGATTTGGGCTTCCAATTTACACTATCCATCTGTTCAGTCGTGAGTAAATTTTTTCCACTTGCAGCCACATTCAGGAAAGTTGGCTTCAGTGCTGAGCACCTTAAACTTGTAATGATATGTGCAGACACTGGAACATGAAGCTGCTTGAAGATGGTCAGATAGCCTTTACTTTTAGTCTATCTTTTTCTCTCTGATCTCCTCTGACAACTCTTTCCTTTCCTGACTCTGATGTGATACCAGACTGCAGAGTGACTATTTTTATCCATCTACGTAGTGAGGTGAGATGTTTCTTGTAGTTGTATGCATTTTTTGACATTATATCTGTTATGTCTGGGGGTATTTTTTGAATAACTTTTTAAAGCAAACAACAAATAAACTTTTTTCAAACTTTCTATGATTTACTCTATGCAGAAGCACATTAGAAAATTACTTTGAATTCCATCACTTTTAAGGAAGTGAAGCGATACGAATCTTTAAGAGTAAAAGCAAATTTAGCCTCATCCGTATATCACTATATGTCCATGGAGGTAATGCAAATGCTGAGCAGTAGTAAGTAATTAACAGTGCAAGGTATAGTTGCTGTACATAATATAAGATATACAATAATACATTTGTTGATAGTAATATAAATTAACCAAACTATAGTTTAAATACAACTTGTTGAATACTAGAAGCACTAAAAGTTAAAGCCTAAAACACAAAGACCAAATAGATTTTGCATAGAGGTTAATGTAGTCGTAACTGGACCAAACAGATTTTGCATCTGAGGTTAACGTAGTTGTAACCGTCTGAATGTTGTTTTGGCAAGGTTGGGTAATTTGGCTGTGTTGCATCCTACTTCTGGACGGCTACTTGATAGTTTGTTGATTATCCGTCATCACAAAATATCAAGCTATCTTGTCAGCACCTCATGTCAGAACATAATATTATCCCACAGCCTCTGACCCATTTTTATTTTTATTCATACTGCAAACTGTATATAAACCGCATATAAGTACCGCATGGTAAGTCATGCGTGGACACAAAAAGATAAGGAAGAAAGCAAGATGTGAACAAGATAAACTGTGCAAACTAAATTCTAAATTGTGTGCGCGAAATAAAAAGACTGTTTTGCTAATTTAAGGACTCCAGATCACAGATAATTGATGAGTATTTAGATGAAAGCGTGGCCTTTATTAGTGAGCAATATGATAAAACTTAAAAAATAGACACTACTTTAATTTGGTTTCAGAGCTGTTTAGAAGCCCTCAACTCAGATGAACTTTGAGGACAGAGGTCATGGAACAGACCCTTGACGACTCTTGCTTGTGACATCGTGCATTGCACTGCACTGTTGTTTGGCAGTGGGGGCAGAAGTTGTGTGTACAGTTTGGTGTGGAGGTATGACTCACACGTACTTGCTATATTAACCAAAACATTAGCACTCTTCAGTTAGCATAGCATTTATTTCTCTGGTAGTAGTATGTATTGATGTAGCCTACTATTCATTATTACCTAAAGTCTCCTCTTTATTGTAGCTTGAACGTTATTCCTTTTTTTAAAAAGTAATTTTGTATAAAGCATCTGTTAAATGAATAAATGTGAATGTAAATGTAAATTATTCAGTTTTTTTCACCCAACTTTGTTTGAATTACTTTGGAAGAGTCAGTTAGATTAGAAAATGGTTTGCTTTGTCTGTGTAAGTGCTCATGCTGTCAAAGTCATCAGTGCAAATCTACTGCTGTCGCATAATATCTTGTGAAATAATTCACCAGGACTTCTTTGTCAACTTGAAGATGATGTCCTTATAATTTAATTGATTCTAGTCTGCTTTTTGTTTTAAAAGGTAAAGTGCCTTTTATCTGAATTGTAATATATAAGTAGAGTCAGATTGATTTGTATCAGGATAAAGCACTCACAGACTGACTATGAAATACTGCAACCTACTGGTGAGTATTTCACATGTCTCATCTGAAAATAGAATGGTTTAGAACTACTCACTGAAATCTGTTGAGGAATGAGGTTTTGTGTTGCACCACTGTGCTCCACTCTATCACTAGCCAACAAAAGTCCTTTATTTCAGATCTCCTGCCTATAATTCACTCAGATAAGATTTTACATGAATTGTCAGTCAGTTCCCTTTAACACTTTTAACTGATGCATGACTATCGGGAAAATGCAAGTTACTAGAACAATATCTTGTTCCACTAATGTCAGCTGCCTGTCGATAAAGAGGCTGGTCTATCACCCTGAAGACTGCTCTATGTTCATTTCCATTTCGGAAATAGCCTTCACTCTAGGGCCCTGGCATCATGTATTATAAATGTACTCTGTGTATATTTTGAAATAAACTTAGTTTATGCCTCAGCTATTCCTGGCAAAACAAATGTAAGAAACAAAGCCACCATAACTGTTTTACATTGCACCTGCTTGAATGGAAATGTTGCAACTCAAAGGGGCCTCCCATCTATATTTAGAATGAGAGATTAGATTCCAACATATTTTAAAGACACCATATGACTTGACATCGTTGCAACAACAGGAGTTGTTGTATTGCTGTTGTTAGCTAACTTCACCCCGGACATAACAGTTCATATTCAATTCTATCTATGATTTTATGTTGTTATTGTTACGCCTTTGTATTACTCAATTGTTAAATGAGGCAACAGGGCTTTGGTAATCACCACATTAACATTCAACTGAGGAATATACTGAATAACATGAAACTGGTCCCTTTCCCAAACTGAAGAGGCCTCCTTGAAAGACACTTCAAAATGAGTGAGAAAACGGAAAGCTCTAGAGAGAGAGCTACAGAGGTCTGAGACGAGGACAAATGTTGAATACATTTAAACTAATTTGTCATTTTTAAGCCAATCACACAAATCTCACATTTTCCACCTCCCTGTCCCATGTCCCTTGACCTTTGTTCTTGATGGGTAGGTATTTTCCTGCCAGGAGCATTGTAGACAGAACAAATGTAATGAAAAGCATGCCCATATCTGCCTATGATTTTTTTAAAAACTTTATAACAACAGAAAATGTAAGAAAAGTCCATCTATTTCTAATCTTATGTAATCTTTCATTTTGATCTTTGCATCACTCTGTATGTAACTTCTCCTCCTCACCACATGGTGACACTAATTGCTAGTCAATCACAATAGACCACAGCAGAAGGGATTCGGTCCTGGTACAAAAAGTAGACCTTTTTGCCAGTATTAGAGTTAGAGTGAATGTTGAATGGAATAGATAACAATTAAACAGTTTTCAAATAGCAAAGTGAATTCTCTGCTGAGCTGACCATCCTCAATTCCTCTACTAGCCACAACTTGTCCACTGCTATGGCTGTCTGTCTGTCTGTTCGTCCATCCATCTGTCCTACATCTATGCAAGACACCCAGTGCACTGTGCAGTGGAATTCCTATGCTTTCTTGGCCTCCATCCTTGAAACTGCTAGTCTGACGACTCAGACCCACATCAAGATGTAGGGTCTGGGAACTCATCATATGCAGGACTCAATTGGACGGGTGGGATAAACGGTTGTCTTTCAAATTCCCTCTCCTCGCAATAGGATAGCACTACAACCAATCATCTTCTTGTTTTCAAGTAGCAGGATGGGGAATGCAATTTACAGTAGCAATTTATGGTTGCAGGTCAGTCGTCATTATGATAAGCCCACCTACCGACTCTATACACAATGTTATTGGCCCAATAAAAGTATTTTTTTTCAGGCTCGCAATCCAACGGATAATTGCTAGACTACCCTGGCAAATTACATTTGCTGCCGTTAGGGTGCGTCTACATTTTCACGCGATGAAGCTGCCTGAAATGCAGAAGTGGAGACATTTTTCTCCAGTCCAACAGATGGCAGCAGTGAGAATGAGTGAGTCCAGCAAGTCAAAGGTATATTTAATGTAAGTTAAATGCTTGAAGCCTTAAAAGTCTGTTATGGCTGGTCTGTAAAGTAGGCGTGTTGTGTAGTACCCTGCTTGCAGCTATGAAGGCTGCAGATCGGTGGATTGCCGGACATACAGAATCTGTATCACCAGAAACTGTATACGTATAACCTTCTTCCTGCCATGCCAGTATAGACTTTCACCTTTATGCAGCAATGTGCAGATCTAGCTGAACATGATGCTGGACTTAACGCAACACAAATCCGGCATGCTTCACTTTCAGCCAGATTTGCACAGAAGTCGAACAAGCCTAATTCCACTCAGAGGTCTAACCCTTACTGGTTGTAATGTACAGTGCATCCCTAAGGACTGGCCACTCCCACTTCAAAAGTTGTCATGTACTCCCAGGAGAGGACATTTGATTACACAAAGTGAGGTCAGGTGTGGAAAAGAAAGGATCTGAAACTAAATGACTGGATTTCTTTGCGTGCCTTGCATGGAGGACATCTGCAAGGAAGCTCAAAAGGCTCCCTTATGACATGAGTTGTTATTCATATGTAAATAAGTATCAATTAATCTTAAGGACATGGGTTATCATGAACACATTTTGAGTTAATATTCAATAGTTAGTGTGCCAGTGCACGTGCGATTGTAATGGAAACAGCAGCCCCCACTTCCTGATGTTTCCCAGAATACATTGGGGTTAATGATGGCCTTAGCTTTGTGACGTTCTCCGGAAGAGTCCCACCCAGCAGACAAGCGCTAAACTCCCACACTCTCATCTTTCATCTGGACCGCTGCCACTCACGCCGTGGGAGAGGGACTTCAGAGAGCCTTTTCTCCCTCCATGCTTGAGTCCAGGGCACGTTGCCATAATGACCCATTGGGTGGCTCTCATAAAGACGGAGGGATGGATGGGGATCATTCATGGCATGAGTTTCTTTTGTCCCCTGGAGAGAAAATCTTTAGATGTATTTCATGAAAAATGACAAATGAAGCGAAGCAAACCAGCATTGTTATGTAATAAGTGGTAGAATTAAAATTTCAATGAGGAAAAAAATCTCTTTTAAGTCCTTATGTGACTTTTTGATTTTACCACACAAGAAGATTTCCCAGGCAGCACCTATTGATAGAATTTCATATTGTTTAATCACTTGTTGGCTACTGTAACTACAGTGTCTTCCAGAAGTATTGGCACCTCTGCTAAAGTTGATTAAAAATGGTATACATGTGGTGTAATCTCGCAATGAAAACAATGAGGAAAAATCCAGCCTTGAAGGGGAAAGGAAAATCTCATAAATGAATAGATATCTTTTCACAAAAACACTTCACTCACAATTATCGGCACCTTTGCGTCTAATATTTTCTTAAGCCTCCCTGTGCCAATAAAACAGCTTGTAATATTCTCCTATGACGCCTCAAAGTTGGAGGATACAAAGCAAGGGATTAAGACCATTCATCTTTACAAATTCTCCCCAGATTGTCCAGATTCCTAGGTCCACACTTCAGATCAGATCAGGGGACTGTGATGGCAATGGCCGAAGCTGGATTGTGTGTTTAGTAAACCATATCAAAATATCTATCAGCAGTGAGGTGACTTTTGAAGATTTTGGGGGGGACTTGGTGACCCCAAGATGATGCTTTTTTTTCTGTAACTCTCCAACAATGGTATGGATTTTTTTGCCTATCTCACTATCCTCCTATATGAGCAAGATAACCACCTGTCTTTGTCCAAGCATGTTTGTCACATTTCCTGTTGATCAGAACCGTTTATCAGTGTTTAAACTGTGTAAATAGGCATTTTCAACAAAGTACCTAGTTTTTATAGACATTCCCTGACCTACAAATGTCTACACACTTTCTTTTTATTTCAGTTTAGTGTATTCTTTTGTCTTTTCTTATGTTGATAAATGACTAGAGGATTTAACGTCTGTGTCATTTTATTTCCGCCTAGTCATGAACTACATCTGAAAGTTCACTGACACACAGATTAACTTAAATATGTTGATATTAGATTGGAAAATGCTTCAGCATGTTTTGTATAAAACTTTTTTCTAGGGTGCCAATAATTGTGAACAATGTGTTTTGGGTAAAATATGTGTTTCTTTATGGGATTTTCCTTTTTCTCAGAATAAATATTCTCCCCTTCAAGTGGATTGTTCGTCATTGTTTTCATTGTGAGAGTACAATAATTTGCCAAAACATTCTTTTATATTCCTGGTTTTAGTCAACTTTACCAAAGGTGCCAATAATTCTGGAGGGCACTGTATATATAATATTGCAAAGCAACAAATAAGGCAAATGGCTCACAGTCACATAATAGGCTTTCTAATAATGAATGAACACTTCAGCCTTCATGTGGGTTCAAGGTTCTCAACCAACATATTGTTTTCTGATAAAATGGTGAGAGAAAGAGCTCGCTGGAGGCAAAGTGTTAGATATTGGACACTGAGCTAAGCTCTCTCTTGAAATGTTTGGACCCTCTAGCACGACCACAGAGCACCACAAAAGGGGATTTGCTCCTGTGGTCTGCACCACTGGACTGTCTGGCAGCCACTGCCTAGTCCAGTAGGACTGACTAGCATACTAATGACTTTGGTCTCCAGGACCAGAGGGCCAGTCCCTCTTTTTCATGTTCAGGCTGAATTAGGACGTATTCAGCACTCCAACTCGAGTTTGTTTAGAGGAGTGGGAGGGAGGGACAAAAGGAGGGAGAGGGATGAAAAGAAAATTGGTCAAATGCTCTTATACTTTGTGTGATATGGAAAACTGAGTGATTAGCATAACCCCCTCCACACACACACACACACACACACACACACACACACACACACACACACACACACACACACACACACACACACACTCTAACACAATTGATTTATAGCAAAACCTTTGGGGGCAACGTTGCTATATTTGATGGACTAAAGACTACATAATTGATAGATTAAAAAATATCATATTTTTTGCAAAAACATGGCATAGCTTTGAAGAATTGGTTGAAGGTTGAAGAAAACTGAACATCTCCTTTTATTTGAATTGTTTTTATTGGACACTTTACATTTGCTTAGCTGACAGATTGCTTCACTGATGAATATTTAAATGATCACAGTTACATCATCCTTACAGACGGTAAATTTGACACATCTAAACATCATGAAGCGGAAGTGTTTATTGTATGGCTTTGTTCCGTCAACACTGTTGCTCCTACAAAACATATAATAGCTCTTTCAGTGGTCATTCCAATGCTGTTGTGTGACTTTCATTTACTCAGAAACTCATAGGTGAGAGAAAATGGGAAGGCAGGGGAGGTAATTTTGACCGATTAAATGTTCCTGATGATTTGTATTAGTTTGAAAAAAAGAGGCCCTTCTGTTCACCTCTAGACCAAGGGAGAGACCTATAGAAGGGTTATTGGCATGACAAATTTGTCAAGGGATCGCATGGAAATTGCCTGGTAGGGTTCTTTCACAGAAAGGAACTGGTGAGCTGGCTCTATGATGTCACGTATGCCCTGTCAACATCCTCCACTTGAAAAAAAAGATGATAATTCATGGGGAAACTAGTCAGACAGATCTCAAGGGGAAACAAATGGGATGCGTTGAATGTTTTAGATTTCACTCAATATTTTAAGGCGGAGGAGTGGGTTAAATCATCACAAATGAATTCAAGTAACTATTCACTAAATAAAACAGGAAATAAATAAAAGATGAAATTCACTTGATAGCATTGTTAAAAGATCTCAAAAGAATGTGTTAAGTAGGCCAAAAGCTCTGAGCATTTTCCACAGAGAGCACTTTCAGGTTGAGGCAGAAACAGATGCATTTCAGTGAACTGTATCTGTTATTTACAGGCATATAGGTTTTGTTTATTTTGGAGAACATACCATGTAGAATAGAATATATACTTTTTGATCCTGTGAGGGAAATTCAGTTCTCTGCATTTAACCCAATTTAACCGAATTAGTTAATTAGTTATGTTTACAAAGTAATAGCAGTACTTGTTCTAGTCAGATGTTCTTGTCCTGCATCCTGATTAATTCTAACTATATAACTAATTGTCTTTAAGATATGCATGATGATACATCATAGACATTTAAGTTTTTTCTTTCATACATTCATTATAGATGTATTTATTCATCCATTATACATTCATTCCTGCCCTGCCTTATCACCACCTAAATACATGGCCCACTTTGAAGGGTATTCCTCTCCAATTATAAATGTTATAGCTCATGGGACTTTATTCTCCACACTGTCAGATTACTTATTACATCATTACATGTTACATGCTGTTAAGTATAACAGCTGTTCCACATTATTGCATGTTAACATACATGGATATTTTGCAGCAGTCATTTAAACATAAAGCACAAGACTTAAACTACAAGACACAACCTGAGGTATAAAGGCATACACTGCAAAAACGAATTATCTCATAAAATCTAACCAAGCAAGCAAAATCATTTAACTTAATTTAAGAACAGTTGACTTATTTTAAGATGTCTGATCCTGAAAATAAGTAAATGTATCTGCCAGTGTGTTAAGCAAATTTGTTCTAAAAACAAGCAAATTTGTCTAGCAGCATGTTGAGCAAATATTTCTTGAAAAGTCAAAGCCTACATAAATTAAGTCAAAATGATCTTTCGAGAGAGCGGTAAGTCTCTTCATACTAAAAACAATGCTATTTTTTTTATCTTAATATACAGTAAGATTACAGATTTTATTTTTTTTGCAGTGGAGTACAACGAAGATACTAGTGCAAAACTGTTACTGTCAGTTAAAGTGTAACTGCACCCTAAAATATGTTTTTTGAGCTGTTGATTGATTGAAAATACTCATAAGTGGTGAACTACACTATTAGCAGGGTTAATATTGTAAACATTTTGTATTGGAGATATAGCTCTCTGCGCCCTCTACAGGTTGAAACATGCCATGGCATTTTGGTTCAAAATGCTATTGGAATGCTGACGTAGTCCTGCACCTCTCGTCCAACTCTACGTCACCGGGTCGTTACAAATTAGGAATGAAACGCCCCAACACCAGCCCAACACCTGCTGCCCTGATTAGCCTACCTGTGATAAGCCATTTCTGCAGCACTCATTCCCAGATTGACACGAATGGTTGATTGGCTGCAGCAGTGCTGCACGCCCTTCCCAATTTCCGAACGTCTCGCCCATTTTGAAAGCCTTTTTCAGAAATGTGAAGTGGGTGGAGTTATGGGGTGAAGTTACACTTTAAATAACTAAATAGATAAATAAATAAATAAATAGAATAAGAATGAGGCAATGAAAAAATTTAAAACTTTTTAAACAATTTAGCCATAAAATTATCCAGATTTTCAAGTTGATAAGAAAGTGACTACATGGTCACAACATCTGTAGTACAAATCTCTCATGTACAACCAGTGTTGATGGTTGTCGTACAGCAACTGCTTTAAGAGCATGGGAATTAATGTTCTAAATGTAGTCTCTCCAGTTCATTCTCAAACTAATTTACAGGCAAACAGTGATGTACTGTCCTTTTATTGTTGAGGATAGCACTGCGGAGGGAAGCCTAATGGCTCTTTTTGACGAAAGTGGAGGTAAGATTCAATGTGTTTCAGGTTCACACCAGTGCCATAGAGCACAAGATTTATGCAAAGCTAAGAGAGACGATTTTACTGTAATGTTGCAGTACATTGTTTAGATAGCCTAATGAAAGAACTGTACATTGTTGCCCTATCAACTGGAGGACCCCAGCTAAAGTGCCACAAGTGTCTATTTAAGGGGCAGCCAGGCCACATTATAGTTTGGTAATGGAGGAGGATAAATTGCTGTCTGTTCAGTTGAACTGGTTTTTATATATCTGAGAATCAGCAGTGCACATGCCATGCCAGGATAGTAGTAACTGTGCATTCTGATATGATTCCTATCCTGTATTGGTCATTTGTTTCTGAGCAACATGTCATTGTCTTACGAATGCTCAAATGCTATGAATATTTAAAGGTTAGACTGTTGTATAGACTGTTGCTTTGTCAGCTGTTGGTGTAGTCGGCTACTCAACTCAACACTAAATGTTGTGAATTGAGAACGTGTGTCTTACCATGTGTGCGCAGGGGCCTGTACTACGAAGGGAGCTCAACCTACCCATATGTAACCCAGGGTTACTTTGCTAAACCGGGGTTGACAAAACCTGGTTATCTTCATTGGTGCTAATCGGTACTACGACGCTGAGTAAGAAGTTGATTTGTTGAACTGGGGTTAACCTCATCGGAGTTGGTGCGCGTTCACATAAAATGGGCGGGTTGCAGCGCATATCACCACTTTTAATGATGACGCGATCACGCTATTTTACGCATAAGGAATGAGCAATGATTATAAAAAAGTTGCGAGGAATTAAAACCCACTTTACGATACATCAAATACGTCGGCAGCAAACAAAGCAAGACAAGGCTGTTGGCAACGTAGGCTATTGCAGATCGGATATATGAAAGTAAAGTTTTATTTCATGTTCCTTAAATAGCCTATGTGTTACGGAGGATTAATAGCTTGCGGAATGTCTGAAATGTGTTGAAATAAATACATTTTGAGTTCATAAGAGTCCTACAGATGCAACACAATTCATGCCATGTATATTAATAAATATTAATAAAGGATAATTGAATGTTTAGCCCCATTGACTGATTTAGTGTATGTAGGCTATCCTGTGAACATTTTAGATGCAACGGCAGTGCCGCTGGCAGCAGGTGAAAATGAAACTCAAGAACATTCAGAAGGTTTATAGGCCTAGTTATAGCTTGCATTAATATTTCTTAATTATGAAAATATGTTATATTGCCAATGCTTATAGCCTCCACTTTGCCTCGATCAGCTGACAAATGCAACGAATTCCCTCGGCTGAGAATGTATAGGCTATCTTTCATAGAGAATATTATATGGAGAAAGATTCTGGCGGTCTTAAAAAAAACTCTCGCCTTGCGAAGAGAGGCGCTTACAATTTGCGCTCCAATAATGTATCTTCCAAGTAGCCTACGTCGACATTGTGGGGTGTGATTAACCGCAAACCTCGGGTTAACCAAGATCATAACCTGCTCGGAGCAGGTTTGAGATGCAGCGTAAATTGCCATGGCAGCATACCTAGGTTAAAACCTATCCACCTTTCGTAGTACGGGTTAACCGGGAAGTTACGCCACACGTGATCAACTTACTCTCGAAGTTACCCAGCTAAGCCAGTAACCCCGCTTCGTAGTACAGGCCCCAGTGGGGTGTCCTACGAAGCTCGATTAGTGGCTTAGCGAGGTATGTTGCGCTCAAAACCAGGGTATGCTGTCATACGAAAGTGGATTTGTTTAAGCGTCGCTGTATCACCATGGTATCTTATGCTCGCAACCAAACCTGCTCGGGAGCGGGTTATGTGCTTAGTTATAGCTCAAATCGTGAAATATCACCGCCCTCTGACCAATTCTAACCAATCCATTATCTTGAACAACGAAGTTATCTCACATGAGCTAATCTGTCATACTTTGAACAGGTTCGGCCCCGCCTCTGCAAACATTTTGAATCTCGAAGGCGCTTTTAACTATGTTGTGCGTGCAAATATGTCACTACTATGGACATGCATGCCATACAATATCTGATAACCATCGACTTTTTGATGTTATAGGTTAGACACTAAAAAAGACCACCCTAGATTTCGCTACCGCTCATAAATGCGGAAGTAATCGTCTTTAAACCTAGGCTGTCTTGTGCGTCTCCACGTTTCCCGATTGGTCAAAATCACCCCAACCACGAGAACGCGCACAGATCTGAGCTGAAAGCCTAGTTTGACAAATTTATCACATACCTGCTGTCGTAGGATCACTTAACTTAATACCCGAGTTGAGGCTTTGTGCAGCCTCGATATGTCTAGATAACCTAGATTTGTCTAACTTGCTTCGTAGGACACCCCACTGGTCAGAGAAAGATAGATTCATGATGCAAGTTGTTTGTGATTACCTGCACAAGGGACCCTTGACACTCTTGATCAGCTTTGAATCAGTCCTATCTCTGTCATTTTCCAACTTTAAGTGATACCACTGCACAGTCTCTATAGTTTTGGTCTCCTATAGCCTACCTTACATTGCCAGACTTTGCAAAGATTTGGAAAAGATTTTTGAAAGACTACAGTCTCAGACCCTCTCACATCTAAAGACAATTCATTGAGTTTTTAGTCACAGGCCAGTCTCAGATTAGGATTTTGCAAAGACTGTGGGTCACTATTTACAAGACTGCTGCTAGATTCCCTCAAATTATTTCCATCGTGCAATAGGCTACACGTCATCATTCACAGGAAATCACATGATAGTCTACTCATATCAAAGTATTTTTTTCGCGTTTCTGCAGCATTGTTTGATGTGTGACATCACTAACAGATATAGAGTTGTTCTGTCACGTAGAACAGCCGACTAATAAATTATAAGAAATGAAATAACAAATAATCACAAAGGCTACAGCTGTCGCCTATTTTGCCCCTTCCTGTTTCATGTTCGCGCAAGGTTACTATTGGTTTTTAATGTTCACGTCACTATTTGCATGAGCCACGACTGAAAAGACTTCCGATAATATCAAACATGTTTGATATTGTCGTAACGGCAAAACTAGAAAAAGACTGCCTCCGACGGACTTAAAACCGCTAAGATTGGCACCTTACACTAAACGATTTAGATGACGGGAGCGCGCTGCGATTCTAGCACAACTCTCAAGATTTCCGCCCGATTTTGGAAATTTAGTCGCCGACTGTTAAAACAGGCCAAAATCGTGCAATGTAAGCCAGCCTTATCCTGTCTTCATTATTCTGTCCAATACAATGTCTTCTAATTCACTTATTTTGCTTTTGTGTAGCAGGCCTCTCTGGAAGGTGGCTCCTAATTGTATCCACCTGTGGCATGATGAGAGTTAATGAGCACTGCACTCCCGGATAGGCCTATATAGGAAGAGACTGGTAGAGTGCAAGTTGCTGGTCGCTGGGAGTAGGCCACATTGTGGGAGAACGGAGTGTTGTGAAGGTAATTTACTTGTAATTGTGTAATTGTTGAATGTATGTGGTCTTTGAAGATTTATATTTGTTAACATCTTGTCTTGTTTGCCATTAGATTGCAGCTGAATGGCATCACAGCAGCATGACCACTGTTTTCCCCTACTTATTTTTAGGTCTTTAGTCAGTTAGTTAATTGTGTTTACAGCCACCTTTGTTGTGTTTGTATGTTGGTTTATTTTATTAGTTTGTTTGCCCTTTCCCACTCGTCACTGGTCTATTCGACCAGTGTTCTTGAAGCAGCCCGTTCAGCACGTCTCCTGTCGTGAGACAAGGGCTGCTTAGTTACATTCCCCTCTTTCAACATTTCAACTCTTCCCCTGGTTTAACTTTAGTTTTCTTCTGTATTTGTGTTGTTTATTTCTCCAGTCCCTTGGCTGTGACTTGCTCCTCCCGTTAAACCCCTAGATAACAGAGTTCCACCTTAGTGTGCACTTAATGCCCTAGTGGCCAGTGTGGGTTTGAACGTGTGTCTCACGTGTGTGTGTGACTGACAGGCACTCCTAATGTTTGCTGTGTGTCCAACATCGGTGTGGCAGCATAACCGTAGCTTTTTCAGTGGGGCGATGTAATAGGTGTTAGAATAGTATTACGGAGGCAGTCACAGCTAACCCCTTGTCATTCCCTGTCCTGCCTTTCCTCTCCCTCCTGGAGCCTTTTTGGAAAAAAATAAAGAAATAATTTATTGAGTAATTCAGCCTCCTTTCATCCATTCATTTGGGTCACCTGCTCTCTACGAACTTCCACCTTGTTACATTTGTTTTGTACAATAATCTACTTCTATCCTCTGCATTCATTTTTCAAGGCAAAGAAAGGGCAAGACAAACTAGAAATGCAATTCCAAGGAATTACCAGTGCATGAAAATGCAAAAATATATAGATAGATAATGTAGATATGGTTACTAAGGTGTAGCTAGGGTAAACATGGTGGTTGCATAGTTTAAAGACAGTTGATGTGTGAAGTTAGACAGTTTAAAGCTTAAACATTCCAGTTGTAACTTAACTAATGATTTCTAAAAGGTATGTTAAAATGTTATCTAACTATGTTAACAATGATAACCAGGTTGATTGGTTTACTTAGCTAATGATTTATAACAGTTGTGGTAAAAATGCTAACAATAATAATGTTAACTATGTTAACAATGTTAACCAGGTTGATTAGCTAACCTAGCTAATGATTTCTATCAGTTATGTTAAAAATGTTAACTATGCTAACTATGCAAACCAGGTTGATTAGCTAACTTAGCTAATCATTTCTAATAGTTATGCTAACAATGCTAACTAGGTTGATTAGCTAACTTAGCTAATCATTTCTAGCAGCTATGTTAAAAATGTTAACTATGCTAACAATGCTAACTATGCTAACCATGCTAACTAGGTTGATTAGCTAACTTAGCTAATCATTTCTAGCAGCTATGTTAAAAATGTTAAATATGCTAACAATGCTAACTATGCTAACCATGCTAACTAGCTAACTTGCTACTGAGGACTTCTATTTTGAAACATTCGTTGATATGGTATCCATGGCTGCCACTATCGGGAATAAAGAAGTTACTGTAGTAAAATCATGTTGGTTGCTATGGAAACGGTCATAAACGCTTGATTTTAATGGTTGCTATGTTGGTTGCTAGGTACATGGAGGTCTCATGTAGTTGACTGGAGGCATAGTTGATGATAACTGACAGTTGGAATGGTTGAACAGTTAAATAGTTGAGTAGTTTCAATGGTTAAATGATTTAATAGTGTATTATTGCAGTGAGAACTTTTATTTTGAAACAGTTGTGGAAAGAGGAAACAGTTAACAGGATATGTAGTCTTCACAGAGAGATTGTATGCTTAAAGCCTGAGAGAGAGAGAGAGCTGCTGCAGGTGGGGCTGGCCACCTGGCATAAGATTCTAATTGCTTAACGATCCGACTGTGATGTCATAGAGGCCAATGTTAAGTCTATGGGGAAATTTTTAATAGTTTTTAATTTTTAGTTTAAAAAGTATAAAAGTTACAAAGTTGAAAAATACATAGCAGCATGCCCCTATTGAAGACCTACGTTGCAACGTTTGAATGAAGTTTCTAGGTTAAACGGTTCAAGCTGAATAGAAAAAATGAATTTGATCAGCGGAATAATAAGAAGAAGTTTTGGAAGAACAGTACAGTGCATTTTCATGCACTGTAATAAAGACGGAAAGGGACTGGAGGATGGGTAACTGGAGTTTCTGGTCGTGGCATTGGAGTTCACAGGGAGGCAAGTGCCAGGCTGGAGAGCTGTCTGAAGTCCTGGAGAGGATCCATCCTTATTCACATCTATCTCAACTGAACAGGAAGTTCATGCAAAGTATGGCGTTGCTGGCGTGTTCTGAAAAAGGCCCATTTATTCCAATTTATTCAAGATAAAGAGGCAAGCCGTTTGACATGGTGACCTGCAGAGACCTCAAGGGGTAACTAAGGAGCGTTCTTTTTGTTGTATATTCAATATTTTCACTGTTTCCTCCAACTGTTGTCAATGGTGAGCACACTTGTGGCCACGATTGAATGTACTTATGATATTACAAACTCCTTCGAAAGTAATCACAAGCACTGCATGCGCAAACAAGAATGACAAAACATTGTGTCTAAGGCTCTCAGATTAACTCTCGCTGCAAATTAATGCAAAATGTTGAGCTGGACATTGCCTGGCTTTGTGAGAAAAAGGGGGCTCTTTATGTAAATCAGGAGGGTCTTGCGGTGATGCTCAATTGATAGGGAAAGTCCTGAGGCGCTGGCAGTGGTCTGAAAGGTTGCCAAGAGAGACAGCTTTGACTCAGTCAGGCACACAGCATTTACCTCATGGGGGGTGGGGGGGGGGGGCTACCTCCCTCACCCACATTGCCCAGCAAAAAAACCCCAAAAAACTCTGAATCACTAATGGGCAGTAGTTCTGCAGGACACCTCTGTTAGACACAAAGAGACATCACTGAGCCCTAATTCCATGAATACACAAAAGGGAAAGGAGGAAGCAATCAACTCAGTGGAGCTCAGAGATAAATCCATATCAATGTCTGACTGTCTTCTTCAAGCATGCAACCCCCCCCCCCCCCCCCCCCCCCCCCCGAGTGTGATGATGTAACGCTATACTTGTCAAGCTCATTTGGATATGATGAAAGATGAATACTTTTAGCACATTACAGTTTAGACATACCTGCCCAACACACACACACACACACACACACACACACATGTCATGTCTGGGGACATGTCTTCTCCAATATTCAAATATATGCTCAAAATAACACTACATCAGAGGAAGCGAAGACATTAGCGTGAGAACATTTTTGTAAAACTGTGCTCAAACAGTGTTCTTCCTGGGAACTGTGGCTTGAATGGGATGAAATTCTAACTAACTTACCAACACACACACACACTAACACATTTACAGTTAGCCTTGAGTGTTGGCGTTTCTGAGAAAAACCCGCACACAATCTAGTTAACGGGAAATCGTAAATCTACAGACAATGAGTCACTCGCAGGCATCAATTGACAGAGACCCATAGGCATAGGATCCGCTCCCCAAATTTCACCCATCCCACGACTGTCCTTCCATTCCGATGACCCGATGGGGTGGAGAGGTTGAGTCCAGACGTGTGATAGGGTGAGATGAGCAGGATTCAGCGGTGTGCCAAGCCACATAACCCCTGGCCCGTTCTCCAAAAGATGAAGCATAAAACTTCAGGCACTCCAGGGGCTCGCTGCAGCCGCACACCCCCTACCGCCTCCGAGAGAAACACTCATTGTGCTCATTCAAAACATCACTCTGTTTCCTACTCACTGGTGGATTTGATTGATTCATTCATCATTCATACCTCTTCAGTGCTTTGACACGCTGTCACAATGTCCCAAATAGCTGCACATTTATTGAAGAAGTTTTCGCTTCTAATTGAGTTAGTCATTCCTCATAATTAACTTCCTTTATGAATGGCCTTGAAGTAAAAAATGTCAGTCTGCTAACAATAAGATGTTAGAATGATAGATCTTTGCTCGCTCTATTTTCCAGCTCTTTCCCAGTATTTCACAGAATTATCGATGATTATCTCAAATTGCACTGAGAATATATAGTTCTAGAACTAATGTCTAACATAACATAACTAACATAATGTCATTAAAGTATAGGAAGTTTAGTTTTAGTTATTGTTTCGTTTTATGTGTTCTTAGTTTAGAGGTAACAGAAGATGCTGGAGTGAGACGTGCATTGGAGAACGTGATAGAGCAGAGTGTGATAGAATGTTAGAGTGGGGGCAGAAAGAGCGGAGAACAGAAGCAGGACACAACAGGACAGAATAATGAACTGTCCAGGGAAACATAGGAATAGGAACAGAAGATGAGCCTGATGGGAGGTGAGCAGGAGGGAGGAGGAGGAGGAGGAGGAGGAGGAGGAGGAGGAGTGAGCAGGAGCAGCAGGGAGAAGGTGAGGAGGTGAAGGTGCGTGCAGGAGGAGAAGGCGGCGGCGGCCTGGGGGGATGCACCGGCTAATTTGCACTTTCTCAGTCCGTCAGCGCTCACAAGCTGTTTGTCCTCCGCAAACGATCCCATCTCGGCCTCCCCTGTACCACCGCCGAAAAGGCTGAAAAGGCCCTTTTGTGCGTCTCCTCTCTGGATGACGGAGAGAAGGAGCGAGCGGGGAGGTGAGAGAGAGGTCCGGCCAGGATTGTGTAGAACAAATTACACATTCAGGAGAGCCATTGCTTATGATTTCTCCGAGCTGCGAGAGACAAAGGCGGAACATTCCAGAGGAGCAGTGAATGCCTCGGCCCCTCTCTGATGGGCTCACACAAAGCTCGAGAGTCCCAGAAGAGACTCTCACCAACCTCCCCTTCAGTCCCATTCAGCTCCTTTTTTTTTGGCCACCGTTTTTTGAGAAATACACAACTTTCCCTGGTGTAGTAAGCTCCTGGGTACAAGATCATTGCATATCTACTGTATACCCAACACACTGTAATTTACTCACAAGATCCAAGCCATCACACGAAAACACTTAGATATCCCATTGTCCAAATTGTGTATGTTTAAGACTCTGTTATTCGAGGGTGCAAATCAAAGCCAACGAGAGCCCCTAATAAGGATCCATAGAGGATGGAGAGTGAGAATGTCATGAGCAGCACTGTTGGACACTGTTCAGAATCAGCAACAGGATCAGTGCAGATCCCACCCCAAACACTGAATGCCTTCTCTCTACTGTCTCAAAACATCGCTTGGATCAGTGTCCTTCCTGAGCTGGGTGAAAGTACTGGTTTGTCTGTGCTGTGGGAGAGGTCAGACGATGGCAGAGGGTGCGAGTCCCTTCCCTGAGACAGCCCCCCGCCAGAGCTCAGCTGACGGGCTAGAGCTGGGTCTGGAGCCCGGGCGTGATTCTCAGGCCTGGAGCCAGGAGGAGGAGGAGGAGGAGGATGAGAGAGGAGACAAGCGAGGGAAGTAAGTCAGCTTCTCTTACACATATTCAAACTGGGCTTGTGTTGTAACCCAAACGAAAGGGGGGGAAAGACGTTGCAAACAGTATTAAAATGTTGTAGTTGAGTTATCAAGGCATTTCCGATTAGTAGAATTTCACGTGCATCATGTAGTGTCAGTAAACTGAGTAAAATGATTGTTATCCAGAGATAATGTCTGAATGATGTGTCAAGTCAAGTCAAGTCAAGTCAATTTATTCGTCTCCCTTGGGAGAAATTTTGGTTAGAGACAGGGTACTGCTGCAGACATACATTAAAACATACAGAGACAGCAATGTGACAGACAGTATTGACAACTAAACAGAGACAAAAAGGTGCATAACTGGCAACCAGATGAGGACCAAAGTGCAAGAGGAGCTGACTGTGCAATCTGCCCTACCTGAAGCTTGAAACTAATGCACATTTAAGTGACAGTGCACAATAAAGTGCTGGTGCAATCCAAGTGCAGTGCACAATAAAGTGCTAGTGCATATCAAAGTGCAGTGCACAGTAAAGTGCAAGTGCATATCAAAGTGCAGTGCACAGTAAAGTGCTGATGCATATCAAAGTGCAGTGCACAATAAAGTGCTAGTGCATATCAAAGTGCAGTGCACAGTAAAGTGCAAGTGCATATCAAAGTGCAGTGCACAATAAAGTGCTAATGCATATCAAAGTGCAGTGCACAGTAAAGTGCTAGTGCATTTCAAAGTGCAATGCACAATACATATTAAAGCACACATACAAATACTTCATATTAAAAATGCTGGTACAGTTGTAAAACACTACTGGTACATGTTACAGTTCTGCTATTAAAAGTAAACCTTCCTACATTTGCTCATTAATGAGCTTAACTGACACTGGGACAAAGGACTGTTTGAACCGGTTATGTTTGCATAAGGAGACCCTGTATCTTCTCCCTGAGGGCATCAGGGAGTATTCATTAAACAACACATGGGAGCTGTCATTTAAAATGTTTTTTGCCTGAGTAATGACAGCCTCATTGAACAGTTCCTGAGGGTTAAGAGGGGGGTGACCCATAATCCTGCCCGCCACTTTGACCAGGTTAAAAATCTGTGTTTTGAGTTTGACATTTAGGTTACCAAACCAACTGGTGATACCGTACCGTAAAATGGACTCTATTGCTGCCCTATAAAAAATTAACATTATGTTTTTGCTGACACCAAACAACCGCAGTCTGCGTAAAAAGTGAAGGCGCTGATGGATTCTGGCGCAGACAGTGGCCACCTGTGTCTGCCAGCTCAGGTCGCTGTCAATGTGGATGCCTAGGTACTTGCATGAGTTTCCTTGGTTTATGCTATTACCATGAATGGTCACAGGGCTTCGGTCACCAATTGACTTGGGGTCAAAGAGCATTTCTACAGTCTTACAGGTGTTAATCTGTAGTTTGTGGTTGTCGCACCAGCCCACAAACCTGTCCACAGCATCTCTGTGAATGGATGGGTCGGAATTCTTAGTGAGCAAACTAAGAACAGCCGTATCATCTGAAAACTTCACCACATATTGATTTGGCCCAGAACTAACGCAGTCATTTGTGTACAGAATAAACAAAAATGGTGAACTCACACATCCCTGGGGGGCACCAGTACTGCATATTTCTGTATCTGATAGGGAGGAGTTAAACTTCACCTGCTGTGGCCTCTTAGTAAGGAAAGAGTGGTACCACCTGATTAAAAATGGATTTACATTGAGGAGAGCTAGTTTTCTAAGGAGAATATGTGGCTGGATTGTATTAAAAGCAGAGCTAAAATCAATGAGG
Source organism: Sardina pilchardus (assembly GCF_963854185.1). Classification (NCBI taxonomy): domain Eukaryota; kingdom Metazoa; phylum Chordata; class Actinopteri; order Clupeiformes; family Clupeidae; genus Sardina; species Sardina pilchardus. The sequence goes on from NC_085016.1 coordinate 16,748,339, forward strand.
AGCAGTCTAGCATATGTGCCTGGGGTTTCAAGGTGCTTCAGTGTAAGGTGCATTATAGTTGATATGGCATCACTTGTACTTCGTTTCTTCGTGTATGCAAACTGATATTTATCTAATACTGGCTCCACCTCTGAACGAAGTGCATTTAACATAAGTCGCTCCAGGGCCTTGAAGACATTGGAAGTTAATGCAACAGGCCTGTAATCGTTGTCCTCCCGGGGACATGGCTTTTTTGGAACTGGAATTATAATGGACTTTTTCCAGATCTCTGGTACAGTGTGTTTATCCATAGAAAGTTGGAACAGCTGGTGCCATGCCGGAGTCAATTCCTCTGCAAATGTTTTTAAAAGAAAAGTGGACATATGATCTGGCCCTGTCGCCTTTTTCAAAGTTGCGGGTCATATCTTGGGCATATCTATGATGCATAACATTTGTGTTTAGTGTAAAAGTGAAGCTCACTTGAGAACCTCTGTCAGAAAATGATGGAATAAAGACAAAGAAGATAGGACAGACATTTCTCCCATCACTACCTCATTGTTCAAACATCTCTCTCCCTTTAACTCTCTCTCTCTAACTTTCTCTCGCTCTCTCTCTCTCTCACACACACACACACACACTCTCTCCTCTAACTCTCTCTTTCTCTCTCTCTCTCTCTCACACACACACACACACACACTCTCTCTCAGACACACACACACACACACCCTCTCCCTCCCTTTTGTTTGAGTGAGTAAACTCCACCCTTCGTGTGAGTCTGGGGCTTGAGAGATGATTTGACTGGCTGTCTAGGAGCACCACACCCCCACAGCTCCTCAGAGAGGCCAGCAGCCGGCAGCGTCTCCCCTCACTGGGTCCTGTGGAGCACACGCAGTCCCCACACAACCACTCCTCTCAGCCAGCACCGAGCCTGGAGCATCGGCCAGGACAACCAAGAGTCCACTGGGGTCACACAGTGAGTATCTGAAGCTGGATCTGTTTTTTTGCTTATCATCATCCAGTGAAAGGGAGTAATTATTTGAATGAAAATGCATTTCTGCATAGCATGCATATGCACAGGTGCACAATCAGGTGTTCTGCAGATTGTTGAATCAACAATTGTTGAAATTTTTGTTCCAAAATATACCTTGTGATCTCCTTCTTTATGCTATTTCCAATCCTATTAGATTCAGCTAAATATATCCTCGCTGTGTGTTTACCTCTCTCTTGTGTTAATAAGGTCATTCAGTAATTGTGTTATTAGCGGGAGGAGGGGAAGATGGAGGAAAAACAGGTCATTTTTAACCGTCATTCACTCGCTCCCACATCAATGGATGAAAATGAAACTTTTGGAAATTAAGCTCTAAATCGCTATGACTGAAAGCATCAGATCATTGTAAGAATGTCAGATGCTTCCCATTGATTGCTTTGGGAAATTGAGAAGCAATGCTGCCAGCCCAAATATTGGGACTTCAGTAGGAGTCTAATTAAAGTCATTCATGCTGAATAACTTTTACAGACCTAATTGCTTTGTCGTAATAGCTCTACACGACTCATAACACATTATGTTACTCACTTTAAAATCAGTCTCAGTCTCAACTCTTATAACTGGGTATAAAGGCCACAAAAAAAAGCTCTTGAAATGTGTTTATCTTTATTTTGAATAATGCGTTGAGACACTCATCTCTCTTTCTTGTGTTACTTCCTCAGCAGAGGGAGGTTTTGTGTCAGATGAACAGAAGCGCTCTGGGAAGTCTAAACTGAGCTGACTGAACAAAGCAGCAAAAAAAAAAAAAAGCTCCGTCTCAATCTCCACAGAGGTGAGGGACCTCCAGCCTTCCAGACACAAACACCTGCAGAACATCTCCAGCAGCCACCACAGACGCCGTCGTCTGACCGCAGTCAGCTCTCCAGGCCCTGAGGACTCGGAGCCATGACCAAGAGCACCGGGGAGAAGAACCCGCGCTCCCGCAGCGCCGTGCAGCGCATGCGGGAGAACATCCACATGCGCTCCCTAAAAGCCAAGAAGAAGGTGGAGGACATCAGCAAGGACGACGTGAAGAGCTTCCTGAGGAAAAATGCTTTTGTGCTGTTCACCATCGCAGCGGTTGTTGTCGGTGAGTGACATCTCTTGTGTGTACCACTACATTCCCCTTTTATCATAAAGAATGCAATACAAAAAATATATTAGTAGTAATGGTTTCTGAACAGCTCAAACACTGAGACTACATAGAGAACATCAGAGTATTTTTAAATGTACAGTATACTGTATAGTGCTTTATTATGTGAAAATTGGATTTGGAAATCTTCAGTTGGTAAAATCTGCAAATATCAAGTAATACATTGTATAAAAGCATAAAGTATATTAGGGAATACTGAGGATCGTTTTAGCTAAACCATATGGCATCCTGCTTTTTGATATTGAAGAACAAGGTCAAGATTAAGGCCACAGGTTAACATCATACCATCTATTAACCATCCTCTAAGGTCACTGTATAGTCATTGAGGTCACAAGGTCATTCCTTGAACGGATTAAATAAACTGTTAAGGGCAGTGTCTCATCCCTGAAGAGACAAATGGGTTCGATGGGCTTCAAAGAAAATTTAAATGTTTTTGATTGTGTTTAATTCTGGAGAATATTTTTTTTCGCAACAAAAGATGGGATTAGTGTACTATAGTGGGCTATACATTAGTATATAGTTGTCCATTGGCTGATTAGCTAAACTTCAATTCTTTGACAGAATAGATCTAGCAATACAGGATAACATTGATAACATAACATGTTATTAAGTAAGATTATGAATTAAGGATTAAGTAACATTATGCATATGATCATATAGAATTAAGTAATTAAGAAGGCACTGATGCACCATCAGTCCATCTTAAATTCTGGCTGTATGTTTCCCGTGTGAATAAGAACAATGGAAATGTGGGACATCGGTTTAGTAGGCCATACAGGTGGTGCTGGATATCTGAGCAGCTCTTGTTGTGGATGTTTTGTGCAGGTATAATGCTGGGTTTCGCTCTGAGGCCCTATAAGATGTCCTACAGAGAGGTGAAGTACTTCTCTTTCCCGGGAGAACTTCTCATGCGGATGCTACAGATGCTGGTGCTGCCCCTGCTGGTCTCCAGTCTCATTACAGGTACTGTCACCTGTGGCTCTGTCACCTGTTCACTGCTGCCTGCCTCACACTCACCTGTAAGAACCTGCATGTCATATCCAGTCAAAAACTGTTGTATAGGAGGAGGTGATTCAGAACTGAAGCTCATCAAGGTTTCTTCCATCAATTACATTCATTACATCATCATCAGGCATACTGGATTTACAGATGTCTAACTGTTGAGGATGAAAAAAAAATAATCGTAAATATGGGAGCAAAAAAAGCCTTTCAGTTAAGGTTTTTCTGATTAGTTCTGAGAGATGTGTCAGGCAAAAGAAACAGAGGAAGAAAAGCAAACCAAGCAAACCAAGAAAAAAGCAAAGCAAAGCAAACTTCCTGCTTTGAGCGTGCTGATCTGATTGGATGAGAGGCAGGGATGTGCGCGCGGTGGGGCTGTCTGTGTTGTAGCGCGGAGCCCAGTTCAGCTCAGCGGCTGATGACATCACGGCTGCAGCGGGCAGCGCTGTTTTGGGGACGACAAAGGGACCTGTCACATACTGGCATCTCGTGCAGCTCACGCGTCCAGCGTTCACCACAGGGCTCCACATCACCACCCCAGCACTGTCCCACACCTCTCGCTCTTCATCACTAAATCTGCCCCAATTTATTTACTTTTATTTAAGTAATATTGGTATTGGTAATATCAAATAATGTCATGTTCATATTTTCTATATGCTACTCTAGTCTACTATAGTCTAAGATATGATAACAAGACTGATATCAGTAACTTTTCTCCATTTTAATGTGGTCATAATGTAGGCTATCTATTTTGAAGTCACATTTCCACATTGTGCTCACTCAATCTATCTCAAATTTAAATGAGTGTCTCTGTGCATCCAAATAACTTTTCAAAAGAATACCCATTGGAACCAGCTAGATCTCCGGAGGGGTTTCTTTTAGGAAAAAAAAGATTTGTGAAGAGCAAACACAAAAACAACACACAAGGGCACTCACTTTAAAGGCGTTTTGAGATGGGGCCCTGGAGGCCAGGAGGTGGCTTTGGCCCTGATGCTGCTACGGGGCCCCGTGTGAAATGTACAGCTGCTGCTGCTGCTCCCCTCCACGGCACGGCCGAGACTCCTCCTGGGTATCTGGCAGGAGGACAGCAGCCTCATTGTGCTCTTCCCACTAGTAAACTGTAGAGGGGTGGAGTAGGGGAGTGAGTGAGAGGGGAGTTGAGTGGAGTGGAGTGGGGGGGTGGGGGGTGTAAGAGAGGAAGACACCCACCCGCCACTGCACTGGGCGGTTGCTGAGGCTAATCAGTCCGGTGGGACTCCCCCCCCCCCCCCCCAACTGCCCCCAACCCTGCACGCCCGCCAACCCACCCAAAGCCTGCGTACCCCCCTTTTCTTCTCTGCTGCTTCACTTGCCGGAGAGAAAGGAGCGATCGCAACCTCCGCCTCTTCCTTCAAAGCCATAGTGTTGTGTGGCATTCCATGACCGTACACAATGCAGAGAGTGGTTGTGGTGATGAGGATAGGGCGGGGACAGAGAGGGTGGGGGGGTTAGGAATATGAGGGGGGACGGGGGGACAATGACGTAATCACTCAGCTCAGCTCATTATGATTTACCATGGCGATGCTAAACTCTCTCTAACCATGTCCTTTAATACACATCTCACCAGGAAACTAAAATTCTTGATACATGTTCTGTTGTCTAGGCTAGTTCCAAAGGATATTTGTTGTGACTATACAATTTTCATACAGATTTTTTTTTGTAGGCTAATCATTTTGAAGTCAGAGAAATCAAGGGAAAGGAAAAATTTAGAAAGAAAAAGAAAAAGTTAGTCGCTTTTTAAGTCACTAGTGCTTTCGTTTCATGTGCATGTGTGTTTTTTTTAAGATGGGTGAAAGCGAAGATCCTTGAATAGTCCATTTTAACCCTCTCTGGTGAAAGTAATCAAGTTTGCTGTTTGCTGTTGTCATAGAGATGGATGGATGAGATCCCCATGCCTGTGAGAGAGGAGAAGAGAACAGAGCAGGGCAAATGGGATGAAGGAGGGATGTAGCCACTCTGAGGAACATCGAGGGGCGGGGGGTTGAAAGAAAAAGTGGTAGAGCAAGAGAGACAGAGGAGAGAGACAGAAAGAAAAAGAAGGGGGCTCTCTAAGGGTGCTCCCAATAGGATTAAAAGGACACTTACAGTATATCTTACTCACACAGTGGACACTTTCCACTGGTCTTGTGAAGGAGAATAACATGGCAAAATAGACTCAGACACTTTAAAAAATCACAACTAACTCTAATCATGCTTTTATAGACCTCTTGTTCCTCTCACTGACCTTTGCCATAAATTCCATCTCTCTCCATCTCTCTGTCACTGTCATGCAGACGGTCTAGAAACAGCATAGTAGACAGCAACAATATACTGTACAGTCTCTCCATCAGCCACTGAAAACACATTCGTTTCTCTGCTGGATTCCCTTCCTTTGCAAGAACCACTAAGTGTGGCGAGTTTTGTCCAGTTTGCGTTTGGCCCACAGCTTGACGCCAGAGTGCATTGTGATCACTGTGACATGAGCGGCTGGCCATAACGTCAATCTGAATGCCCACAGAAGTCAGCCAAATGTCTGGACCAAAACTGAATGATAAAGACCCTTTTGGAAATAGAAGCTAACAAACATCACATTCATTCTTGTATTGTACAAACTGCTCTGCCAGAAGACGAGAGGGGATGGGACAGACAGACCACACTCAGCTGGGTTAGATCAGGGCCGGGGTCGTCCAAAGTGTTTCTCAAGTCAAGCTCATCCATGCAGTTCCACTTCCACATTTGAAGCTGTGATGAACAAGACTATTGTCTTTGGGGAAGAAGAGACTTGATGTGGAGCAGATGCTCTTTGCTTTCCACATGTCCCTGACCAGTTAGAAGGACACTTCCTTTGGTATAATCTAACTAGAAACCTCTCCACTGTCACACTAGTGCCTTCTGGCTGAGGTTGATAGACAGCCAACATAATCTAAGAAACAGCTTGGTTAGGATTTATGGGAGGGCCAAAGGGTGTCAATCATGAAGCACTGGAATACACAGAACATAATACTAGAACATACTGTAGTGCACACCCACCCACAGTGCATGAAAGCTCTTCCAGAATAAACGTAATAGTGCTGATACAATATGTGCTAACCTGAACCTCCCTGGTCTTGTCAGGAATGGCTGCACTGGACAGCAAGGCCTCTGGGAAGATGGGCATGAGGGCGGTGATCTACTACATGACCACTACCTTCATCGCCGTCTTCATCGGCATCATCATGGTGCTCATCATCCACCCGGGCAAAGGCTCCAAAGACGAGTTCAAGGAGCAGCAGAAGATTGCAGAGATCAGCCCAGCAGATGCCTTCCTGGACCTGATCAGGTGAGTTGTTCTTGAAATACATATAGATAGATGCAAATGCATAAATGCATTTAGAAAGGATCAAGGACAGAGGTGTAAAAAATAAAGTTACATTCATATCATATTCACATCATAACTTCACCTGCTGGAAATGTATACATGTATTTGTTCGATATTTAATAAGGTCATTAATCTAATATCATTCTCCTGTTATCCAATTTATCCAATCTCTCCTTAATACCAATCCTGTTGTGTGTTACAGAAATATGTTTCCTCCCAACTTGGTCCAGGCTTGCACACAGCAGGTAAGCATGTTCTCTCCATTTATCATTTATCCGTCAATTTATTTTTATCTGTCTTTCTGCATTTCCACCACTGTGTGCAGACACAGTCTGTGTCTTCCTCATAGTAACCTTTTTTAAAATACCAAAAGTTATTTTGCTTTCTGCTCGACCTGAAGGTTTCTCTCTTGTGAGTTTCGATGCTTCAGTCCCAATGGAATTGAAAGCTATTTTTATCTTTTAAATCAATTAATATACGTAACTGCTGGCTTTTTGGCGGAAACAGGATATAGATCTCCTTAAGATTGAAAACTAGATTTAAAGGCTTTCAAACATGGTTCAGAATTAACAGTCAGCTAAAACTGACACAAATCAACAATATGAATGTAAGAATATGCTATTATAGGAGATATGAATGATCATTTGAATGACAATGGAAGGGATATCCCATGCATGAGCAGTTTTGGTTGGAGATGATCTAAGGTCGTGGCTATGGGATTTGCCCTCGTTGGCAGTGGGGCAATAGAAGCATGGCAGGGTTGAAACTGGAAGGGAGGGTGCGGAAACTGCAGGGGCAACCACTGGTGCTGGACAATACCAAGACCATGGAAGACACTGGCACTGTGTGCGGGTGAAACACTTTGTGGTCCGGACACTCACCCCAGGGAGATACTGGAGCCAGCTGGATCTAAAAAAGCATCGGACCAACTCAAAAAGAAGCCATTGTGTGACAAAATAGGCTTATGGCGCTCAGAATCACTGCCATTTTCTGTTTATTAAGGATATCTCACATTAACACTGTTTTACAACGATTTATTTGTGACACCATGGTTTGGTTTGGTTTGGTTTAATGTGATGTAGATATTTACTTAAACTGAATGTGTCCCTCTCTCTCTCCTTTCTAGTTCAAGACCCAGTACAGCAAACGAACGGTTCAGGTCACAATCATAGTGAATGAGAGCATAGCCAACTTGACCAACAACACACAAACCATCACCAGAGAGGAGGTCATCCCACACCCCGGCACAACCAATGGAGTGAATGCCTTGGGCCTGGTAGTGTTCTCCATGTGTTTTGGCCTCATCATTGGCAGTATGAAGGAAAAGGGTCTGGCACTCAAGGATTTCTTCGATAGCCTGAATGAGGCCATCATGAAGCTGGTTGCCATAATTATGTGGTGAGTTGAAGTGTGCTGTGCCGTATTTGCCATATAACTTGGATTTGTGGATGAACCAAGAAAACTCCTGATATAGAACTCGGTTCACTCACAGGGCCTGATTTGTGTACAATCGCAAACGCAGTGTAAATAACGCCATCGTCAAACCGCAGAAAGCGCACGCTGTGCTTCTTCATTTTACATCACAAGCGCAGTTGAATTGGGTCAATATTAAAAGTAATCACAAGTTTAGCCATAATGAAATAGTGCAATACATGATAAGCAGATGTCAACAAGCAGAGAGATAATGCAGAGCAGTGTTCTACTTCACTTTAGAAAATATGGACACTTTGGCCAGTCTAGCAGGTAGGAAAATTTAAGTAAGGTTGCTTCTGACAGTACAAAGAAGCAAAACTGGTGCTCTGAATAAATTTGTCTTGACAAATTTAACCGCAATTTGAGTACACCTGCTTTTACAAGGCAGAAATATTTCACCACAATTTCCTACAGGTAGTCTGCAGTTTAACCTATACAGTAGTGCCACCTGTTTGTATATACTACGCCATGTTCTTACGCACACATTGCAAGGAAATTACGCCTCAAGTGGGCGCAAATGTGTTAGTGCATTCAGCCCTCACTGTCAAGGGTGACACTGGTGATCAGATTTCAATCTCTCTTACAGATCTAAATCTTAATTCACATCTATATGATTGCTTGTATATGCATCCACAGCCAGACTAAGCCTATTCCAATGCAATTGCCATGAAAGCTGCACTGTATACAAGCCAGTCTAAACAACATTGTTTGTCAATCATCAGTCCACAAGTCTCTTAATTCTGTATGTTCTGGTGTCGAACTCCAAAACTGTCAATTATTTTGTTCCCATTTCCTCATCAACTACTTTGATTGGGTGCATCTGGAATTCTGAGATCACAGAAAATATAGTATCACCAGCAGAAGTGCACAGGTAGAAAGAGTATATGGCAGGAGTTTTACTCTCTGGAACCGGGAATGTCGGCCTCTGATCACCAGTGCGGTCTAACACATTTCCTGTGCCTCACAACAGGTACGCACCAGTTGGTATCCTCTTCTTGATTGCTGGGAAGATCGTGGAGATGGATGACCTCACTCAGATGGGAGGGCAGTTGGGAATGTACACCATCACGGTCATCATCGGCCTCATGATCCACGGCATAATCGTCCTGCCCACGCTGTACTTCCTCATGACGCGGAAAAACCCCTTCATCTTCATCACAGGCATTCTGCAGGCACTCATCACAGCCTTGGGGACGTCATCCAGGTGAGAGAGCGAGTATCAAGTAATGAGGTGCTCGCACCAGTCAGCAACCTGCTAAAACAAATCCAGTTATTTAGCTTCTTGTAGTACTTTAGCAGCAAGATTTGCTTCCGGAGGGAAAACAAATCCTTGACTTGGTTTCAGTTGAGCTGTAAATGTAACGTATCTGTAGTTCGAGTTTATTGTTCTACATATCAAGGATACAAGACTGCAAGGATGCACAACACAACACTGAATACAGTTCAATAAAGTACTGTACAATTAAGTGCAATAAAAATGGTACAATACAACATGTTACCAATGTGGTAAGAGAGTAGAGCAGCAGTACAATAAATACATGACCTCATTGTGGTATCAGTGTGTGGTGCAAATAGTGGCTCTAGCTGTTCAGTAGCCTGTCTGCTTTTGGGAAGAAACACAGGTGGTGGGTTTGATTTAACGCTCAGGTAATGTTTTTTAAATGGAAGGAGCGACAACAGGGCATAAGCAGGATGGCTGGTGTCCTGATGTTTTGGTGTAGTAGATATTATGGAGCTGTGGGTAGACAAATGATTCTGGCTGCTGTCTTTATTGGCTGATTGTCTTAATTCCTCGGTCAGGTATAAAGGTGAAATTAACTGGGTCGGTGCATATAAGTAGTAAGTGAAGCAAAATGTATGGAGGAGCATTTGAACACGCTTCTCATTCAACAACTCAAACTGTCTTTCTCTTTCAGCTCAGCGACTTTGCCCATCACCTTCAGATGTCTCGAGGAAAACAACAAAATTGACAGAAGGGTCACACGTTTTGTGTTACCTGTGGGGGCCACCATCAATATGGATGGAACTGCTCTCTATGAAGCCCTGGCAGCTATTTTCATTGCCCAGGTTAACAACATGGAAATGAACTTTGGGCAAATTATCACAATCAGGTACAAAATTATTGGTGTCAGCAGACACAATATCAGAACATGTGTAGTTGAATCAGTGTTGGCTGGAATGATTGGCAGGTGTGCATGCATCCTTATAGCAGAACATTTTAGTCATAGTGCATCTAAACATGACCCTGGATCATAAAATGCTGTTTTATCATGACACAGCATTACAGCAACAGCAGCTAGCATTGGAGCAGCTGGGATCCCCCAGGCTGGACTGGTCACCATGGTGATCGTGCTGACCTCTGTGGGCCTTCCCACTGATGACATCTCCTTGATTATTGCTGTTGATTGGTTCCTGTAAGTGTTCTCTCCTTCAGTCTCTCTGCAAGTGTGTCTAGCTACGTTTATTTTGAGTACCGTATATGGATGAGCATTCACCTTTATTAAAATGATAGAATAAGTGTATGACTTATTTGCCATTATACTTTACCAGTCTTAACCTGCTCAATTGTGTCACTTGTTCTGCACCCTACTGACACAATTTCTTATATGCCCATGGGTCTTGTTCTACATTTTTTTTTATGAATGTCAAGATATTTCAACTGGTTTTTACATAGAAATATAATTAGGTTACCCAAATTAATAATTTCAATTAGAATCCCCTTCCCCTTGCACAGCTAATTGGATAGCAGGAAAAAAGGTCTCATCTGAAACTAGGGTGGTCCATATAGACTGAGTCCCCTTTGAAAGATGGAAGATGCTGGAATGAGTGTGATCTGTTAGGGGAAAGTAATACAAGTGTATTCTCAGCATCACACCTGAAGTGCCTCGTATTACGAAGTTACTAATGATGCTACAGAGACTATTTGCTTTATACTGGCATCTTGTCTGAATGTAGCATGTCCTCTTTCATCAAGACAGATTCGTTCTAAACTGTTATACTTGCGAAAAAAGCCATTTTATCAGAGAAAGATTTAGAGTGCCACTGACGGTAGAAAACGTTTTCCCACTTTAAAGTCTCTTCTCAATCCTCCACCACCATCAGCTACTTCACTGTCAGCAGATGACTTTTTCAATGTTTTTCATTGAAAAAGTTGCTCAAATAAGGTCTCAATTTGATGAACCTATAAGGAGGGCTTTGCCTTGTGTTGGCATGATGGAATTGTTGGACTCTTTCTCTCCTCTTGATGAGGAAGTGGTCTCTCAACTGCTTCAGTGAAGTCATCCCAACAACGTGCCCTTTGGGTCCTGTCCTGCCTCTTCTACAGTCTATCGCACCTGCTGGTCTACTGGCAATCCCACATGTATTTAACACTTCACTTAGTTCTGGTATAGCTCTTTCTTCTTTTAAGCAGGCAAGGATTACACCCTTGTTAAAGAAAAATACACTGAATCCAACTGATGTGAAGAACATCAGACCTGTCTCCCTTCTTCCATCCTTTCTTGTCAAAGGTTTTGGAGAAAGTGGTCTTCAAGCAAGTATGTGACAGAAGCATAGAGAGTAGTCCTCTGCTCAGTCATCACGATTAATTCTAGACTCTGCAGCCTTTGATACTGTTAAGCATGACATTCTCTTTTCTACACTATCTGAACTGGAAATGTCTGGGAAAGCTCTTGATTTGAGTCTTTCCTTAAAGGGTGTTCTTTCAGTGTGTCTCAGCAGGGAAGTATCAAAATCTCATGACCTTACCACAGGTGCGCCTCAGAGATCAGTATTAGGGCCCCCACTTTTCTCTATTTACACCACTTCCTTAGGTGACGCCATTCACTCCCATGCATTTGACTATCAGGTTATGTGGACGATACCCAACTTTACCTATCTTTCCCGACTGAGGACTCTTGTGTTTCCCCATCAGATTTCTGCATGCCTTAAGGATATTTCAGAATAGGCTAGATGAAAGATCAGCGTCTTCAGCTTAATCTTTCAAAAATAGATTGGTGTTTCCAGCTAAAACAGTTATTCCCCAACAGATTAACATCCGACTCATCCGACATTGACTCGTCTTCTCTGACCCCAACTAGATTGCCACGTAACTTGGGCGTCATGATTGATGACCAACTTAACTTCTCTGAGCATGTAGCCTCAATTAAGAAGATCAGACCTTATCTGACACAAAAGACCAAACAACTTATTGTACAGGCCATGGTTGTCTCCAAACTGGACTATTAAGTGTTCACTGTTAAAATCATATCTGTTCAACATGCTTACATAAACTTAGTTTATTAAGCGTTTCTTATGCGCTATGGTTTGTATATTAGCCTATTTTTTTTTCCATTAGGCTATTGATTGAATTTACATTGTTGTTTATTAATGCTGTTCTTGTTGGTGTAGTCTTACCAACTTTTTAAAATGTTTACTGATAAATGTAACTATTGCATTGTTCTTATTTGTTTGTCGCTTTGGACGAAAGCGTCTGCTAAATACTGTAACCATAACAAAGACAACCCACATGGACTGTTAATCATTATATTTTCAACTCTTGTCTTTCTATGTAAATATTTACTATTATTCCTTGCTTCTGTATATCTAAAGCACATTAAATTACACTGGTGTATTTAAGATTCAGATAGACAAACTTACCTTGCCGTGCCTCATTCCCATGTGTGCTCTGACTTGCAGTGACCGGTTACGCACCACCACCAACGTGTTGGGTGACTCCATAGGGGCAGGAATCATTGAGTACCTCTCCAAAGATGAGCTACAGGCCAAGGATGCAGAGATGGGCAACTCTGTGGTGGAGGAGAATGAGATGAAGAAGCCGTACCAGCTTATCTCCCAGGAGAACGAGTATGAGAACGAGAGACCACCGGACAGTGAAACAAAGATGTAGTGAGGGTGTTGCTCCCCTGCCCACAACCCACTGGATGCATTTCTGATTTTTGATTTGTCTGTCTTGTCTTTTTTGTAATTGTGTTCAAATCATGCTGTGTTCATGCAGTTTTTATTTTTATTCTGGATGTTTATCTGTTTTTTCTTTTCATTAGTCTTCAAAGGGTATGTTTGTGTCATACATGATCCAATTTGCAGCACACATAAACTACAGAGGCATGTTTACAAAACATTGAAATAAACTTCAACGCAAAAATTTGGAAAAATTTTCACAGACAAAATTCATAACTGCTTCTTGACAAGGATAATGTCTTCCTCCTTTTCAACTTATGCATAGGGAATTAGGAAGAGAAAAACATTCAAGGGTTTTTACATTCATAGAGTACAGTATAATCGCTTGACGGTAATAATGTTGTGAAAATCCTCGGAAAATTCAACAGAACATTTTCAAGACATTTCAGATGGTTTGTTTTTCTTTTTTTCAGACTGCAGGGATGTTTACTTGGTGTATGATAGAAAATAATGTTTTCACATTCCTATACAGAATGTCTATGGTACTCTTGGAATAAGAAGGAGTTAGTTATTGTCCTCAGCTGAGTGTATTTCATTTTTAACCGTTTAGGTTAAATGCCAATGCTCCATCAATTCTAGCACAACTGTGCTTGATAATAGCCCATGCTTCTTTAGGATACCTCAATGCACTTCTTTCAAAAAGTCAGGACCTATGGAATAGCCCTTAGTCAACACTGGCTGATAAAACAGGGTTATAGACATAAAAAAAAAGCTCAAACCATACAGTAAAATCTATTTCCTAGGTTCAGCTCGGTCTTCATTACTGTATATGAGATGTTCCACTGGAATTAATCCTTTTGAGAACAGTCTGACTCAAGTGAATGAGCTTTACGAGACTTCTGGTCATTGGTCCTTCAACTTTGTATAGGCTATTTCTGAAAGAAAGAAATCCTACATTCTGTGTCTTTATACTTTTTGTGCTGGAAGTGTACAGTTTGCCCACAATTACCAAGGGGTTTTGATATGACACTTAAAATGGGTATTTCTGAGAACAGAAAAACAATAATAAAAAAAGGCAAGTCTACTTTAGATTGTTATTGTGTTTCAGGACTAGTATTTTTGTAGAAAATATCCATAATATGAGACATCAATATAATATGTACTTTTTCATTTTGCTAATATTAATAGTGTATAGGCTGTTTTAAATATAGTTTCATTGTAGATACTTGAGGGTATTAACTGTGAAAACATGAATAAAGATTTACTTGACCATGACTTTTGTTTCATTTTGTGGTTGCTTGTGAGCTGATGTAGGAAATGTCTACAAATTCAACCTATAAGGACTGCCATTGTAGATTTGGCCAATTGTCTACACTATACAGTTGAAAGATATGTTTACAGCTGTAAAGTTGTGTGACAAGTGTGTATGCCATTTTTGTAGCTGAACAGGGATTAAATCAATTTGACCCAGTACTCGCAGTTCTGTAATAAAAGTAATACTTCAAAACTAGATGACATGTCACAATATATGGAGGAAACAAATGGTGACATAATGTTTTGACGATAATGTAAAGTTTAAACTTCAATCACATTAATTACAATACTCTGAACTGACATCATCTTAAATGGACGAACAGACCATGATGAATTACTAACTACAAAGCAAGTTTGTGTAATATAGTATATCCTTTCTGACAAGAACAAAATATAAGAGCAACATTGGTTTGTTGTAGGAATGTGACAATTATGGGAACACATGAAACTGTCTAGGTAGGCCATTTGTTTCATTATATTTAATGTAACTTCAAATAAGATTTGATTATTATAATCTTCTATTCCATGGATGAGCTGAGCATAGACAAGAAGAACTTGTATTTTTGACAGTTAACGAACACCGAAATTTGTTGTACATGGAATTTTGCTGCCACCTTGTGGCCAATAGTCTAATTAGTTCAGAGTGTGGACATGCTGTTCAGTAGCCTACATTATGTCTATTTTTCAGACAAAAACAGTTCATATGGAGATCTGGTAGGTATATGAAACGAAGTATGAGCAAATGTATTAGCTCTCTCCATTCTGTGCAATATGAAGCAACCTGAAGCATTCTCTTTCTCACACACTTATGTACACACACAAACTCATATAGATGCAGATGCACATACAGTAGATGCAGATACAGGTTACCATAGGTTATGTTCAAATAGGCCTATCACTGTTGAAAATGCATCAACTAACAATTTACAAAACATAAATTACAAACTACAATGCCACATCTTCATATATGTTGTACACGCAGAGTAGAGTTGCCTGTTGTTTTCTTTTCACTTAATTATTTCTGTGGTTTTATATGGTCTTAGTGACTATAGGCTACCCATTATAGATGAGGCTATCCTTACAGTAATGTTTTTAGAAGTAAACTGATTTTTAACCATCTATCATGTCTGTGATCTTCACAAAATAATGCACCAGATAAGCAGGTCAGGCCTTGTCAATCTTTCATAATATTGATGTTATCCTATACACAATTAAAAAATATAAAAAAAGAAAATCAAATAAAAAAGAAACACTTAGATACAGTGATTTAAACTATTTATATTTATACTCTTTATCTGATAGTGGTCAAAGCCCACTATTATTTACATTATTAACAATATTACACTATTATTTACAAAAATAATTATAATATGAATAACTACGGATAAATGAAATAGATATAAAGATATTAATGTATTTTTGAAACTGTCAGTCAATATGGAACTGATATCAGCAGTACTCAAATTTTGGCACTAGGGGGCGTATTGATACCAAATATGTGTGGAGCGATTATCTCCATATGAGTTAAAAAGTAGTGATATTCTCAGTTTATAATTTTGCAATTGCAAGCACAAAACAAAACCTTCTTATGGCAAAGTTATAACAGTGTAATGCCAGTGGTTAAATAGCATAACACTGATGGGCCTGTAAACCAGAGGCTTGCCTCAAGAAAATAAATCTTGTTCAACTGGTTTTACACTGAGACAAACTAATGTTTACCTTAACTGTGTTATTGGGGAATGTGTATCTTATAAAGATATGCAAGTATGCAAGATATGCAAGTATCTGGATCAGTAAACCCTTGTGTCAATTCCTGATATGATCATTGACAGGTGCAACACACACTCCTGTAAAATGTACAGTTTAAACGTACTGATCTAAACAACATTCTGGATAAATCAGCTCTCCAGACTATTTCAGTGCACCGTTCAAAAGCCTGACATGCATATCCAGCTGATTCTTTCTGAGAGCAATGAAGGACATGTAAGACCAAATAATAATATTTCTACTCCCCCTGAGTCTGTGACCAAGGAGAAGGCTATCTGGTTTAGAAGGCCTAATACATGCTTTGGGACAGAAAAGGATGATGAACAGAAGATCCACTCTTAAATCATGGGTCTCCATAATTTCTCATGTATTGCAACCATCTATTGCAACATAAATCCAAGATGTCATGCCTAATTAAATAAAATGCAGACATGAGACATTCATGTTCACCAAATTGGGATGTGGAAGTCTCCCACTCAGATGAATGACCAGCAATCTTGAATGGAAACATCCTACAAATGACATCAACACCATCATGTCATATACTCAGACCAATGGTAAATATATTGCACATACCAGAGGATTGTGCAGAACACTTTTCCCTTGCCCTGATTCAAACCAAATGTGACGTCCGTACTGTACGTACAGTATGCCTGGTTTGAAAGATACCAACAGCCTAACAGCAGAAAGCATTGCAGAGATCAGCGGAAGTAACTGGGTCGCTGCTGGTTGGTTTGGCGCCGGTGGAGGGAGTCATTCCTGCAGCAGTACTTCCGGTCGGCATTTTGTTCTGCGAGAGAGGGGGAGAGTCTGTGTGGATCCTTTTATCACCGCGTCAATAGTCTTTCAGTTTTTACTTCTAATTATTTTCCAGAATCTAGAAGAAATAGGTACAATCTCGCATCAGTTTCAGAGCGCCACCGGTGAGAGCACCGGTTAAGGGAATGCTCACCTCCCTCAAGCATTCATGTTTGCTGTGAGAAGGAAGAAGAACGAACCCTCCCGACCCGGATTATTGTTGTTATATTACTCGGAGGAGCTGTGAGAGCGATTGAACGGAGGGGGAGCTAGACGCGGATCCGAAAACACCAACCATTTCTTTTTAAACATCACATCCTGAGGTAAATACATACACGCTGTTTTGTTTTAATCAGATTAGGCGGCGTTTGTCGGGCGATCTAGTCGAAATTCGAAATGGGTGTTGTTTACATTCAGTCAAACTTGTTAGTCTATAGCTCCTCTTACTAGCTCGCTAGGTAGCAGATCGATGGATGGTTCTTTCTTCTCTGCCGCTTAGAGCCCTATGACACATTCACGAAGTCGGGCCGTCGGTGAGTTTCCTCAGGCGAGTCCGAGGTTCAGCTACTAGCCAGAAGGCCAAAACAGGCCATTGAACGCGAAGAATTGTAACGCTGGCTAGTGACTTGTTCACCAACTACATATGCAGCTCCTAGAAGTTATTTACTTCATCAAGGGCGACAGCAAACCAGACATTGACAAAAATACTTGGTTGATCAGTCAGTTACCAAAACTGTTTTAACATAAACAGTAACTAGCTAGCTAGCTGTGTATGTTAGCATAGGTAGCTATAGCTAATCACAAACTGATGTTCCAAGCGTTAGTGTTAGCATTTAGCTACCATACCAGTTATCAAATATATGCTTTTGGTAATTATGAATAGCCAAGCTATGAACCTGCTAAGTAGCTGTTGCTAGCTATCTGAAGCTCTGGCTTGAATTATGTAGCTAGCTAGCCAGCTAGTTAGGTAGCAGCTAGCTGGGTTAACTTGTGGATCTAATCGGCAGCGCCGTTACGCTGTTTGGCGTAACCTTAGCAGGAACTGTGAATGTTAACATTAGTTGTGGTCGTCGATCATGTTTGATTGTCTTAAATTAAGAACTATAGGACAGTACTGTCTTCCTCAGACCCGTTTTCAAGTTATTTTCACATCAATCAAATGTGTGGAACAGTAGTCGCTATACAGTGACATAACGATACCTAGCCATTGAAGCGCGTTAATCATGGTTTTCTCTCAGGATTGTCCTTTCTCCTGGACATGTTTTGTTTTCGTTTATCACCGACCTGGGGTCACATGTTTATATTACGTTTGGCATTAGTTTTAATAACGCAGCTGCTGATAACAACAAGCCAATAACCTAACCCATGACTCGAAGTTTTGTCATATTTGTCATTTGGTCTCAGTTGCAGTTTCAAAATAAACATAGTGTAATATACTGTAAATGAAATCAGCTTCTCTAAGTTTGATTGCTTATCGTACCAGACATGTTCATGTCGTAATCGTCTACTTAAAATACGCTAATTTCTACTAGCAGTATTTGTGAGTGAATGATAACCAGGCTATGTTCACTAAACATTAGTAAGTTATAAGTTAACGTTATGTCTGCGGGGATCATGGCTGTATGTGAATTACTGAAAACAGATACACGGATGACGTTGTAAACACGAATGATTTCAAACAAGTGAACTGGAAACATGATTCGTGTGTGGTTGATAAGAATGCCTTTGAAAAGCTTTGGTTAACTTTTGCTGGCGTACATTATCGTCGGGACCACCGAGCTGCTAGTTAGCATAATGGGAGGTCACAACTTGACGAAAATAGTCTGGTTTCGTTTTTTTATCTAATACTTCACTCGTGGGTGAATTGTTCGCTTCTTCTCTAAAGCAGATACCCCACGGTAGATACGTTCAAGTCTTCGATTTACCTCTGTTACAGCTGGCTAACTATACGTTAAATGTAACGTTACTTGTTAAGGTAGTTGTCGACTGCTAGCAGTGATGCCATTCACGTCCACCCTCAACATTTAAGTGATTAGATAGCTATATTGTAAACACCGTATCCTTTCTGCACGCAGTTAACTATTTATGCAGTTAATAAATGCATTGCTGTGATCTTGGTCAGAACTCTGACCTTATCTCAAATGCTATCTCTTGTTTTGTAACCCCGCAGGGGTCTGGAAAGCAAGCTAGCCACATTTTAAAAGACCTTAGCTAGCTTAGCTTACCGTATCCATCCATTTTATTTGTCGGGGGTTGATCACTAACGTTTCCAAATGTAGGGTATGGAGGTCACCAAGAGGAATTTCGGGTATTCACATAAGCTAATGGATATTACAGGGAGCGATTTTAACAGACATCTGCTACTTTACAGTATCTGTTATCTTAACTGTTGGTTCGTTTTGTTTTCTGAGCGTCAGCTGGCTAGAATAAGTTGCAAATGTTAACATACGTAGACTTCAATATACTCGATTATTACCATTAGCTACATGTCATGGTAAAGACCCAAAGTTAGGGGAATGTTTTATTTGTTGCAATAGCTGGGCCATTCTAACATATTTGCGTCTATGTGGGTGCTTTGGGAAGTTGTTGACCTGCATCCTCATGACACTCGCTTTTGGCCTCACTTAGCTAACGTTAACGATCAGACAGCAAACTATCGTTCATTCTCATTTAGCGTTTCAGTTTAAAAGGTAACCATGACTATTCACTGAACCTCCATGAAGACGCACAATGCTTAATTGTGTTTGTTGATATATTATGTCAATAGAAGAGGGGTTGTGAATGATAAGTTAGTTTGTTTTTCTCTCGCAACTCATTCGTTTCACATGCCAGTCGCTGGTGTTGGAGTACCTAGCAGTGTTGCTAACTGGCAGACATCAGCTAAGCTAGCTAGCTGTAGCTAGCTAGCGATACGTGTTTTGCAAGCCGTTCCCATAGCCCTCAACTTAGCCTGCAAGCTACCGGTAGTGTTGTGCGGACATCCACTCTGGCTAGGTAACTAGCTTGTAGCATGCGAATTGCAAAATTGACTGCAATTAACCAGCGATTTGCTATTGTGTAAACCCCAGCTCCGAAACCCACATTTCCAGACTAAATTACGCGATGTTTGTTTATATCCGGGTTTTGTGGTTAGCTTCCATTTTCAAAATGCTAATTCCAAGCCACAATCTATCAACATTGCATACGTAAACTTTGTGTTGTGTTCGTGCTTTCATGCTTGCCAGTGAGCTATTTTAAACTACAACGCATATTTTGCGTAGTGTGTCAAGTGACACATTTTACCAAGACAGTATCTTAACTGACGCAAAATATCGGATCTTGATAAGTTGGCTATCCTAGCTATTATGTGTGGTTGGCTAGCAGCTTACCTAGCAACCTTTGGTCGCTCGCTATGTTTTTGAAATCAATTTGATGCGTCAATTCATATGGTTCTATCAAAAGTTTTGAGAATGTCTGGTTTGCAGAGCCTGCCATAGTTTTAGCTTCTCAGAGGCAGTTCTTGTAGCCGTGTGTATATGCTTGGCCCTTTGCATGCAGTTGACACGGGTTTGCATGGTATTGCTTTTTAGTGCGCATACATCCCGCTGCGTCCTAGGAATGGCCTCCCTCCCCATAAGGCTATCTGATAATCCTTTGTGCCGCTCGCCCGCCTCTGGCCAGCCCAGATTCTGTGTGATACGTTGCAACAGACCCTGTGACGGGGCGTCAGCTGTAACGTGAGCGTGCATGAATAGTTTTCCTTTAACGGTTTATTTGGGTTTCGTCGTAATATGCATCCCAGATTTCCCCTCAATCCCACCTTCCTCACTGACTGTGCTATTATTTTAGCATACGCACGGGACCTCCCACTACTCGTCAACCCTGCTGTCAGTGATTTTGTGGTTCCCTTAGAAGTCTGGTTGTGCGAGTCCGGAAAGAGGAAGATACCTTGATCTACACAACTCTCTCTTTGTGATCTTACGTTTTTGTTCCTGCATCTTGTTGAATGCCTAACAATTCATTTGACATAGTAGATGTTTAGTGTTTCTACAATATGTGAGAAGGTAAACGGTTTACATTTTTAAAACACTAATCTGCTACTCAAAGCGCTTCACAGATTATTGCCCCACTGATGGCTATGGGTATTTGTCTATTTTGTTAGTGGTCCAGTGTGGCCAGGTTTCTGCTGTCAAGTCAGAGGAGGCCTGAATACAAGGCATCATTAATCTTTAACATTCAGTATCAACTGAAATACTGTTGCATGTTTCCATGGTTAATATTTGTCCTATAGTCCCACATATTACTTTCAGAACAGGGTATTATAGAAAGTATTTATATATTGTGACCGATCAGTCTGTTTGAGCAACATTATGCCTGGTCTTGATTACAGGTGCATACAGAAAACTCTGATCTTTCCCAAATAGCAAAATGCTGATAGCTCACTGAATCATGATCATTTCTTGAAAACATCTTGGTTGTAGTGGGCCTATTGCTTGCCTGCCTTGTGACATGATGTCGTTGATCATTTCTTGAAAACATCTTGGTTGTAGTGGGCCTATTGCTTGCCTGCCTTGTGACATGATGTCGTTGACCATTCAGTGCAGCCCTATCTGGTATGATCAGGGACAGGCACGGAACCTAAATATGTTGTTCACGTTTGTCAACAGTAGGTAATGCAGTCCTACATGTTTAGACTGTTGGTGATCATATGGACATTTCATGAATCCTCATCTTGCAGTAAATATGCTGCAATGTTTGAGAACCATTCTGGATATAATGGAATAGCCGCATCTGTTGCACACTTCATTGAAATACCATGATACAGCCTGGCCCAAACTGGTAAAGTAAATAATTTCAAGTTAATTAATACTTTTAAAGTGGGGTTGAAGAGGAAAAAGTCAGATTGTCATATGTCAACTGGAAAACACTTATAACCATACACCAAAAAGCTGAGCGTTGAGATTGTAAGGTGACGACACATTCGAATTTTCCCGTTCCGTACACACAGGTGCATATGAGCCTGTTAACCCCCTTCATGTTAGCAATTGTCTTGCCACAAGACAGACAGTGTCATTAATGCATGACCTGGAAAGCTGGTGGTGAGGAGAGGCACATTGCAAAAAAGAAAAGAAAAGTTATTTGATTCTATGTTTTCTTCTATAATTGTAATTCAGACTGTTTTGAATTGGCTGGCCAGAATTTAAATGACTTGTTCACATATCAGTAGCAAAGACATTCAGTCACTTCTGTACAGAAAAGCACAGATAACGTAATTTATATCCTTATGCTTTAAAGAAAAAGCTAACTAAAATAAACTTGAGCCTTTGTCATAAACTCAAGAATCCAACCGAAAGAACTTTTAAATGTTGGTTGATGACTAGTGTTAATGACAAGTCTTGTGCTGTTTTGATGATGGTTGGCGTATGTCAAAGCATAGCTTACCTTTTGGTCTAAACCCTTCAGATCCCTGCCATTCACTGTTATTATGGCATTTTCACTTCTTTCCAGTTTGTCATGCTATGAAGATAGCAAGATGTAGCCTATATGTGCTTTCTTTTGATTGTAAATGGACAAAGATGTCTGAATTTCAGCAATAGAATGAGTGGAAGCATCATAGTGTTTCTCTTTTCATTATTAGTGTTGTTAACCAGTTAATCTGTTGAATTGAATTAACAAACTAAACAACAACAGGAATTATAATGCAGCAGCATTACAGACTGGATAAGGAGTAACTACTGAAAGAGCTACAGGTTACTTGTGAACCAAAGAAACTCCTGACTTAATCCATTCTCAGGGCATTCAAGCGTTGCAATCTTTACCCGTAGAAGTATAGATGCTAGCAAACCTGCCAGGCTATCTGTTACATTTGTTGTGGAACTACCCATTGAAGACAGTATGTTATCATATATTACATATTCGAACTGTGGAGACACATAGTGTTAAGTATGTATTGTAAGCATCTGCTATTTAAAGCTTTGTTTACATCTGAAAGGTGTTATTTACAACTGTTGTTTTGATGTGAGTTCTTAGTAGTACTGCTACAAACATTGTAAAAATACTGCAAATGCTACTAATACCGTTTATGTATTGATTTGGCAAAATGTATTCAATTGTGAGACTATTGTAAGGGCTACACATGGTAGTGCTTTTCTTTTCTTAATTTTTGTTTGATGCCTTTTCTTAATTTTTGTTTGATGCTGATTTATACATGTCTATTTGGCACTGTGGTTAACACACCGCTGCTGTCAACACACTTTTTTTTTGTTTATTAGTTGTGTAAACCACGCCCCTGCGGTTTATGCACAATGTTGACATGGGACATTACTGTATACCTTGGTGTCACATTGTAACTAGATGTTATGTAGTGCTCCCTTGGGAATGCCATGGGAAAAATGAGACTCTTCATCAATTTGAAAAGCTACTGAAACAAGCATTTCGATGACCATCAAATGGTCAATTTACTGATTTGCTGCTTTCAAGAGGTGATTCTGGCTAAATGTTGATGTTTTAGCTGAACAGCATGTCAAATCACGTCCCTTTTCTGTGCTCCTGAAGTAATGTGCGTGTTCAAACATCAGTGTTTTTTTTTCTTTTTAAAAAGCACACTCTGACCACCCTGCTGAAAAAAAACCAGCAAGAAACCAGCTTAGGCTGGTAGCTGGTTTTAGCTGGTCTTTGCTGAATTTCTTCCAGCTATTGCTGGTCTTTGCTGGTGTGGCTGGTTAGGCCACCAGCTAGACATGCTGGCGTGACCATCTGAGGAAGCTGGTCGTGCTGGTGTGACCAGCCTCTCGTTTGGGATACAGCTGGTTTAAGATGGTCATGCTGGTGACCAGCCTGTCAAGCTTGACAAAGATGGTCAAGCTGGTTTTCTAGAAGGTTGAATGTTGTTCTCAAAAACACACTAATTATTCAGGAAAAACTGCTCTCTTATGAACCAGATAGATAGATAGATAGATGGATAGATACTTTATATCACCATATATATTACCATATGCAATTTAAAATAAATGATTAAATATCTTTCAAGTAAGAAAAAAACGAAACTTGGCAGTGATTGCATGACACTCGGCATGTGAGGAAATAAAGAATGTGTTAGATGACTGACCAGCTTGGTGACAGAAAGCATCCCATCTGTATTGTGAAGGGAATTCTTGACAGAAATGATGTATGTTTAAACACCTTTGTATGAATCAGTTTTGAACTGTTTAAGAGTGGATTTCCCTACATATTTATGAGTTCATGATAGTTGGCTATTGGTTTGTCTGTTGTATTGTTTTGACCACTTTGGGGAACAGGTCAAGAGCCTTTCTGTAGTTACATTTAATTATATTGTCATGCAGTGCCTCAATGTTTACATAAGTTTGACCAATATGCTTGGACCCCAAGACGTTTTGGTGCTGTAGAAATTGAGGGTGTTGGTTGCTATGGCCTAAACCCAGTCATTAGTTCCAGATCTCTTGTTGCCAAGCTAGCAAAAACCAAGATTCTATGAAGCCTTAGCTTTGGTCCTCCTGACTTCAAACTTAGTGCAAGTTTGCTGAAATCTATCTGAATGTCTGTCACAAACTGTCTATGCTCTATCACATTTGTTACTTCGTAGTAAAGCGATTCATAATTTACTTCACATTACCTTCACAACACATTTAACAAAGGTTGTACAAGTGTAATAAAGCTAGAAGAAATGTAACAAATTCATAGGTGTGAAGCATGTACGTCACAAACCAAGCAGAGGTGTGAAATCAGTTGCCATTAATAGAAAAGAATAGTGTGAATGGATTATTTTTCTGCAGACAGGTTTTCTGCCTTCTCCATTGACCCTTGTTTCAGCCTTCCTTTCCCCCTCCCCCGTCTTCTCACTGTTTACGGTGTGAAGTTGCCAGAATCCCCCGCCTGTAGAAGAGGCATCTGTAAGACCGGTACTCAGCACTAGATAGTGCTGTTTGGAGGTCAGAAGCAAGCCGTTTTTTTTACTGTGCTGTTGATGATTCATGCAGCCACTGTGCTGTAGCACATTTTTTGAAAATCACTTGTGAAGTGCTTGTGTCTACCATTTGTCATGAAATGAGAGGAAGGAGGCTGGACACTGACGTGCCAATCTTTCCCCCCCACCCCCCATACACACACACACACAAACAGTGGTCCACAGTGCTGGACCCCAATCCACAGTGGTCCAGCAAAGTCATTTGGAAACTTAAACTAGTAACAGAATGACCTTAAAGCCCCCCTGAATTATTGCATGTTATTAGAATGAATGCTTAATATCATGTAGGGTTTTTTTCTTGTTTTGGTTTCCTTTTGTCAAGGAAATGCAGCCATTACTGCAGTAGACAGGGAATGCTACCGTAAAGTGACGTTAATATCACTGCACTAGGGAGGGGGCAGTTTTGCCAGTTTACCCAGGGACAGTTTATCCTTCCTGTGTGTGTGTGTGTGTGTGTGTGTGTGTGTGTGTGTGAGTGTGTGAGACGAAGGAGGTGGTCATGAGAACCCACCTGACTTTTCACCTCAGGCCAGCAGAGAGCAGCCGCTCTGTGCTCTGTGCTCCTCGTCTGTCCTTTCTTTCTCTTGCTGTCTGTTTCTGTTTCTTCTCTTCACTCTCCTTCCTTCCACAGGCTACAGAGTTTGTTCATTCAGGCTATGCTGTTGATTTGAATGACAAAGAAAGAGAAACTGCAAGTTGTCTTAGAATGTGTCTGATGGCATTACTGCTCTGTCTTGGAAGTAGATAGATTGCTGGTCAGTGGCAAGCAGTTGTCATCTTTGAGAGGCAACATTACTGACTGAGTCTTGACTTAAAGGAATGCACTGATTGTGAAAATCTGAGCAGATATTGATCGGATGTATAAAATAATAATTTGGCTGATGACCAATACAATACAGATCATTTTCGTTGTTTGTTTATTTTTTTGTTGTTAATTATAACCTTTAGTAGGGCAGAAACATAAATGTTTATTAAAGGGAAACTATGCAGATTTGGCGATTAGAGCTTCATCTACAGCTTTGGTGTGTATATTTTACAACACCACTCAATCGGTCAGTCTGCCTTTTCATGAGAATGATCGCGAGGCTGGAGATTTTCTCCAGTGCCACCTCATATTTTTGTTTGTGCCACCGTCCCGGCCTTTATAACACAGCATCTACCTAGTCCAACATAAATGATGGACATTGGCTACTGCCATCAGTAAATGTCATATACATTTGCCAGGAGCCAATATGCTCAATTGCATAGGAAGTATTCATTAGTCATTATCAAAGTCACACAATGTAAGAATCCCCATCTAAAGCTGTCATGCTTTTACCCCCAACAGCAATGTTAAATAGTGCAAGATCAGGCCCTTTGTACAGAGACGGCACTCCGACTCTCCTTATTGTAAGCCAGTGTAGCTCACAATGAGTTTGATGCTGTGATTGTAAGTGCAGGTGATGCTTTAAATGTGTTCATTTATTTAAGGAAGATTTAGTGGTGATTTTATGACATCAGGAATTCGTCATCTGAAAATAGTTTAATGGACATCTATCATGTGTAGTTTAATGGACATCTATCATGTGTAGGTTAGACGTCTCCCAGCGTTTCCCTTCGATGTATTCAGCACTACCGCGTCGCCATTGGATTTTGTGCACCTCTGCAATCTTCACCTGATCAGTAATGTTACGACATTTACTTGCACACTGTAAAGGCACAACAGCCAATGTCATCTTGAAATTGTTTTCTGAAAGTCATGACTAAGTTAAGTGCATCAAATCCTCACTTTCCAATGATGTTAGCGGCAAGTTGCTGCGATAAGTGGTTCGTGAGAAATTTATGATTGAATTTACATGGCATTTTTATCATATTTGCATTCTGCTCTCGGTGAAATAGGGCTATCTCAGGAATTCTTCACGAAACACAAGGCAAACTGTATATCACAATAAACAGTAGACCTGACAGAATATGAAGATATAGCATGTCTCTGCAAAGTAACAGTTCCCGAGAAATCTGGTTTAGAAATTGCAACAAATTGCTGCATGGATTGGCATGCAACTCTGGGCCAAAATTATAACATATTCTAAAGTAAACTATTTACATTATATATACATTTGTGTAAGTTGCTGTATTTCAGACCACCCCACTTAAACATAAATATATATATATTTTTTACTGGCATGCTTCCTACTGACATTAATGCAAAAAATACGAGGGGGAGAAAAAATAGTGAAAATGTAATATTTGTTGATATAAAGACTGTAATAAGACATGCAAATATGATCACATCATATTTCAGATATTGGTAACTCAGAGTGTCCTGAAAAAGGAAGATATACAAGCATATATAGATGGCCTTTATGACTATTTCTGAACTATGAAACTCTGCACAAATACTTTGTGGTTGTGAACTTCTTGCATTATGTCATCATAACTATTCCAAGTGCGAAATAGTTTACGCTACAGCAGATATATTTTCATCCATAGAAACCTTATGCTAAAGATAAGCCCACCACGTAACAGTACTGCTGCTGGGAAAAAATGTAGGGGAAACACTGTTAATGATTTGTGTCAGCTGAGGTGATGTGGTCAAACAAGCACCAGCTTGATTATTGTTGCCATGCTTGTTGACCCAAATGTTGCTGCTGCTAATAATGGCAAGGCAAATTTTTTTGGCTGGTAGTAGGCCTACATTTATAGCCTGGCTCTATAAGGCTCTCGGCTTTGTTGGCACATGATCTTATTTAGATGGCTCTTAGTCAAAATGTAAAGCAACTGTAAAGTCATTAGAGCCCATGCCATTTGGTTGAAAAGACCGATCTTATCTTATCACATCACGCCAACACTAATTCTGGACGTGGGTAATATGACACCTCTGTATCAAAAGAAAATTCAAGAGAATCTGCAGCTCACAGTGACAAAGCTCTCAGTGGAAAGAGGTAGTGAAACCCATGGGAAATCAACACAAGGCTTGAGAACATTTACATTTATTCATTTAGCTGATTTGTTTTTTTATTTTTTATCCAAAGCGACTTAAAAGTTAGGAATAGCATTCAAGCCACGTTACACAGGGAGGCCTTACTTGGTATAACAGTAAATACTACCCAGCTAACACCATAGGAGGATGTGCTTACAGAACAACCAGAGGGTGAAAGTGCAGATGTCTTAAACACCAGCTAGAGAAGTAGGAACAAAGGAACTAGTAGTTGAAGGAAGTGCAAAGTGGGTTAGGGATGTCGGGTTTGTTAGATGTGCCTCCTGGATAGCAAGCATACAAAGGAAGAAGTTGAGTGCTTTAACAGGCACTGTGATGTACCTGCTGAGTTGAAGTAAACTTTTGAAGCCTCTCCCCAAGTGCTTCCTTTATAACCGAGATCTTAGCGCTGGAGTGCTCTTGTGGGGAAAGGCACCCGGGCGTGTGAATGGAGTTCAGCAGACAGACACCAAAAAATGTAGTTGTGGCAGCTTTTTGCCTACAGCATCTTATGCAAAGTGCTCATCTAAGCAAGGAGGAACCAGTGCACTGCTAACAGGACTCAAGACGCTAGTGTCTGAATGGAGTAGTATCTCATCAGTGATAATGGAGCAGGGGGAGTATACACTGTGCAGCTGCCTTCTCCGAGAGCCGAGCGACAGACTTGTGTGTCTAAAAGGAGACTGCACTGGCTTGGCCTTTTTACTGAAAGATTTGTGATAGTTTGGCGTGGGTGTGGATGGTCTTGTTTTCTGCAAACTCATCGCTTTGCAGCATTGAAATCTTTCTCAGCTGGAACAGTCTCAAAGTGATGGTGTTGGCTGGTCTGAAAGATTGTCCTTATTTTGTGATGTGTTTTTGGGGAATGTGGCCCAGGGAATGCATGATACTGACTGCTGGGAGTAGAGGAAAAAATGGAGTGTGGCAGAACAGGAGCGGGATGTTTTTCCTGCTTTGCCTGTTGTTTGAAAAGTCAATCCACATGTTCCGTAATTAAAGGTATACTATGCAGGATTGGCGATTTCATCGCCGGTTTCGCTTTCACTTTTAATTTTCGCTCGTTTTATGCTTGCATATTTCTCTGCAGAGCTTCCCCTACAGCTTTAGCATGTATATTTGACAAAACTCCTCAATCGGTCAGTCTGCCGTGCCTTTTCATGAGACTTTACATGACACTTCCTGGAGTAGAGCATGGGTGCGTGCCCGGTGTCTCCTGAAGTTGCAAGCGTGGTGCTTAACGTTGCATAGTATACCTTTAACACCCAAGAAGATATTGTGTAGTAGTTTGTCCACACAGAGAAAGTGTGTCTCAGAATTCACATTCTGTTCTTTTCAGGTCTGTTGTGACAAAGCTGGTCAGATGCTGTTGCCCTCGTTTGTGACAATACGCGTTTGTGACAAATGAAATTAAGTCATGAAATCATGACCTGTTTAGAAGAATAGCAATACTTAGACCTGGGTTGGCAACAAGGTGAATAAAAACAATGAGATGGACATGTTACATGTTAGTTAATTAAGGACTGCACCAAGTGTGAAATGCTGAGCAGATGTCAATAACGATGTTTTAAGTACATTGCTGATTTGTTTGTTCACTAAACAGTATAATTAAAGAAATTAGCAGAGTGGAAACAAAAATAGACACAAAAACAGCCACAATTTTCAAGGCTTTCATGCATTCACAGCTCCATCTCTATGCTCTGGTCTGCACATAAAACAACACTAGCCTAGTGCAGATTTGATGCAGCATAACAGATAAATATCAGCCACTGTCATCTGTAGGGCTGACATCAGTGCATCCCTACATGATTTAGTAGGACTTGTATTCTCCCATTCAGAAGATTTTGCTTCAATGTAGAAGGGATTTTGAAGGTGCCATTTGACCTAGGCTATGTTTGTCATTTTATACACCTTAACTGATTTGGTCCACAAAAGTCCACCATACAGAAAGTACATGAATGTTTTCATCAAATATTCAGATACAGCAATAACAATTCTTAGACAATTACAAAACTCCTTTGGAGTTTTGATTAATTAATTACTCTAGGGTGTATTTTGTGAATTAATGACTCTTCTGGCCAATACACAGCACATCCAAACCCACTCCCTTAGTCTCAGCATAGCTTCCTGCTGATATTAAACAGCGCTATCAACAATTGTTTAATTACTGTGAAGCCACAGTAAAAAGATGTTTAGCCAACAGTTAGTCCTCCTGTGCCTCTCCAGTGAATTGGGGTTTAGTGAGCGGCAGGGAACTGATGTGGACTGATGGCTGTGCTCACGGAAGTTTCGCCGCCAGTAGGTGGAGTCTTGATGGCTGGCGGTCTCCGCTCAGCTGCCACATGAGTAATGTGAAATGGAATGTGGAGCTCCCTCTGTGTGACTGGCTGCGGCTGCTTAAGGGCCGGTTCATAGTCTACGCAAGCAATCAGCCCTAATGGTCCTCGTCGCTGTTCAGCAGTCGGCAGGCTCCTCTGGCGCTGCCAATATCTTGTATGCATCTGTATGGGAAATGGCAATGGCTACTGGCTGAGTGAAATGGGGATATTTCAAGCCTGTATTTGAATGTGTTTGTGTGTGGCACGGACACAAGACACTCCCCTCGCTACCAGTTTGTTGTGGTACAATGAACTTGCTTTTTGAACACCTTTTTGTCCACCCTTTTAATGTATTTGTTTTACTCTAGATTACATTTAGATGCTAAGCTCAGGACTTGGAGAATGGAGTATCTGACCTTGTGTACAATGTGTGTCAGTATGCACCTGGCTGGTATTAAATTGTGTATTATAGAGACAAATCAGGTACCCCCGACCTCTTTGGCACTAATTGCATACAGTATCTTGATAATGGACGGAAAAGGTGAATTTTTGCATTGTGTTACTTTAAGTCCCCACTCCAAGTCATCAGAGGATTGCTCCAATTTTATAAACATTTGAATGCATCAGCATGGGGTCCTGCTCCCCTGCTATAATGCTGTGACATCACTTCCTCCTCAAACAGAGAGGCAATTTGGCTCCCTTGTCCTCCTCCAGCCCACCTGTAGGAATGCCCTGGTTGCTATATTAAGCCCTCATTTGCATGTGTTTGTTCAACTGAAGCTTGTCATCTACAGTCCACTGTAATGCATTTATTCATGCCACATCGGTGGGCTTATCAGTAGCATAAAGTGATGATAGTATTGTGTATTGTCTGGACCATTATGGTGTGCACGTTATTTATGAATGAGGCTTGTCCTTTTTTTCAAATGTAGACTGAAAAGAAGAGGCATGTTTTTCACATGGTCATGGAGAGAATGTAACAATGGACCTAACCTGGATGGACACCATAGGTTTTTGGTAGAGCTATTCACGATTGCTGTCCAGTGTGTTTAAAGAATTATGGTCAGAAATCAGTGAAAGGCTTTGTTTAATCATGGCATTGGTAATTATACTAGGACTCTGACAAATTGAGATGTCCATTTTCCGAAAACATTGCATTAATCAGTTGTCGGCATGAGGTCTGTTTTGATTTTGATCATGACTTTGATTCTGTTTAGGTTCACAAACAAATTAAACTGATCATTGCTAAATAACAAAAACACATTAGGGAAGTGCTGCTGCTGCTGTATGCCAGGTTGAAAGTTGTGTGTGATGTCAGATGACGCTCCTTTTCCTGCTCCTGCCTTCAGAAGTGAGAGTGGAGTGATGACTATATCCAGAGCTGTTCACAGTGCCTGGGATATTCAATTTATACTGTTAGTGCTGCTTATCTCTTCTGCAGGCGTGCTGATGGTATTGAGAGCTTGTGCTCTGGCAGCTCAGTTTAGTAACCAAGCCATTTGGGAGCCAGAGCAAGAGATGTTTTTTCCTTATTGTTCACCTGCTCTTAGTACACACTTCCTGCATGTATTTATCTCTTGCATGCTCCAGTGAATGCACCGAGCCTGATCTTGGATCATTGGAGCTTTTCACTTTGCAGCAGCCTTGTGTGAAGCTCTTTTCTCCCCACTGACTTGTTCTGCAACTCCTCACAGTGACACAGGCTGCTTTTTGTGCTTGCATGCTATAGCCTGTTTGGCCTTTAGTGAAGAATAGGATTGGGCTTACTTGTGTAGGATGCAATTATTGACAACACACATTAAACAGTGAACTGCTGCTTTTATCCAGCTAGTAAACCAGATCCTGAAATCTTTCAGATTAAGGGTCTGGCCACGCATAATGAAAATGGCCCAACTCGAGGGGCGGTACCAAATATGTTTGGAAATCTCACTGCACACAATTGGATAACACTACGACCAATGTTTACTCTGACTGATTCTGGACTGCACAATTGGATAACTAACCAAAACCGGACACTGTAGCGCTATTGTCATCAGTTCATTTCGCCTTTGTCCCGCCTACACCGATTTGATTGCTTGTACCGATATTGGTGCAAAACGAAATGTGTATCCTTGCTCGTGGCCAGAGGATCTTGCAGACACAATTCAAATTGTGTTCTCGCGAGAACTCTGGATTTCCAGGGTAGCTTTTATCTGTAATCACAATGAATGGTGGAGTGTCTTCTTGCTGCTTGTCTTGCTGTTACCCATTACTTCACATATATTAATTTTCTTCATTCTTTTACTATTTGTCTTTTTCACTGTGTTATGTTGCTGTTTTGGTTGGAGTTCTCTGAGCATTGCCAAGAGGTTTGAATCTACGCAGTGTTATCGGAAGAGGTCCTTTGACTCTCTGATAACGTCTTACCTGATGCTGTAATCCTGAAATATAATCTCAGTCTGACAAAAATAGAATGAATCTGCTTTTAGCTCCACTGCTTCACTTGGGTCCAGACGTTTTGAGCCCGCATTAATCCAGAGCTGAACGTAGGCTGTAGCGCACAGCTGTGGTTTTGCCTCCTCGGCAGCCGGCTTGACAGATCACCCACCGAGGTGCTCTAGGCTGAGAGTCGAGTGTCTGGAGCTGGATAGAAGGGCTTTAATGCTCCAGCAGTGGTGTAGCATTGCTAGAAATGCTTGTTTGTTGCCGTCCTCCTGCCCGCAGCGTATGAAAGTGACCGACTGCTTTTGGCACGTGTCCCTCCTTCGTCAGCTCTGGATCAGTGGAGATGAAACTGGCCTGGAGGACACTTGAGTGATTTACCATTTACCACGTTTTGCTCCGAAGATCTCCTGCGACCGCATGTGTTGCGGACATGATGCTCTTGGTGTTGTGATTTGTTATGTTATTTATGCTTTGCACAGTGGCTCTCTCTCTATAATATCTAATTGCGATTTTTGATGACACTTGTGATTGCAATTTGTGTTATGAATCAGGCTTCAGTTCAAGATTCACTGTATGAAACATTTAAAACTTGGCCAATTAAGAAGACGTTGAGATTTAAATTGTTTTAGCTACTTATCCAAGGATGAAAATATACAAACGACTTCCAAATATAGCTTTAAGATGGGCCGGCTGGATGTCTGAATAGGTAGCATGCGTAGCATATACGTCTACTTGATGACATGATTCTCTTGGTGTTGTGATTTGCTGTGTTATTTATGCCGTTTGCACACATACAGCATTATGTAGAATGACTCTGGTTTGTGGGCCAACTGATACTGAAATACAGTGATACAGAAAAAACATTTTCTCTTGCTCAAAGAATGGGGAAACTCTTGAATGTCCTTGAGAGCTCTCGTATTAATCGTCTGAATGCCCTGTATGCTTAGAGTTCACCTTAAATATCATGTCGCACAGATTGGCCATCAACAGCCAACCAGTTTGGTTGCAAGCAGTTATATAGCCAGTAGATGCATAGAGCTTAGCTTAGCTGGTCAACGATTGCGTCTTCAGGTTTCCTCCTGATGAGATGGAATAGGTCTTAAGGCAGCAAGTTTGTAAGCGAGTGGCACCAGTTTATGGGCTCTTCTCATTCTTCTCTTCTCCTTCCTTCCTTCCCCGATCCTCCGGCTCGTTCCCACTGATCTATAAAGAACACTGGATAGACTATCCCATTGTTGCTGCCCCATCATTCTTTATCTAGATCAGTGGGAATGAGCCGGAGGACTAAGGAAGGAAGGAAAGGAGGATGGATAAAAAGGACGAATGAGAAGAGCCCCTTGAGTTCACTCTGGTGTAGTAGAAGAACAAGAGACTTGAACCATGCTGTGTTGAGGTCCTGGCGTGCTGCGCGGCTTGGCGAAGGTCTATAAATGAGTCGATGAGTCTGTAAATGTTTTGGTCCCAGACAGTTGCTGTGTTACTAATGAGAGTGCTTCTCCTTTCCCCCCCTGCAGCGGTTGGGAGATGTGAAGAGCGGCCAGAGGGAGGCGACGTTAAGCGATCTGTGCATCCTCACGACCCCCCCCCCACCCTTCAGCATGAATGGGGATATGCCTCATGTGCCCATCACCACTCTCGCTGGGATCGCTAGCCTCACAGACTGTGAGTAACGACACACGCATGCACACACACACACACTGTCTCTCGGTCTCCCTCTCTCTCACACACACACACACACACACACAGACACACTGTCCCTGTGTTCTATCACACACACACACACACACACACACACACACCTGAGAGGACCGAACGATTTGGAGAAAATATCTAATCACGATTTTTATGACCGATAATTTGTGATGACAATTTGCAGTATAAGTCAGGCTTCAGTCAAGATTCACTCACTGTATAAAACATTTAAAACATTGCCAATTAAGAAGACATCAAGATTTCAATTGCTTTATCTATTTATCCAAGGACGAAAATGTACAAATGACTTCCAAATATAGATGGGCCATGTCTGAATAGGTAGCATGCGTAACATGTACCTTGATGAGGGTTGATGAGATTGATGAGGCATGACTGTCATAAATGGACCATACGAATGAAAAAAACAATATGTGACCTTGACTACTGGGTCAGAGCTGCTAGCTGCACAGTTAATTGCTGCTTTTGTGATTTAGTAATTGCATTAGTTCAAATTGCAATTTCGATTCAATTTCAATTAATATTTCCGTCCTAATGGATGCACACACACATGGAAACAGACACAGTTTGCATGGACACGCACGCACACACACACGCACGCGGGAACGGACACGGACACAGTTTGCACGCACACACACACAGGCACATGCACTCCTGCACCATCGACATCACTCCTGCTGATCTCAGAGTGTGAGCAAAGCTATAAAATATCATTAACAAACACAAATACAAGTGCACACTCAGATGTTTTTTTCTCAGTCTATGAACACATCCACAGACATGAACACTCAATTACAGAAACTTTCACTTGTCATCAGTTTCACTTGAATGTGTCTCTCTCTCTCTCTGTTTCACACACATTCATACACACCTGCACACCCTCACCAACTCCAAAGGAACACATGGTTTGACACGTTTTACACCAATTTCTTTTACACACACACAGACACACACACACACACACACACACACACACACACACACACACCACCGGCTCTCTTACTCCCTGCTGTTGACTTACTACGATCAGACTTCCTACTTGTGCAATGCCTTTAATGCTTAAACATTAACTTTTTGTGACTTGTTGTTAATGCACATTCTTGCTCGATTGAATCACTTGATGGGCAGCACCTGTGGGACTAATCCACAGTAGGCAAGGCATCCAGCAGGCAGACGAGGCTAACTCGAGGTCAACATAAGCAAATGGCCTGCTGGCCTTGGGCAAGTGAAGTGGCACGCTGGGCAAGGTGGTTGACCCAGGCACTGGCCTGCAGTTTTCCTGCCAGCTCAGCTTACCTCTGATGCTAACTGGTTGAAGCTAAGCGTGTGAGGTGACGGAAAATAAAGAGGGAGCTCATTTCGGTGTAATAAATGAACAGTTTTGTGTAAAAGTGACTTTTCTGGGTCAGTAACTATATACTAAGGGGGCAGTGAGGGTAAAATGGTACTTTTGCTTGGACACTGCGAGGCAGGCAGTACCACTGGACCAACACCAGATGTCAGGGCCACCTCTGCTTACACACACACACACACACACACACACACACACACAACCCTGTTGTCCTCTCCGTTCAGGGAGCACTGTGGTCACAAGTCATCACCTCTGTGGGGGTTCGCTCCTCCGCCTCCCAGAGGCGTCTTAAGAGACGAGGCTTATTTTTATCGCACCATACGCAGCCGGAATGGAATCGAATCCCATGGTGTGGACACAGGGACAGAGTGAGGGTAGTTGCCAATTTTCTCCCGTGTATAGCCTAGATCACAACATACAGAAGAGCTGTAGAACTTGGCCATGTTCCCTTCTATGGCTGGTGATAATGCTTCCCAAATCTACTTACAGACCATAAGGGAAGGCATACATTTAATTAGTAGCCTTTATGGTCTCTCTGTGAGACTTGGACCAGTGGGTCTCCTAGTGGTTGTGCTCTGTTCTAGGATGAGCTGAGAATCTTTGCCAGGACTCCCTAGGAGAAGAGTTATTGTAACTCAGTGGGACTTGGTGCCTGGTTAAATAAAGGTTGAATTTTAAAAAAAAAATTAAAAAATCTTGTAGATATTCCTACTCATTGAGAAAGTTGCTGACTATACCAATACAATGGATATTATGAAGATCTATTTTAGTTTTGGGTGTGTCTGTCCGCTGTGTCAGGTGGCTGTGTTAGTTAGTCATGCTGACACTGGAGGTTAACGCAGCAGCACAAGGAGACTACATGCAACAGCCGGCCCTGGATTTACATGGGAGGATTTCTATCCACATGAGTTTGGTTACCCATCCCGAAAAGGACAGCCATTACATTTCTTAAATTGACCTTGACTTCATGGTACCATGACCCGACGCGATTTTAGTGTGCCGCTTCTTCATCATAACCATGTTTTAATGTGCGTGCATGTGTGTGTGTTTGTGTGTGTTGGGGGTGCAGTGTTGAACCAGCTGCCTCTGCCCTCTCCGCTGCCTGCCACCACCACCAAGAGCCTGTTGTACAATGGGAGGATCGCCGAGGAGGTGGGCTGCCTGTTGGCCTGCCGCGACGAGACGCTCGTGTCCCAGTTGGCCCACAGCCTTACGCAGGTCTCCACCGAGCACATGTAAGTGTCCCCCATCACTCCACTGGCCCGTTTTCAAACAGGCAGGCAAAGTGCAAAATCAGGCAATGAGTAAAAGTGTCTTTTTAGTGTTAGTTGGACTTTGCTCGTTAAACCAGCTGATTCTAATTAGCACAACTCTTGGCTAGGTAGAGCAGCTAATTGATGAGATCACCTGTACTAAGTGCACCTGTAAAACCAATACATGATTGGACTTTTACTCACTGAAGCTGGATTTTATATAAGCTTGGATGTATTCATGGGTTTCATCAGGTCCCTTTCCACAGGTGTATTAATCAAGCACCATGCAGGCTGCATTCATAATCAAGGTGCTTGATTGTATACACCTGTGGAAAGGGACCGGATGAAACCCATGAATATCCAAGTCAACTTTTGTAACTTTTGATTGTAATACTGATGGTATTGTTTGTTGTTTTGTGTGTGTGTGTGTGTGTGTGTGTGTGTGTGTGTGTGTGTGTGTGTGTGTGTGGTGTGTGTGTGTGTGTGTGTGTGTGTGTGTGTGTTTGTGTGCGTGCGTGTGTGTGTGTGTGTGCACGCATGCGTGAGCAGAGAGCTGAAAGACAACCTGGGCAGCGATGACCCAGAGGGAGACGTGCCAGTGCTGCTGCAGACGGTGTTGTCCAGGAACCCCAACATCTTCAGGGAGAAAAGTACGGCAACGCGCGTCGGGGTTCAGGGCGGTAAGGAGGACGTGCAGACATTGCCTCTTGACTCTCGAGCGGCAGCTGGGAGAGCACGGTGCCTACTTGTCCTGGGGGGGGCCACGGTCCACACGGAGACCCCTGGGGGTGGGGGCACACGTGGGCCAACGATCTCTCTGATGAGAGCTGCCGGCGGGGGTTTCATCATTTTAGATGGATGAAGGCTGACATGTTGGGATTCCGTGTTCCGCAATGAAGTGTGAACGCAGTTTTTAGAGTAGGCATTTATATGAAGAGATTCTGGCAAAGTGCATATTGTTGAGAACCCATAATTGATATAAATTCTAGCAGTCTAGTGAACATCTTCATCAACTTTTACACGTGTGCACTTGCTGAAGTGTGTCATGTTCAAATGCAGTAGGCAATAGGTAATGTCTCTGATTATGTAGAGGTGTCCTGCTTTATTTGCTGGTTGGGTTTGGGGGGCAGGATGACGAAGCGTCCTCCTGGCTGCCCTGGAAGCTTGTCTGGGCTTGTCTGGGAGTAGTGCAGAGACAATCAATATCTGAGGGGTATATATATGAGGGAGAACGCTAAAAGATTCTGGCATTCTAAGCCTGAAGCCAGTGAGAGAACCATTAAGCCTACTAAAGAAGCGGCAGAATGTATTGAATATGTTGTGAGTGTGTCTCTGTTCTTTCTCTGTGCTTAGTAAAAGTGGTAGGTCTGCTTTTTCCCTTGCTCTTACTTCAGCATCTTGATTGTTTATTTGTATACCTGTGTTAAGGCCTTCTGCCATGTAAGGGCATCTAGCAGTTCTGTAACGTAACCGAGCTGGAAAGTTATGATCCATGTGGAAGTTGGCCCTGATGTTTATTGGCTTGCTGTGGATGTCTTTGAAGAACTGTTCTGCAGCTGGTTCAACATCAGATCGGACTGTCCAGTTATTAACCTCGGGAATGTAGGGAGGTCTTATGGGACTGCTGTGTGCAATAGACTGGTTACGTTGCTTGCTGTCTGGTGGTTATACCCACACACAGCCCTGGATAAAATGAAGAGACCGTTGCACATCTTTCTGATGTCATCCTACGGTTGCTGAGTGACAAAATTAATAGACCACTACAAAGAATGTCATTCAGCAACCTGAAAAATGTGTACTGGTCTGATGTACTTTCCAGAGCTGTATGTCCACTTGTATAATGTTCATAGAATAAGTTAAAGTTTGAGGTAGTTCTGTTGTGGGTGATTGGTACTGATCCCAATGAAACCCTTGAGCGTTTCTTGACAGAGAGAGAGAAAGAGAGAAGTAGAGAGGGGGAGAGAGAAAGAAACAGAGAGAGAAGTGCACCCTGGGATTGGCCAGGCACCGTGCTCCGGCTGCTTCTCCGCTGTTTTCGACACGGAATCAAACTGCAATGTGTGACCTGCTCTCTGACCTACACCCTGCTCTTGACCCAAGAACCTCCTCGCGCCTTTTATTCAATCTCTGATGCATGGCTCTATGTATGTGTTCTTGTGTTTGTATGTGTGTGGTGTTTTTCCTGCATGTGTCTCCACAGAGGTTGTGTTACAAGCTTGTTTCCCCCGGCTTACACTGGTTAGCTGGCTTTTGTCTCAGTTTCCTCCAATGTAAACATTGCTTTCCTCCGTGCGACCTGTCTTTTGGCAGCGATGCTCTCGCTAAAGGTTGTGTTAGTCCAAAATCTCAGAATATCAACTGGAGAGAGTGTGTGTGTGTGTCTGTGATCTTCCACTTAATACTGAAGCGAATCTGCTGGTCCGTCTGGGAACTCGGGAGCGCAGAAACGGTCTGCTGACTTTAATAGATTTTTCTCCCCCCAAAGTGACACTGATCTGTGTGGCTTCCCCAAGAGCCCCCGCCGATCCCGAACTCCCACACTGCAACAGCCAAGTGCAGTGCAGTGCAGTCAGACCAGTGCTCGCGGCGCTTTTTAAACAGCTTGCTGAAGACTGGCTTTAAAGCAGGAGTGTCATTTATGTTTCCTGTACGCTGCTCATGCGCCTGACTGTCTGAGCCTCTGAAATGCTGCCCATTTGTAAGAGCTGGAGGTAGTCTGGGG
Source organism: Sardina pilchardus (assembly GCF_963854185.1). Classification (NCBI taxonomy): domain Eukaryota; kingdom Metazoa; phylum Chordata; class Actinopteri; order Clupeiformes; family Clupeidae; genus Sardina; species Sardina pilchardus. Next base: position 16,787,815 of record NC_085016.1, read on the forward strand.
CAGTAGCTATATATAGGGGAAGGCTGCAAGAAGTCTTGACATGTCCGGAGAAAAGCGGTGGGAAAAGCAGATAATGATGATGATAATGAGGAGCACTATTGCCATGGTAACCGCATACACGTGTCTTGTAAATATGCTTTTTGTCCCACGCTGCTTGCTGTTTCATTGGAATTGGTCTCTGAGAAGCTGTTAAATCAGATGTTATTTTGCATGTGCATTCACATTTGCTCGTTTAGCAGAAGCTTTTATCCAAAGTGACTTGCAAAACGATGGATAATGATCAAGCTACAACGTAGAGGAGACCGAGACCTCTGCTACCAGAATAACAGGGAGCCGACAGAGACACACAAGATGCGTGGTAGGGGTTGGGGCTGAGAAGAGGGGATGGTTGAATTAGGTATACATTTATAGAGCACTTTCAGAATTAGTAATGCATACTGCAGTCTGAGGTAGAGGTCTTCTGTTTATATACAGGTGCATATAGCACATGTGCTGTGAGATGGAAGGAGTGCAGGCAGTGGGAAGACAGTCTGAGGAAGGGCAGTGTGTCCCGACACGTCACATGTGGTGAATAAAAAGAACGTTTATTGGAGCTCTAGTGTGCCGACTTTTTTTGTCATTTTTACTGCAGTGGGAAGACACCCAGCACTTTGTTTTTTTAAGACTCCCGGAAATATCCGATTATGTGCCTATATAAGGAATCCGAATCCCCTCTGTGCACTGTTTTATTTTAGTTTTTTTGCATATCTGTTGGGAGAACGTTGCCCCTAAGGTGCCACTAAGTGTTTACTGATTTGATGTAAACAAATCAACAGGTGGAATGCTGAGGTTGTTAGGGGGGAGTGTACAAAGTCAGGTTGCTATGGTTTCCCCCCCTCTCCACAAGTATTGGAGTCCTACTGTATAGGAGAGGGATCATGGTGAATGGCACTCACTGGCAGACATATTTATTGGAGTGGGCCACAAAGGATCATGGTCCATCTTTCTCATGACAAGCCACAGCCAGGGCTGTTTTTCTGCTCTTCATATGAAGGTGGGGATATGAAGTGTAAGCTGGGGTCGGAGCATGCCATTGTAACATTACCTCAAAAGGAACACCTTCTATGTCTTTTCTTTTTTTAGTCTTTGAGTCTGTAGCTGAAATCAACAGCAATCCAGGCATTTTTTTTCCAGCTGTAATTTATGGTTCTGATGTTTTTTATTTATAAAGGTATCATGCAACAGCAAATGGTCTCACAGTATAAGATGTCCCAAAATTCCATGCACGGAAGCCCGGCATCAACAAACTACCAGCAAACCACTATTTCACACAGTCCTTCCAGGTGAGGTGACATTTTTGTTTGTTTGTTTGTTTGTTTGCATATTGAGGTCCTGCTGCTGTTCAAATTGTGATATTTGAGACGACTCTTGCTGTGTACTTAGTGTCTCTATTGTTTACTGTTGGGTATATTTGTTTTCTGTTTTTGTTTGCTAACCTCATGCCTCTGCCTGTGCCGCTTCCAGTCGCTTCGTTCCCCCACAGACGGGCACGGGGAGCAGGTTCATGCCCCAGCAGGGCAGCCCGGTGCCCAGCCCCTACGCCCCCACGAGTCCTGCAGGGTACATGCAGCAGTACTCCCACCCCCCCAGCTACTCCCAACACCAACAGCAGATCCAGCAAGGTCAGTCCTCTGAGAGCCACCAGAGCGGCACTACTTTAACTTCAGAGTGCGACAACAAGAATGTAGACGGCGCTAGCCTTCAAAGTTAAAGAAAAAGAAAGTGTCTGTCTGTCTGTCTGTCTGTCTGTCTGTCTGTCTGTCTGTCTGTCTGTCTGTCTGTCTGTCTGTGTATGTCTGAGAGTGAGACTGTGTGACTGGCTGTCTGTCTGTCTGTCTGTCTGTCTGTCTGTCTGTGTTTGTATGTCTGTGTGTCTCTGGAGGCTAACTGTGCATGCGTCTTGCTCCATAGGGTCAGTGGCCAGTCCCATGGTGCCTGGTGGCATACGGAACATCCACACAGACAATAAGGTCTCGGGGCAGATGGCCAGCAACTCCGCCAATCACAACAGCGATGACTACATGAACATGGTGCACAGGCCCATGGGCAGCGGGGTAAGACACCCACACTCTTCTCACTCTGCAGCTGCTGCCAACGTGGCGCATGTTGCCCCAACATAACCAGCATTTGAGCACTACCCTACCTTACCCTACACTACACTGGCGGTGGTAGCGTAGTGGCTAAGGAAGGAGCTGGGCTAGCTTGCAGTAGCCTGAAAAGTTATAGGTTCAATACCTGGCTTCCACAGTTGGGCTCTTTACCTTGAGCATTGGGGATAATTGCTCTTATGATATAGTTGACACATGTAGGTCACTTTGGATAAAACATAAAAAAGCATCCTGTGTGTCGTCTGACAGCCTAGTAGATGGAAGGTACTTAAGTGTCAGTAGTGTCTACACTAGTTTTTTGTCATGTGTATCATTGCTTGTCACTTTGGATCAACTTAACTTCATTAAGTACTTAGACAAGAGCATGTACTTTAAGGATCAGTCTGAGGTTATGCCAGGTTCTGTGTAGTGGTGTCCCGAAGGCAGGGCAGGGCTCTGTGGTGCCTTAACGCTTTGATGATGTTCTCTCCAGGAGGGTGACATGAGAAACGCCACGTTCCCCCTCAGATCGCCTGTCTGCTCGCCTGCAGGGAGTGAAGGCACCCCAAAAGGTACGTCCTCTTATCACACACACACACACACACACACACACACACACACACACACACACACACACACACACACACACACACACAGACACACACACACACACACACACACACACACACACACACAGACACACAGAGTCAGTGAATTCCCAAAACACACACATACAATTTCCTCATTGTGATTTTAGTTTATCCCATTAAAGGCTTACATGGTTACCGTGTGAAGGGTGATCTCCATACTGCTGCTTTGAGCTGTGTAACTGAAACTGCATTTTCCACATCTGTTTCAGCCGGGTCACGACCGCCACTCATCCTGTCCCCGCCCCCTTACTCGTCCCCGCGGGATGCGGCGGCGGCGGCCGAGCTGCTGCTGGACTCGCCCGAGCACCGGAAGAAGCAGCGCAAGCAGCTGGGCGAGGCGGCCGACGGCAAGACAGTCCCCGCCATGTACGACATCGTCAGCCCGTCCTCCAAGGACTCGACCAAGCTCACGCTCAAGCTCTCGCGGGTCAAGTCGTCGGAGAGCGACTCGGCCGCGCCCGGCGGCGCCAACGCCGAGCTCCTGGCGGGCATGGAGCCCGGGTCGGACGCCGAGGGCGAGCTGCCCTACAGCCTGCAGCCTTTCCGCACCGCCGGCGACCCGGCGCAGAGGCTGGGCCCGGGGCACTGCGGCGGGGAGCAGTCGGGGTACCAGCAGGTGCCCGTGCTCCAGAACACGGGCGGTGTGCCGGGCCGGATGACCGCGGTCAGCGGGACGCCGTACGACGAGGCCGAGATGGACGCGCTGGCCGAGATCGAGAGGATCGAGCGGGAGTCGGCCATCGAGCGCGAACGCTGCTCCAAAGAGGTCCAAGATAAAGGTAGGCACACTGACAACAACAACAACAGCTGCAATTACACCACCACATTACCCAAAGTGCTCACTGACACATAAACTAAGCACAAACTTACACAAATATGGACAAGAGTATCTACCGTAACCATCGCCATAACATATCATCACATAAGTCTTGTATTATGGTGTCCATATCTGACTTTAAACACAGGCATGTTTTTAGACGGCTTTAAGTTCTGGTCCTGATGTCCCTGTTCCTTTGGCCCCACAGATAAGCCACTGAAGAAACGGAAGCAGGACTCGTACCCCCAGGAGCCCGGCGCCGGAGGGACTGCGGGGGCCACTGGGGGCCCGGGGATGGGCGGCGGCGGCAGTGCAGGCCACAAACTGGCCCCGCAGGAGGCCAGCGCCGCCAGCAACGGGGCCAACCGCCTCGCGCTCATGGTCAGCATCGACCTGCAGCAGGCCGGCCGGGGGGAGGGTCAGCTGGAGCCCGTGGCCACCCCTCTCCCCGCCCTGGAGGCACAGCGGTGGCCCGAGGAAGGGCCAGAGTCGGCGGGGGTCCTGCGCATGCGCTCGAAGACGGACGGCGAGGTGCAAAAGGCCGACGGGCGGCCGGAGGTCATCAAACAGCGCGCCGACACGCCGCAGAAGCCGGGTCCAGACGGCCACGCCGAGATGCCCCGGCACAAGCAGGACGGCCGGCACGACCGGGAGCGGGAGAGAGGAGAGCGAGACTCGGGAAAGGCCAGCTCGGAGCGGAGGCCCGACGGGTCAAAGCACAGGCACGACGGCAAGCCCGATGGCAAGAAACACCCCGACACGCCGCGGAAATCGGACTCGGCGCGTGACGGACATCGAGAAGACCGACACAAGGACCGGGACAGAGAACGGGACAAGGACCGGGAGAAAGAACGGGACAAGGACCGGGAGAAAGAGCGCGACGGCGACTCCTCTCGCGTCCGCCGGCCCGAGACCCCGAAATCCTCGGACCGGCACGAGCGTCGGGACCGGGAAAAAGACAGACGGTCACGGGCAGACGGTGAAGGGCGCGACCGCGAGCGAGACCGCGAGCGCCGGGAACGGGAGCGGGGCGACAGCCCCCGCGTGAAACAGGAGCGGGACGGCAACCGCCCTCGGCCCGACCGCCCCGACCGGCCCGGCGGGAAGGACTCCGAGCGGCGGAGCGGAGGTGGCGACTCAGGCAGAAGCCGCCCCGACAGCCACAAACAACAACAACAACAACAACAACAACAGCAACAGCAGCAGTCCGGCCCGGACACCAAACCCGGCAGTGACTTCCCGTCCTTCCTGCTCGGCGGGAAGACCGGAGCGCTGAAGAACTTTGTGATTCCCAAGCTGAAGCGGGACAAGGACGGCAAAGTGATCGCCGACCTGCAGCGGGCGGAGGGCTGGAGCGAGCCCCGCGTCAAGCTGGAGCGCATCGGCCCGGAAAAGGGCCCGAGCCTGGACAAGGGCCTCAACAAGGGGGCCAAGCCCGTGGTGGTGCTCCAGAAGCTCTCCCTGGACGAGGTCCAGAAGATCATCCGCAAGAGCAAGAGCAGACCGTCGTCCTTTGGGAAATCCTCGAAAGGTAAAGTAGCCGGTTTGTTTGGTCTTCTTTTTCTGTTTTGTCGGCTGTTGGGTTTCCTGCAGTTTGGTTTGAAAAGATCAACACCGCTCTTTGAGGATACTGCTTCAGTCATTGGGGGGAAGCTTATCCTGGCGTTCTGATGAAACCTGTGTGCTCTTTGAGAACAGATAGGAGCTAGTGCAGATGGACATTTTTCTGTTTTGGCTGAGTTCTCCCGCAGTGTTTCTCTGTTATCACCGTGATGATGAGTAACGGGTCTTTTTCTTGAAGTTGGAAGGTTGGAGGTTGACTTATTGAACTAGGAAGTTGAACTGATGATTGAATCCAGCAGAAAGTAGCTGACACATTTGGGAAGACATACGAGTTGTTTGATTAAATTATCCCTGTATCATTGCTGTGGCATGCAGATATTGGCAGATATTAAATGGTAAACAATTCCCCCATAGTCAGGCTTCACAGACATGGCGCTGTGCTCTTCTGGCCGATGGCTTGTGCGCAAAATACTAGTAGTTAGTTGTAGTCAAAATTTTGCACAAAGTAGAAATAGCCACCGTGACTCACCGCGGTCAAAGTGTGTGTGAAGGCTCGCTGAGAAGCACGCTAGTGCTTGAGCTGCGCTTTGGTCAGTGCAGCGGCTAAACCACTTTACAACATCCAAGCCATTGAAATGACAAGCGCAGCGATGCCATGGTCTCTCTATATGTGAAGTCCGCTCATTTGTTGTGATATTTGTGTCATTTTGATCAGCCTTCAACGCCTAGCAATTGTGAGGACATAAGAGATCATTCTTGCTTATTGTTTGCTTGTGTGAAACCTTTTAAGGGTTTGGGTGAAAGACACAGAATTTATTTGGCACCCACCTCAACTATGTACCCTGGTGGAGCTGGCCCACGTGGGTTATCACACTCCTTGAAAGTGCTTGAAAATGCTCCTGGAAAATAACTTCAACGCCTTTTCTGTGATGGCGTGAAATTTGCTTTGGTAGCCGTTTTCCTTTTTTTTACCTTTTCTCATAGACAATTCCTCTTATTCTCAGTTGAAGTGTTTATTAGATATTAAAAAAAAAAAAAAAACCTTTGGCATGAAGCCGTAGCCAAAATGTGTTATATCAAAGTCTGTGAGCTCTGTGAATACGATGGCATTTTAAAGTGTGAGAACCTTTTTGAGGAATAAGCGCTGTTGTCCTCTCCTTGAGCAGCGGCGTACGACCAGAGCGTGCTGCGGGAGCTGCCGCCGCACCTGATGGCCGAGATCGAGTCCACCATGCCCCTCTGCGAGCGCGTCAAGATGAACAAGCGCCGGCGCAGCACGGTCAACGAGAAGCCCAAGTACGCCGAGCCCAGCTCCGACGACGACGAGGACACCTCCTTCGCCGAGCGTGAGTAGCTCTGCTCTTTCGTCTTGGTCTGTGGATGTGTTTGCCAATCTTCTCCTGTCTGGTTCAGTTTGTGCCTCTCCCTCTTGCTCACGGTCATCTCTTCTCCATCTTCTACCACTGTCACTTGACCAGGATTATGTATCTGGGCCAGGGTTATTTGACAACAGCTTCTTTTCTCAACCCTTCTTTTGTCAGTTCAATCCAATCCACTCCGTATGGGTTCCAGGTCGTGTATGTTTAGACAGGAACACAACCCGGAATAGAGGGTTGGCCATATAATAGAGAAATAATTGCAAGGTTATTGGCAACCTGAGTCTTGCCAGTCACTCTGAAACTGACCTAGGTCTGACCCTTTTCCAACGTACCTTGAGAGGTCTGTTACGAAGCATGGTCACCCAACCCATTGTATACCTGCCAGATAAAATCGACCAGAGCTGAGGCCTGCTATTAAGCTCTGATATGAAAGTGGTGTTTCATTGCTTCCATCTTCAGTCTGTGTATCTATCTGTCATATTTTTCAAATGCTGCTTTCAGCAGTATCATCTTCCTCATGAGAGATGTCCTCACTTCTGCCAGTGCCAGAGCTTAACGCTGACCTCTGACCTTTGCAATCCTGTGTGTTTTGATCGTCGCAGCCTCACGGAAGCGGAATAGGCGGGAGCGGGACAAGGCGTGGGACGGCGATGACCGCGAGCGGCGGGGTTCCGGGGAGCATCGGCGCAGTGGTGGCGGCGGCGGCGGCGGAGGTTGGGGCGGTGGCGGTGGCGGTGGCGGTGGCGGCCGGCAGAGGGAGCGCAGCCCAGAGGAGTCGGACGAGGAGTCGCCCCCACCCAGCATGAGCGACAGTAAGTAGACTAGAGTGTGTCTTAGGCAGCGCCTACCCTGCACAGGATGTTTGGATACGCAGGCTGGTACTAGGCTGCTGAACACTTGGTAGAAAGTGGCCTGTTATGGGGGGGATGCTTGTGTAGAACTTGGAAGCGTACTGTAGCTTGTAGGAGCAAGAGGAACTCATCCCTTGCTGCATTGGAACCTTGATGATGCAAATTCTATATAAATCACAATGGAATTTCATGGGGCCTCACTTCAACTCCTCTTCTGCCATCCAGTCGCCAGAAAGTTGAAGAAGAAAGAGAAGCAGAAGAAGCGGAAGGCGTACGAACCCAAGCTCACTCCAGAAGGTAATTACGCAATCATTCTCTCTCCTCCCATCTTTATACTTCAATGATGCAACCTGTGAGTTAACGAGGTCTTCATTGTTGCTTGACAGAAATGATGGACTCCTCCACGTTCAAGAAGTTCTCTGTATGTGTGGACAATATTCTGGATAACCTGGAGGATGTGGATTTCACAGCGTTAGGTACTAGCAATTCCACATGCTTATTGTGAGATGCTTTTTATTTAGTTGACCCTCAATGAGTTTGGCCTGTCTTTCACCCTGTCTTTGTTCTGCCTGTGTCAGGAGTTCCTCTCCTCGTCTGAAATGCGTTAGTCCTGTAGTCTCTTGTTGTGTAAATGCTGAAGCCATTTTGTACCCTTTGAAAACAGACGATGATGAGATCCCTCAGGAACTGCTCCTTGGCAAGCAACAGCTCAGTGAGCTGGGCAGCGAGTCAGCCAAGATCAAGGCCATGGGCATCACATTCAGGGTAGGACATGTTCACCACTGATTAGTCTCATGTGACGGATCTGGTTGTAAAGGAATGGCTCCTCTGACTGTTGGGTTTGTGATTCACAGCTTCCATCTGACAAGCTTGTGAAGGTCTTGAACATCTTGGAGAAGAACATCCAGGATGGATCCAAGCTCTCAACTATGATGAATCACGTGAGTGCCCTTTCCTGTTAAAGATCACATATTTGACCCTTTTCCACAAATTGAAATAGTTTCTTGAGGTCTTAGTAAAAAAACATCTGTGTCATACTTTGGTCAAAACACAAAATGGACGAAACACCGAAGCACCTGTTTCAACTATGTCTGAAGAGCCTTGTTAACTTGTTCAGCGTCTTGTTTGTGTGTCTGTTCCTTTATAAACATGAGCATATTGCATGATGGATTTGCTTGCAAACAAAAAGCAAACTCTCACAATTTTGTTCATCCGTCATGTGCAGAGAGTCATAATGCCGTGAAATTGAGGATTATTTTGTTTTATTCTACAAGCTTACCTTCACGACGTTATGTCAAATGTGACCTTTAAACTTCAAACTTCACCATCTAACTGATGGGCTTGTAGTGTTTAGTTTTGGAGTTTGTGTTTTTAAAGGTAGGAAGGAAAGCACAGCTTCAGAATGTGGCAGTCCTACCATGATTTGGGTTCTACCTGTGCACTTAACAAGGGGTTTCATTAATTAGCTGATCCACCTGACTGAAGAGTTGTGTTAATGAGAATGAGGTGGCTTACCGTAATTTCCTGACTATTAGCCGCGGCTTATACATTGATTTAGCAAAATTTCTTCAGCTATGAGGTTAATACAAATATTTCGGTATTTTACACTTTAAGCCCGTTTTCTGCATTGCCTAGCATGAACACGAGTGTTTGACACCGAAATATCGACGATTGAGCCTGTTTGTGCATTTCGGCACCTTTAGAATGTTCTCTGTATGGCGTTAACATTGCTCCCTATGTGCATAAACTATTCTGTCCTTAAAACACCCCTAAACGTTCGTTTTTAAAAATGTGCAGCTCACCGAGTGGTTACTGGTCTTCAATGATCTTCTATAGCAAGTTTCGCAGTGAAATTCAAATTCTGTTGTGTTATATTAGGCAAACACGGTTGTGAGTTATCTGAAAAATTACTTCCGGGATTTCGAAAATCCCTGATAAACTATGACTGAAGCTACATTTCGCTGTCAAACTTGCTATAGAAGATCGTTGAAGACCAGTAACCACTCGGTGAGCTGCACATTTTAAAAAACGAACGTTTAGGGGTGTTTTAAGGACAGAATAGTTTATGCACATAGGGAGCAATGTTAAGGCCATACAGAGAACATTCTAAAGGTGCCGAAATGCACACACAGGCTCAATCGTCGAGATTTCGGTGTCAAACACTCGTTTTCATGCTAGGCAATACAGAAAACGGGCTTAAAGTGTAAAATACCGAAATATTCCTTTAATACAGGGGGCCAGTTAATATGGTTTTGTTTCTTTTAACGTGCATAAAACACTTTCCTGTGGCTTATACACAATGCGGCTTATATGCGGGAAATTACTGTAAAGAATAGATGGAAGGGATACGTGGTTTACATTTCTAATTTTCTGAAGCTGGGTTTCCCCATCTCTGATAGTTTTGTAGTGTTCAATGGTTTTGTTGCCATCCATGTGGTTTGTGGGAAGTGTGTGTTTTTATGTCAGACATGGTCATTGGACTAAGCGTCTCTTTCTGGTTTAGGACGCGGACGCGGAAGACGAGGAGCGTCTGTGGCGTGACCTCATCATGGAGCGGGTCACCAAGTCGGCAGACGCGTGCCTGACGGCGCTCAACATCATGACGTCGCCGCGCATGCCCAAGGCCGTGTACATCGAGGACGTCATCGAGCGAGTGTTGCAGTACACCAAGTTCCACTTGCAGAACTCGCTCTACCCCCAGTACGACCCCGTGTACCGCATCGATCCACATGGAAGTAAGTCCCGCACACCCTCCTATCAAGTACTTCACGCTAGGCCGTGTAGAGCGGCTCTCCGATTTAGCTCTTTATTTTTCTAGTATGGACCACAAGCAAACACTAAGGTGATGTCCTGGTCGATGCTTGTTAATCAGTTTTTACGAATCAAAAGCAGATTTTTTAGTTGTGGACGCGCCTTTCTGACCGATTCTGATGTAGCTGTGTTTGTGTTTATACTGAGGACTACTACATGGGTCATTGGGTATTACCTTGCTCATGGTTGGTGTAAAGTCACTGGTTTTAGCTGTGTTGTGACCCTAACTGTTTGTTTGTTTGTTTGTTTGTTTATCTCAAGGTGGCTTGATGAGCTCCAAGGCCAAACGTGCTAAATGCTCCACACACAAGCAGAGGGTCATCGTCCTGCTCTACCACAAAGTGTGTGACATCGTCAGCAAGATCTCGGAGCTCCTGGACATCCAGCTGCTGACCGACACCACCATCCTGCAGGTGAGCTGTCATGCTTGCTGCCCAGGCCTTGGGTCATACCAACCGTCTAACTCCACGTCTTCTCCATCTCTGCACTGCTGTCACCAATCAGCGCTCAGATAGAATCATGAATATCATCTTTTTAATCCCCTGTTCCCCTTCTTTATTTATTTATTGTACTAGTCACTTTCATTCTGTTCTTTTTTGGAATCCATTTTGCCATTTGTCTGTCTGTTGTCTTTGTAATCAACATGAGCAAAGCCAAAGAGGACTGTCTGTCATAACGGACATTAAAGTTCTGATCGTGATTTTCCCTCCTCCAGGTCTCCTCTATGGGCATCACTCCATTCTTTGTGGAGAACGTGAGTGAGCTGCAGCTGTTTGCCATCAAGCTGGTCACCGCGGTGAGTACCAGCAAGCAGATGCACTCGCATCCAAACACTCCACCGGCCATTTTAACCTAGACACACACACTCTAATGCAATGACCTCAACACACTCATCCACACTGCCAGACACATTTGCATGGGCACAGTCACACTGAAGCAAATCACATGCAATGTGTTAGCTCAGTGTTTTTCAACCACTGTGCCGTGGCACACTAGTGTGCCGTGACACATTGTTAGGTGTGCCGTGGGAAATTATCCAATTTCACCTAAGTGGTCTAAAAAAGAGTGAATAGAAATAATTTTCTTTGTGTTCATTTGATTCCTATTCAAGACACTTTGACAAGAATGACTTGATATCATTAATGCGGGCTACAGATTTTTATTTAATTCCATTTTCCATAAAATTTCATTTTATTTAACATTTTCGGCTGGTGGTGTGCCTCAGGATTTTTTCAATGAAAAAAGTGTGCCTTGGCTCAAAAAAGGTTGAAAAACACTGTGTTAGCTTAAACACACCCTCGCAGACTCTCTCACAGACTCTCTCTCACACACACACACACACACACACACACACACACACACACACACACACACACACACACACACACACACACACACACACACACACACACACACACACACACACACACAGAGTCCCTGTCAGTCAGCGTGAGTGACGTATGGTTGTGTGTGTGTCGCAGGTGTTCTCTCGGTATGAGAAGCACAGGCAGCTGATCCTGGAGGAGATCCTCACGTCGCTGGCCCGGCTGCCCACCAGCAAGAGGAGCCTGAGGAACTTCAGGTATTCCCACATTCTCTCTTTCACTCTCTATGGGGGGAAGCCCACTGCCAATGCCCCTCTGTGAAGGCCAGGAGTGAGCTGGACCCAAAGAGAGAGGCCTATACTTAAAAGCAAAAACTAAAGATAATATGTTTGGTTTGGTGTGTTGTTTTTCGTTACATTCGAAAAAGACAGGGCAGCTATGTCTGGTGGATTGTTGTTAGTAGTAATGGTAGATGGTGGCACATCGTTCAGAGGCTCTAGTTTCAGCTTCTCCCGAGCATCTGTGGCTTGCAGAGATGCTGTCAGTTTGGGTCTGTGGAGGTTATTATTTGGTGCTACTGTCACAGCATGTTTCTGTCACTCTAAATGTGTGTGTGTGTGTGTGTGTGTGTGTTGTCAGGCTGAACAGCAGCGATGTGGATGGGGAACCCATGTACATCCAGATGGTGACAGCTCTGGTGCTGCAGCTCATCCAGTGCGTAGTGCATCTGCCCACGGAGAAGGACGCGGACGATGAGTACGACAAGAAGGTGAGAGCAGTACAGATGCTCCATGTCAACAGGCCATTACCAAGAGACAATGACTAGCAATGCTCAGCTAACAACACAAGCCAAATAGTATGTGGGAGGAAGGAGTGGCGCAGCAATAGCCTAGCTTATAATACTGCTATCGGACAAAGAGTGACCAAGGGCATCGTCAGTGGCAGGTTCATATTATTGAATTCATCAGTTCATGTCTGAATGTGTAGGTTGCTAGTGACCAGAGGTGGAAAAGTCCAGCTTCAGAAAGTAAAAATCCAACCATGTTTTCATGGGTTTCATCAGGTCCCTTTCCACAGGTGGATTGATTAAGCACCATGCAGTCTGCATTCATAATCAAGGTGCTTGATTTTTTACACCTGTGAAAAGGATCCTGATGAAACCCATGTGTTGGTTCTTCTTGTGCACTTAACACGGGTGATCTCACTAATTAGCTGCTCTAACCAGCTGAAGAGTTGTGCTAATTAGAATCAGCTGGTTTAAGTGAATGGTTGGCACAGATATGTGGTAGGACTTTTACTCTCTGAAGCTGGACTTTTCCACCTCTGCTAGTGAGCCAGAGTGATGCTGTCTTTTTGTCATGATTGCCAGTGTTCATGTCCTCATTGTTCATGATGAATTATGACGATTATGGATGTAGATCAATGTTGGATTTTCCTGTGGTCATCTTTCAGGTGGATCACGATCTCCTGATTACAAACTCGTACGAGAATGCGATGAGGACGGCCCAGAACTTTCTCTCTGTGTTCCTCAAAAAGTAGGTCAATGGGTCACGGTCATCACAAGGTCATCAAAGACCGTTTTAAATCACCCTGTGGTCCTTCACAAGACCCTGTGAAATTGTCCATCCGTTTGTCGTTTCGTCAGCTTCCTCTCATCCTTTTTCTCTCCTTTTCTTTTCCTCTCTCTCTCTCTCTCTCTCAGGTGTGGCAGTAAGCAAGGGGAGGAGGACTACCGGCCACTGTTTGAGAACTTTGTCCATGATCTCCTTTCCACGGTTAACAAGCCGGATTGGCCGGCTGCCGAGCTGCTGCTAAGTCTGCTGGGACGTCTACTGGTGAGATTCTGACACTCTGGGGGGTCACAAAGGTCAAAGGTCAAACCAAGCGGTGACAACGACCTTCACGGCTCACTGTGTAGTCACTGTTAGCAATCTTTGTTAGAGGCTTATTCTCCTTGATCCTTGTTTATCTGTAAATCGTTACATCGTTACCGAGACTGCCTTTGATAATGCTTCTGTACCCTCCATCTTTCTGTTCAGTTGAGTGGGTCATTTTGGATCTAACGTTTCTCCTGTCCTCCTCCGTCCCAGGTACACCAGTTCAGTAATAAGCAGACGGAGATGGCTCTCCGGGTGGCCTCGCTGGACTACCTGGGGACCGTTGCTGCTCGCTTGCGCAAGGACGCGGTCACCAGCAAGATGGACCAGAAATCCATTGACCGAATATTGCGGGAGGTAGACAAAACGATTGAATGGCTGAATGTTCCACCTCCCTCCCTTGTTGGTCAAAAATGTGTTATGCTGTAACATTTTAAGTAGGCTCAATAAAGCAGACTTTGATGTTGGGAGTTCTGACATTTTTGAAAAAGCAAAGCAAGCTAGTGTCTCAAGCTTCAAAATAATTGGTGACTGTCTTTGTGGTTGGAGATTATAATGTTGTTTGGATGCGTGCAAGCTGGTGGCTGGTGAGTGTGTTGTAGACTGTCCTCAGCTAGCTGCTGCTTCTAACCCTGACCCTGTGCTCTGTCTCTGCTAGGCCTCGGGCAACGATGAGACTCAGCAGCTTCAGAAGGCACTGCTGGATTATCTGGACGGGAACTCGGACAACGACCCCTCATTGGCGGTGAGTCAGCCAGGGCAATGTCAGCCTTAGTCTCTCTCCTCCAGCGAGGACCAGAAGAAACTGGCAAAGCTTCAAAGATGTGGTCTCAATTTTCACTTGTGTTCATAGAGAGTACAGATTGTACTGGTACAGAATCTACCTCTTCTCTCTGTATCTCTGTTTCTCCCTTTCTCTTTCGCTTTTTCTTTTTCTCTTCTTGACTCTCCCTCCTTTGACATATTTTTATTTTGACTAATCAATCCTCCTTCTTCTGCGGTCACACTCTCTGTCTCAATCTCCACTCCCCACTCTAACCCACTCTCTCCCCTTCTCCACCGCCCCTCTAGTTTGCCCGTAAGTTCTACATCGCGCAGTGGTTCCGCGACACCACCACGGAGATGGAGAAGGCCATGAAGAACCAGAACCAGAAGGACGACGACTCGGACAGCCAGCACCACGCCCGCGAGATGGAGACCACCAGCGAGATCATGCAGCGCGCCGAGGGCCGCAAGAAGTTCCTGCGCGTCATCGTCAGCAGCCTGCCCGCGCAGTTCAGCTCACTCAAGTACGCACGCCTGCTGCCCGCCCTTGTCTGCGTCCGAGTCCACCGCCCCTCATATTAAGCCAGTCATTGCTATGTAATGAGCCAATTTCACAGTGTCCAGGTGTCTGGCCTAGTTGATGTTAATGATGCCTTAATTGGCAGGGTAAAACATCTTCCTGTTTTCCTATAGACTGAACTGTTCCAGAGGAAGTTAGTTTACACAGTGGCGACATCTTGTGAAATAGGCTAATAACGGCTAAAGAGATTTTAGTGTAAAGCTGTATTCAGACAGTTAGACACTAACAGCGATGCAACGGTTAGAGAACGTGAAAAAATCATTCATTAAATTTCAGTAACTTGTAGCGATTGGTGGAAAAATGATTGCCGTAGGCATGAAATTTACTCAACTAATCTGAACTTTTAAACTACGGACCTGTGGCTTAATTGATACTGCATTAGTAAAAGCCTTTTTGCTTACTGGCAAAAAAACCTTTGCAACTTTGCTGTGAATTAGACTCGACATACATCCCTGGGCCCGTATTCACAAAGAATTTTAGGGCTAAAAGTAGCTCTTAACTGGCGAATTTAGGGAGGAACTCCTAAAAATAATGGGCGTGTCACTCCTAACTTTATGACTCCTAATTTTTTTCACTAAAAGTTATTCACAAAGCATTTTAAGCCTAAAATTAGCTCCTAAGTCTAGGACAGCGTAAAAGAACTCGAGAGGACTTCTAACTCACTAAGACCTATTCACAACCCGCTTTTAGTGGCATTTCACGTCGCGATGTTTTGAAATGACCGTGCAGTGCAGGAGGAGCTCGCTGTCATGCAAGGGAATAAATGTGCATTGCAACTAAGGATGCAAATGCAATAATGCCACCGACAACCAAAACCACCATGGCATGTAAACTAAATGTAACGTCTCATTGTGCTTAATTAAATTAAATCGCTTCTCCTCTTTGCAAATAGCCTATAGGCTACGTGTTTTCATACAGATTAATTTAAAACATGTTGCAAAGATACTGCTCCAGTCCATAGTGTTTCATTAAGCCTAGGCTTGCTTTACTCTTTATTCATTAAGGCTATGCCTATTTATTCATCATCTTCCATCCTTCACAGCCCGACATAGCGCACGCATTCTCACCAGCTAAGACCTTACACCTGTCACTCAACTCATTGTAGGGGAGGTTTGCCATCATTCCCGCGTTACAATCACCAGCCAATCAAGGTGGTCACTTTCATCAAGCTCGTGCATGAGTAATGACGTCAACCATAGCAACGAAGACTCACTTTTAGTTTAGGAGTGGGCGTTTCTCCTTACTAAAAGTAGGTCTGAAAGGCTTTGTGAATAACTTTTAACGGAAAACTCCTAACTAAAATCTTCTAGCGCGATTTAGGAGTACTCTTAGTGGTAAGATAAAATGCTTTGTGAATACGGGCCCTGTTGATCTGTGCGATTGGTGTTTGTAATAATGTCCCATAATGCTTTGTTCCTTCTTAACCCCTTTCTCTCGCTCCGTAGGATGAACTCGGACACGGTTGACTACGAAGACGCCTGCCTGATCGTCAGATATTTGGCCTCCATGAGGCCGTTTGCGCAGAGCTTTGATATTTATTTAACACAGGTGGGTTGGAGCTCAGTCATGTCGACAACAGTGTGCATGATAAGGCTGTTTTGCAAAACGTCGGTCTTGAACAAATAGCTTGAAAAGAGATCGAGAGTGTGCGGCTACCCTGTCCTTTGTTCATGATAACAACTCGGCTAGATACGAGGGGCTGACACCTGAGCTTGTGTTGTCCCTGCACAGATTCTGAGAGTGTTGGGGGAGAGTGCCATCGCGGTGCGGACCAAAGCCATGAAGTGTCTGTCGGAGGTGGTGGCTGTGGATCCCAGCATTCTCGCAAGGGTGAGTGAGCTGCCGCCGCTGCTGCTGCTGTGTGCTTACTGATGCTGAAGTTCAACACTTCAGGAGGGTTGTCTGTCTGTCTGTCTGTCGGGATGTAGACTCGTAACAGCAGGTTTGAGAATTAAACCAGTGATACTACTGCAGACCTCGATAACCTTACTTAGTGCACTTTTATTTTTAGATTCCCTGTGTGTGTGTGTGAGTGTATGGTTTCTGAATGTGTGTTTCTGGTTTCGCTATTATTGTGTGTGTGTGTGTATATGCGTGTGTGTGAGAGAGAGAAAGAGATAGAAAGAAAGAGAGAGCGGGAGGTTGATGTTTGTGGGTGTGAAGTGTAGTGTAGTTTTCTAACTTTGTCTTAGCCTTTTGCTTTCCTATGCATTCTGTTGCATGTGTTTGCAAACTGCCTGACTGTTGTCTTGACCGTGCGTGCGTGTATGTGTGTGTGTGTGTGTGTGTGTGTGTGTGTGTGTGTGTTTCTCTGACCCCTCCTCCCATCAGTCGGACATGCAGCGCGGGGTGCACTGTCGTCTCATGGACAACTCCACCAGCGTGCGCGAGGCCGCCGTAGAGCTGCTGGGTCGCTTCGTGCTGAGCCGGCCCCAGCTCACCGAGCAGTACTACGACATGCTCATCGAGAGAATACTGGTGAGGACGCCGTGACTTGTGACCTCTTGCTTAGGGTCGAATTCTCACCTTTGACCCCCCAGATGAAGGAGCACAATTGAGAATGAGTGTAACCGCAGCAAGCAAAGTAATGTCATGTCAGTGGAATGCTTTTGCCAGCCACCGAACTCTACAGGTGTTCGTCGAACCTGTATTAACTGATCCTGCTAGATGACTTCTCATAGCTTTCACTAACTTTGAGGAGCAGCAAGTCCAAGTCAAACTGACAATGTTTGCACAAATGTTGCACAAACATTATCTGTAGTGTCTGCTGTTGGGAAGTTTTCAATTGATTTCTCATATTCGTCAAAATCTGATTCTAAGAGAGCAGATCCTCCAATAGTGTGCAGCATCACCGGTTTGTGGTGGAGTCGATGGTGCTGGAGTCTCAGTGTTTTGATCAGTCAGGTGTCAGGTTAGACGGGAGAGCTTTCGCTCATGGTGTGACCCAAAGAATCCCATCAGCATCAGCTGTGCAGACTCCAAGGACGTCACTATCCAGACAAGGGTTCAATCGGAGTATGAAAGTTCACGTCAGGTGATCTGCTCAGCGCCACACTGCCATCTATGGGTGGGGAAGCGTAAGCACAGCTGATGCGACTGGTGCCAGGGCCGTTAAAGGTTGAGGTTTTACAGTTGCTTTTATTGGTATTGGCAGAGGAGAAACCTGTAATACCACAGTTTCGTGTTGTCAGGTGTTTATTAGTGGTTTCATTTTATTCTTTTAATGATGTGATAATCTCTTCGTGATTTCTGATACTGTTAATACCATAATGTTGACTTTTATCCCACTTGTTGGGAGCGGGATTACATGAAACTTGGCTGCTACCCTAAATGCATTAAATAAATGTTTGTGTGTGCGCGTGTGTGTGCAGGACACGGGCATCAGTGTGAGAAAGAGGGTTATTAAGATCCTGAGAGACATCTGCCTGGAGCAGCCCACTTTCAGCAAGATCACTGAGATGTGTGTGAAGATGATCCGCAGGGTCAACGATGAGGAGGGCATTAAGGTGAGTGTGTATATACACACACACACACACACACACACACACATCCAGTTGCAGTTTGAATTTGTTTTTATGAGGTTTCAGGTGTTTCCTGGGTTAATGTAGGCAGACCACTGAACGTACGCCAGCCGTTGAATAATGATTTTTGTGCTCTGCTCCCTTACAGAAACTTGTGAATGAAACATTCCAGAAGCTCTGGTTCACGCCAACGCCGAATCACGACAAAGAGGCCATGACCAGGAAGATCCTCAACATCACTGACGTGGTGAGTTGCGTTTGATTTCCTAAGAAAAGTCCTGACTGCGAACTTATGCCTAACACTTCTTTACCCACATTTGTTATTAATGAAGGGATTGTGGAGCCTAGAAATCTAGATGCCCCTAGCAGCAGAAAGTCTAATTTGCTGCCAGGGTAGTCTAGCAACTCTCTGTTGGCTTGCGAGCTGACACGAGGTAACTTCTCTCAGGCCAATCACATTGTGTATAGAGGGTTAGGCGGGCTTAACATAATGACGACTGACCTGCGACCAAAAATTGCGACCGTTAAACATCCTGCTACTTGAAAACAAGATGATTTGTTTAGCGCTATCCTATTGCGTGGAGAGGGAATTTGAAAGACAGTCGTTTATCCCACCCCTCCGATTGAGCCCTGTTATGGTGAGTTCCCAGACCCTACATCTTGATGTGGGTCTGGCTCGTCAGGCTAGGGATTGTGACCGGTGTCAGTGGAAATGTGAAATACGACGAGACTGATTCTCTCCATTCTCCCTTTGTGTAGGTATCAGCGTGCAGAGATACGGGGTATGACTGGTTTGAGCAGCTGCTTCAAAATGTAAGTTTATTTTCTTTAAGGAATTTGTTTTTTCCAGGACAGAAAAAGTCATCAATTCAGTCAATTAATTAATTAATTAATGAAAAGTTTTGGTAAAGTAAGGACATTTGATTTTGTATACAGGTCTATGGAATTAATTGTCAATGCACTCTTACATGGAGTTTTAATTCAGTGAGAGACTTCATGTCTCCTGTTCTGTTACACCTTATTAGCCAATGGTTCTGTAGTCTAATGGTGTGTGTCTGTGTTTCTGTGTGTGTGTCCAGCTGCTGAAGGCAGAGGAGGATGCCTCCTATAGGCCGGCGCGTAAAGCCTGCGTTCAGCTGGTGGACAATCTGGTCGAGCACATCCTCAAGTATGAGGAGTCTCTTGCAGGTACAGAGCCTGTTAAGACTATGTTAAATTGAGATGAATGTTAAATTGCCAGAGGTGTCATAACTATGTCCTCTTTTCACGTAGTTGTGCAGGTAACTCGTTGTTGCATTGACTAATTGATGTCTGTGTGTGTCTGTGTGTGTGTGTGTTTGTGTGTGTGTGTATCTCCTCAGACTGTGAGAATAAGGCGGTGAACTCCAACCGTCTGTTATCCTGCATCACTACCCTCTACCTCTTTAGTAAGATCCGTGCGCAGCTGATGGTCAAGCATGCCATGACCATGCAGCCGTACCTGACCTCCAAGTGCAACGTAAGCAGTCTTCCTAACCGTCTACTACACTGTAATGCTTTAAACCCTCCGTTAAGATTCATACCTGATAGACCATGTGCGAAGACTGCATTTCTGATGTTTGCTAAACTCTTTTTTGGAATGAAGTGTTAAATAGCCTGGGCCTGCAACTTGTCTGCTGATAGTTTGTGGCAGAGAGGTTGTGGCAGCAAACATCTGTCTAATTTGTTTGTGTGGTGAGCGCCGTTCTCAACATGTCGGATAGATTGGGTGTTGCTGGTTTCTGGCATGTGATTGTTTATCTGTGTGATGCAATTATAATGGTCCTGTTGTTCAAATCACTTTGCAAAAACACATGGCCAGGCCTTGGATTTAAGTCCACGCAGCCTCTCTCAATTCTAGCTCTTTGCCGCCATCTAGTGGTTGTGTGCTGCATGCACATACATGTGTTTATACACAGGGTGCTGACCTTTCTTCTCAACATCCCTCTTTCTCCACTCAGACTCAGAATGACTTTGTGGTGATCTGCAACGTGGCCAAGATCTTGGAGCTGGTGGTGCCCCTGATGGAGCACCCGAGCGAGACCTTCCTCGCCACCATCGAGGAGGACCTGATGAAGCTCATCATCAAATATGGCATGCTGGTGGGTGAAACTACAAGAGTGGTGGTCACAAAAATACTTTTCATCCAGACGTGTTTTCCAGCACTGCTTTCATATAGTTGGAACACGCATGGAAAGCTTGAAAATAACACACTGAGGTGCCTTGTGCAGGTGTAGTTTGCGTATGACAATGCACTCACTTCCACATTTCTCTTTCTTCTCTGTCTGTGTCTTATCATTGTCAGGTGGTGCAAAACTCGGTTAGCTGCCTTGGCGCTGTCGTGAACAAGGTCACTCATAACTACAAGTTTGTTCTCACCTGCTTCAACCGATACTACGGTAAGATATAAAAAAAATGCAAGAAGTCTTCAGACTGCCTGAATCTCAATCCAGTTACAGTATGTCCGATTTCAAACAAATCGACAACAACAATAAAAACTGCACCTAGTTGCTTGATTTTGGATTTGGTTGATGTGTGGGATGTTTGTTGTGTGCTCTGTTAGGTGCGTTGAATAAGCTGAAGGTCCAGCACCAGGAGGACCCGACCGGCACGGTGCTGTCCAGTAACAAGCCTGCGCTGCTGCGCTCACTCTTCACTGTGGGGGCCCTCTGTCGGCACTTTGACTTTGACCTGGAAGAGTTTAAAGGCAACAGCAAGGTACAGTATACCCTGTTGGGGAGAACAGTTAAATAGGGTATAATGAACTGGACATATGTGTGTTTAATTGCTGTGTGCACATTTTATTGATTTAAACACATTAAATTAATATATTAAATCCACCTGAAGAAAATGCAGGGGTGCAATTGCTTTCTATAAATACGGCATCTGAGGAAAAATAAACTTCAAGTTAAGACCTGTGTGTCCCGGTGTCCCTCGAGATGTTTTGTTCTCAGTTCTGACAGACTCCACTCTCCTGCTTTTTTGTTCAGGTGGTGATCAAGGACAAAGTGCTGGAGCTACTGCTGTACTTCACCAGGACTGACGACGAGGAGGTTCAGACCAAAGCCATCATAGGCTTGGGTAAGACTAATGTCTCTAAGTTGCTGCAGGCTATTAGAATCAGCACATTTCTTTAGCAGCGCCAGGGGGCTTGTCTGTGTATATAGCTGTCGATGTATATGTGTATGGTTAAATGTATCATTTTAAATGCCTTTGAAGTGGAATACTTAATTCTAAAGCACTTGAGGTAGGAAGGTTTTATTATAAAGCTCTTAAAATAGACAAGTCCTATTACAGATAAAGCACTTGAGGTTGTGTGGGTACGACAGAGCATTTAGAAGTACAGTAGTTACTCAGAAATACTTGATTATAACATGCAGCTTATAATCAAACTCTTGGTGCATGAGATTTCTCTAGAGGATTTATGAGGCAAAAGTTCAGTCTAATGGTAATAGTGATATATTTAATCTATAACTCACCTTCAACGCATCTCAAAGTGCTGCATGTTAAAAGCATCATTAAAAACAGAGAAAAGTGGACAAAAAAAGGAAGAACACATTAAGAGATCATAAAAGGCAGCATCCATCAAGG
Source organism: Sardina pilchardus (assembly GCF_963854185.1). Taxonomy (NCBI): domain Eukaryota; kingdom Metazoa; phylum Chordata; class Actinopteri; order Clupeiformes; family Clupeidae; genus Sardina; species Sardina pilchardus. Next base: position 16,809,689 of record NC_085016.1, read on the forward strand.
TTAAAAGCAGTAGCTAGCCAGGTTAATTAAAATCACGTCAAGCCCAGATGGAAAAATATGCAGTATTTTAGTGGCTATTAATTGTTACATGAGTAAATGTTTGCATTTACATCAGTAGGGAGGCTTGTCATTGTAAAGGAAATGGCATAGAAATACTGCATCTCTGACTTGCCAACTGTCTGCCCCCATCCAGGCTTCCTGTTCATCCAACACCCAGGCCTGATGTTCGTCCCGGACGTGAAGAACCTCTACAACGACATCCTGTCAGACAGGAAGAGGTCGGACAACCTGAAGATCCAGGTGTTGAAGAATCTGCAGACGTACCTGCAGGAGGAGGACTCACGCATGCAAGAGGCTGACAGAGAGTGTGAGTGTCTCTCTCTAACGTACCCTCAACCTCACATTTCTGCACCTGGAGTAGTATCAGTCATCAATCTGTAGAAAATGAAGGCTGCTGTTTCTACACTTACATGACTTACATGTTGGTTGAGACTGGTTATTCACTTCACTCTTTGTTTAGTAGGCCTTCAGCTAGGCCTTCTAAATTCTGAGTCTCATGCACATGCAAAACTCAAACTTTCTACTAAGTTCCAACTTACCTGAGAGAAATAGGTCGTCTGGCCATAATATGCCAATCTGTTTCAATTCGTTGAGTTTAAGTTTGATTGTGAGACCCTGCTGACCTGCTCTCTGTCGCCCCCTGCAGGGAAGAAGCTGTCGAAGCAGGAGGACCTGAAGGAGATGGGAGACATCTCGTCTGGCATGAGCAGTTCCATCATGCAGCTCTACCTGAAGCAGGTGCTGGAGGCCTTTTTCCACACGCAGTCCAACGTCCGACACTTCGCACTCAACGTCATCGCCCTCACGCTTAATCAGGGCCTCGTCCACCCTGTGCAGGTATATGTGTACACACACACACACACACACACACACACACACACTGTCTGGGGTACAGTTATTTCCAGTATAACTGCAGTCACCCACACAAACATGCCTGTGCTGGTATACACAGATGTATCCTTTCTACATGCATGTAAAACATTGACATGCGTCTGACCTTTCATCTTTGTCACATTTACAGTGTGTGCCCTACTTGATCGCCATGGGAACGGACCCCGAGCCCAGCATGCGAAACAAGTCAGACCAGCAACTGGTTGAAATCGACAAGAAATACACAGGATTCATCCATGTGAGTTGATTATTATGATTGGCTCAGCTTGGCGTGCCTAACAACATGCCTTAGCTGTTCTAGAACTGCTGGAACAACCTATGGCCTCTTTTTGGCTTATTACTTAATTACAGATCTTTTCAAGTAGAGAGTATACTTTAACAGAAGCAGTTCCCATTCAATATATGATAGTTTGAGTCAAACAGTCAGTTATCTTATTTGTTTGCTGTGTGCAGATGAAAGCTGTGGCGGGCATGAAGATGTCCTACCAGCTGCAGCTGTCCATCGCGGCCAAGCCGGTCTCCATCGTGCGGGGCTTCCGGCAGGACGAAACGCACTCAGCGCTCTGCTCGCACCTCTTCTCAATGGTGCGCAGCAACCGGCAACATCGCAGAGCCTTCCTCATCTCCCTGCTCAACCTGTTCGACGACAGCGCGGTGAGGACTGCTGTGCAATTTCAGTGATGACTTCTGATTATACAAACAACATAATTGAGATCATAACAATTACTTTGCTGCATCCTGTTTTGCAACAATGCCCTCGGTTTGTCTTGAATGCCCCCCAGCACATTCCTTCAAATTGAATCGTGTTTCAGATTCAATTTGACATACTCTATTTTTTTTCAGTTTAGAAAATCACTATTTTTTTATTAAATTAACTCATTATTGAGTAATTGTGTGCAATAGTTATGGTCTCAATATTGACCAAAATAATCATGATTTAAAATCCATAATCGAGCAGCCCTTTGACAAATTCTTATGTGGAACATGTGATCATGCTTGTTATCCCATGGTTGTTGAGGAAACATAACCGACACAGCCTTTTGAGTAGGCTTGAGGACTCATTTGCTTTCCCGACTCTCCCTGCAGAAAACGGAGGTCAACATGCTTCTCTTCATCGCCGACAACTTGGCCTGCTTCCCCTTCCAGAGCCAGGAGGAGCCTCTCTTCATCATGCACCACATAGACATCACGCTGTCTGTGTCCGGCAGCAACCTGCTGCAGAGCTTTAAAGAGGTAGGGCACACACCCCCACTCACGCCAAACACACGCAGCGCACACAATCTCCGCCAGTAATCCGCTTCAGCACTCTGCTAACTTCACTGCTACAACAAATCTCCAAAGCGGTCATGATCAGGTGAAAAAGCGGCTCTGGTCATTATGGAGCCTTACTGTGGCACTCCAAATTACAGTAAGACACACGCTTGCGTCCATTCATTGATTGTCATACTATTACAACAAATCACACCAAGACAATCATGATCAATGTAGATCCAGAGCTATGAGGAGGTGCTCCAATTCAGACCCTGCACACTTGGATCCAGTCATTTACAGCTCTCGTTCCCTGCATAAGCCATAAGCGCTGCCGGTACTTATCCAACAGGCCTTTGTGCAAAGTAAAACTCGAGTAGAAATGAGACGCGGCTATTAACGATCCCTCTACCCTGCAGTCTTTACAGAAGGAGCCCAGGCATCGAGATAAGAAGGAGAAGAGAAGAGAGCGGGAACGCGAGCGCGAGAGAGAGCGGGAGCGGGAGAGGCAGCGGGAGTACGGCTCGGAGGACGAGGACGAGAAACTTCACATGAGCCGGGGGAGCAGCTCGGACGAGTACGACGACGACGAGGAGGTGAAGAGGAGGCCAAAGAAGAGCAAGCGACAGGCGGCCGGTTTGGTCTCGGACTCCGACTCGGACGTGGACGACGTCGAAAAGGTGATGGACCGTCTCCCGGAAAACCCCATCCCGTTGCTGGACTTTGCGAACGCGTCTCAGGGCATCCTGCTCCTGCTGGTGCTGAAGCAGCACCTGAAGAACCTCTACGGCTTCTCCGACAGGTGGGGACCACACACACACACACACACACACACACACACACACACACACACACGCACGCACGCACACACGCACACACGCACACACGCACACACACACACACACACACACACACGCACACACACACACTCAATCATCTCTGCTCAAACGCCATGGTAATGAGCTCACACCACTTCACACAAACTCCCGTCTGAAATGTGAATTGTCTCAGTTGATATTTTTCAACTTCATCATCACATCTTTCTGTCATCTTTCTGTCCCTGCAGTAAAATACAAAAGTATTCTCCCACGGAATCAGCCAAGGTGTACGATAAAGCCGTGAACAGGAAGAACAATGTGCACTTCAGTCCCCGGCAGACCCTCGAGTTCCTCGGCAATGACCTGTCCAGGGCTGACATCACCTACGATCTCAAGAAGAGGATCGTTAGGCAATATCTGGACGTAAGCATGCCCTCTCGATCATCAGTTTCTGCTGCCCTAAAAAGAAAAGAAAAAACCTTGGAATGGTCATCTATGTATGCTAAATTTGACTGAACTTGGGAATGACCAAACTGTTTCAGGGGGAAAATAGAGGAAATCCCCTGCCCAAGCTACATGTGTACATGTGGGCAGCTGTAGGAGCAGTCATTGCCGACGTGCATATCATGACACTTTAAATAGGGGAACCCTGTGCTTTAAAGCTATGAAAGGAAATTTGCATTGGCTGCATTTTGCTCTAGTTAATAGCTCCAGCCCGGTGAGTGCAGGTTAATAGCAGACCCCCTGACCCTGTCATCTTCTTCCTCCTCCACCACCACAGTTCAAGGTTCTGATGGAGCACTTGGATCCAGATGAAGAGGACGAGGAAGGAGAGGCTGCCGCAGCGAGCGCCAATGCCCGAAACAAGGCCATCAGCGCTCTGCTGGGCGGTGCTAGCCCCAAGAACAACCCGGCCCCACCCGCCGATTCTGAGGACGATGAGAGCGACGGGGATGAGAAGACACCTGGGGTGAGGACGAAAACAAAGCCAGACATTTCTGTAATTGTAGTGTCATTCTGTAACAAGTCAATTTATGGAGTTGTTATCAGATCTCAGATTCAGTATCAAAATGTTCTGGACCTCAGGTCACGGTGACCTACATTAATCTACAAAGTCTGGTTGTTGGAATTTGGGGCTTGGGTAAACAAGCTATAATAGTAAAGACTATTTGTGGGTAGTAAAACTTCATAATGTTTGTCAAGATCCACATTAGAGCATGTATTATGGTCACTTTAATATGTGGGAAAGAGTTTTTAAAGAGATGTGAGACCACAATAGCACACTCTGGTCAATCCTCAACATGTAAACTGCGAAATGTTAATGTCACGCTGTCCACTGCTTTGGCACAGATCTTCATCCTAACCTGCTTTTCTTGTCTTGTTTGTCCCAGTCATCACGGCGGTCACGGAGTCGAGGGGGCGACCCAGACGGCCACATGAACGAGGCGGTGGATGCCATGGACGTCATCGCCATACTCTGCCCCAAGTACAAGGACCGGCCGCAGATCGCGCGGGTCATCCAGAAGACCAGCACGGGCTACAGCGTCCACTGGATGGCCGGCTCGTACTCCGGCACGTGGGCGGAGGCCAAGAAGCGCGACGGCCGCAAGCTGGTGCCCTGGGTGGACAGCATCAAAGAGTCGGACATCATCTACAAGAAGATTGCCTTGACGAGTGCGCACAAGCTTACTAACAAAGTGGTGCAGACTTTACGGTCACTGTACGCGGCCAAGGAGGGCAGCTCCAGCTAATCTCTCTCCCACACACACACACATACACACGCACACACACACACACATTCACACACTCATACCTTACATATACACGCAAAAACACGTACGTGAACACTTTGACAGGAACTCTCTGCAGCCAAACTTTATTGGGATTCCGGCATTTTCTAAAAACCCTATAGAGGACATGCGAGAGTAGCGCAGACACACAAAATTAAGAGTTGGTTGTGGGGCGGGGGGGAAGGGCCGGGGATGGAGGGGAGAGGAAAAAAAACGTGCAGGGACGTTTGTGGTCTGTGTTGAACTGCTGGTGGATCAATGGGACTCGACTAAGTTAAACAGGACAAAAGAAATTGTGCAGAAGGACTTGCTGGGATCCAGGACATAAAGAGGACATAGACATATGGAGAGACGCACACATGGAAGGAGAATGTTTGGGAAGCAATGTGTGGGAGCTCCTTCGCTGTTGTGCAGCAAACTCGGTTGTTTGATTTTTACTCCCACTGTATCATAGTTTAACACACCAAGAAGAAAAAAACAAAAACAAAAATGTTTATATCTGACAAAAAAAAATCTGTTTAAAAAAAATAAACTTAAAGTGAATGTTGGAAATTAGTCTGTTGATGTTCTTAATAAAGTGTTCTTGGAGTTTAACCTCGCGGCGGATGGATGGATTTCTTTAGCTTAGCGCAGTATCCAGGGCAATGACCTTTGACTTCTCCCCTCCCTTGTTTGGCCCTGCTGTAACGCTGAAGTCTCCAGGAAGTAATTTATTCTGTTTGAACCGGAGCATGCAGTATCTGTGGCCTACAGGAAGGAGCGGTGTCGGTTTTCTTTTCTTTTTTCTTTTTTTTTTCTTTTTTTTCTTTTTGTAAATGTAGATTTTGATGTATTAGGTCATCCCCCTAGAGAGAGAAAAGGGATCCCCCCTGCACTTCTGGAGGAACAAATACTGCAATAAATTTTTTACTTCTCTTTGTTACTCGTCTCATTTGCGTTTGACTTTTTTTTGTTTTCATTTCGGTTTTGCTTTCATTTTTGTATTCTATGGCAGACGTGGGGATAGGCAGATAGTCATAGCCTCAAAGCCCTGTGAAAGCTTATGGGCCTCCTCTAGGCAAACAGCCTCTCTAGGTATTAAAGGGTTTTTAAGGTAAACTGGGTGTTAAGAACTCAACTCAAATTGTAAGGGTTTGTTGCTCTTTCAAAGTTTTTGAAGTTTTGATTTTTTTTTCTTTTTTTTTCTTTTTGAGGATTCATTTGTATGCAAATGTAATACTTTTCCAAACTGTAGTTGTGTTAAGATGCCAATCCACTGCAACACAATGGTGGTGCAGGCACGTTAGGTGAAATGCTGAAATGATGTTTGAGATGAAATTAATCATTCTGGATTTCATCACTGAAAGTATGTTTACTACTGTGCATTAATGTGACAGCGTCCACCTGATGACCCCTGCAACCTGATGTCACAGTGAGGTTTGTTCTACAATCAAGTCCAAGCGCTAAATTAAGGCCTGTGAGTGTGTGTGACTGCTTGTGTGTGTGAGACTGTGTGTGTGTGTGTGTGATTAGAGGTAATATGAAACAAATTTGTCAATAAAAAAAGACATGAAAATCACATGAATCTTCGAATATGGTGAAACTCGTCTGCCTGTTAGTCAGTTCTATCATTTATTATTATTCTATTGCATATTTTCTGCATTGCATGTACACTCGATGGTTAATGTCAGAAAAGAGAGGACTCACCCATTTGTTCCTGCATCAAAGAAGTACCTTAGAAAACAACTATCAGATCATAGCAAAGGTGTAGACTTTTTCAAGTGCCGCATAACTTTCACATGTCCTTGTCCCCAGACAATAATTATGGCTAAACTCCAACTCTTGGCTAAATCACTACACCTGATATGCCATTTATGTTTGTGTGCAAGACATAGGTAACCTACTTCCCGCATCCCCAGGTGAGGTGAAATAGGCTCCTTATACTAACTCAACAGGTACAGAAGAACTGCAGCAGTAGGCATATCATAACGGCCCAAACATGTTAAAGACTACCTTATTTCCAGTCTGAAAAACAAAGAGTTAAATTTATTTACCTGAATTTGGTTTCCCTGTCAAATTGTTCTGGCAGGGACTGTATGGGTTCCTTTTTTCGTGTACGAGAGTCCATTCATTTCTAACACTATGCCGCCACCTCGTGGCAAGAAAAAACATTTGTAGTCTTATATTTAAAAAAAAAAAGATTGCTGCCCTAGTGTGGTCTATGTATTCAAATGTATTATTCAACTTTTTTGGTAGATATATATTGCAATCACTTACGTGTTTGTTTTGCAACCCGAAAAAGAACATTGCCATTTAGTTTTCTTTTAACACAAAGAAATGTGTTGTTGTTGATTACCTTACGTCGTCTGGACGCGCCGGAAGTGCCCACAAAGCTTAGCGGCATGTGGTTGCTGGCGGGATATATCAGGAATTAAAACCGGAGAAACTTCATATTTTGTTGTACACACCGACTGTATTGGGAATATTTTATTTGGGTAAGCTGACATTGAACAAGGTAAGACAACATTCCCGGATGTTGTCGTATATATAACATTAATCACACTTGCAGATAGAGGAGCCCGCGTTTTGTCGGTAAAAGTTACTGGCCAAACAACATGAGCTAGCCGGTCACGCAAGCTAGCTAGCATGGGTAGCAAGGAACACCGGCGTTTTTGCTAAATTTCTTTCAACGACATAACTCGTCAGTGCTCTGAAAGGTCATGAAACCGCAATGAAGTGATAGAGTTTTTAACGTCTTTCACAATTTAGTGACTCAGTTTTCATGGCATGTTTATACATGCAGAGCTAGGAGCAGGGCAACTAGCATAGCTTAGCTAGCTTATTAATTGTGACTATTCTCCCTAACAGGACTAAGGTTACCTCGGTAGGTTATTGTGTAAACAACTGAAGTGTCTGCTTTGTTTATGTCTTGCAACTGTGTAGTAACGTACTGATATTTACCGTTTGACGTGGAAATTTAAATGTAAACATTGCTGTCATAGGACAGGCCAGGCTAGCAACGAATAAACTCATAGGCTTCAAAAACGCACCAGCTAGCTACGTTCATGTGTATTTTAGAGGCTCTCTCGGTTAACGTGCGTGCGCTGGCACATCTAATCTATGTCAGTACTGTCCAGTGTGTAATGTTTCTTATCATAGACTGTAATCAATCACAGGCGCGTCGTGGTTTCCCAGAAATGCCTTCTACGGTGGGCCCCAGCAGCCCTGCTGCTGCTTTGCAGGAAGCCCTGGAGAGTGCTGGCCGCCTAATTGACAGGCACCTGCAAGAGGACCGTTGTTTCCCCGACCTGTCAGAGCTTCTTAATGTACCAGCACACAGTAAGTCAAGGAATTTTCGATTTGCTTCTGATACAGTGTTAAGTGATGAGTAATAGGTCCATGTTACTGTGAAGATGTGTTCTTGGTTGCATATGGGAGCCTTGCTATGTCAAAGGCATACATATTGATCTCAGTTTTGATTATATGATCTGTTATGTTTTTGGAAGATATGGCCTCCCTCTCTGGGATGTCGGACATGGACTACCCTCTGCAGGGCCCAGGGTTGGTCAATGTTCCCAGTTTGCCAGAGCTGAGTCCCTTCAGGAGGGTGCCTCTTCCACCGGAACTCGTGGAGCAGTTTAGCCGTATCCTTTACTAATCATGGATGAATTAAATAGTCATGGCTTGAAGCACAGATACAATACTTGAACTGGCTGCTTTTTACCTTGGAGTGGTGTTTTTACATAGAAATGTTGACAAGTGTGCTGGCAGCTATCTTCCTTTTATACCTTAAGGTGTCTTAAATGTACAGGAGTAACTGTGTCTTATTTTTAGCAATATGCATATTGTTTATTGTTATATATAATTTGTTGAGATCTGTGAAGTGTTTTTGTCTTTTAGCTTTAACTGTGAAACCTTAGATATGCAGTGCAACTGCATGATGGGCGTGTTCCCAGAGATCAATAGGGCTTGGCTCACAATTGACAACGACATCTTCATGTGGAACTATGAGGATGGGTAAATATGATTTGTTAATGAGAGTGCATGTGTTGTGTGTATGTGTATAATATGCACATAATAATACTTGAATGTTTTAATATTTGTTCCTTTTTCACTTTGTTTACTTAGCGGTGACGTGGCCTACTTTGATGGCCTCAGTGAAACTATCCTATCTGTAGGGCTGGTTAAGCCAAAGGCTGGTGAGACACCTTTTCTACCGCTCATACTTAGTTGGTGTACCAATGTATCCTCCAGTAGTTTAAAGTGTTGTTGTGCAAGAGCAGACAACCTGATTCCTGTCGCTTGTTTGTCTGCAGGTATATTCCAGCCACACATCCACTTCCTGTTGGTGCTGGCTACTCCCGTGGACGTGGTGATCCTGGGCCTCAGCTTCCCCCAGGCCCAGTCAGGTGAGTGTCCAGGCGGGTCATTAACCCAGGGGCTCTGAGAAGCTGAAAGAGTGATATGACTAAGCTGATTCGTACCAACCAGCCACCTCTTTCTCAGAACTGTAATCAGACTCACTGCATGGTGTGTCCACAGCATCTTAGCCGAAGGTAGCGTGTGCTGCAGATTCAGATCAATGCCCGGAATGTTTTTCTCTCTACTTCGTATAGAAGTAATACATTATCTCTGCAAGAGGTTCAGCCTGGCGCTCAGGTAGAGATATAGTCCGTGATAGGTGCTCTTGGGGTGGGGGAAAATCGAATGACACAAACAAAGCTTTGCCCTGAAGAAGACCACTCTGTTGGTTGAAACATGTTGGCTTGTGTAATTTAAAAAATGACTTCAGCCATATCAAATAAAGGCTTTTTGATTCATTTCTTCTCTTTTTACGTCTGACTGAGTGCCTGGGACCTGCTTTTTTTTGGTTAATAAATTCTCTCTCTCTGCTGCGTTTAAGAGTATTTGTTTTTCTCTCTCTAGCGTTGAACGACAGCCTGTCTGGTGCCATGCAGCTGCTGCCCGACCCCCTGTACTCCATCCCCACGGACAACACCTACCTGCTGGCCATCACCTCCACCCAGCTGGGCCGCATCTTCCTGGCGGGCCGCGACGGCTGCCTGTACGAGGTGGCCTACCAGGCGGAGGCCGGCTGGTTCAGCCAGCGCTGCCGCAAGATCAACCACTCCAAGAGCAGCCTGTCCTTCCTGCTGCCCTCCGTGCTGCAGTTCTCCTTCTCCGAGGACGGTGAGGCTCGCTGCCGCTTCCTCTCTCAGAACATCATCCTGCTCAGATGGTCTGGAGCAGTGAGCAGCATGTTAAGCTGTGTTTGATCTTGTCCTCTGTTGTTTCTGTAGATCCCGTAGTCCAGATCGCTATCGATGACTCCCGCAATACTCTTTACACACGCTCAGAGAAGGGAGTTCTACAGGTATGATGACCGTTCAGATCCATTATTTTCTGCTCCAAGAGAACCGTGAATGGTACAAACCCTGTGTGTTTGTGCACGTTATAGGTTTATGACCTCGGAGCTGACGGACAGGGAATGAGTCGGGTGGGAGCCATGTCCCAGAATGCAATTGTGGCAGCTGCTGGAAACATTGCCAGGTTGGTCTACTGCTCAAACAACCCCTCCTCCTTTCCAAAAGCAGAAGTTATCTTAAATGAAAATGATTCTGGATGTAATTCTGTTGGCCCGCCTCTCTGTGATCTGTCTTTTTTGGTCTCATGTCTGTGTTGCTGAACTGGCCTTTTTGCCTCTCTCCAGGACCATTGATCGTTCTGTTTTCAAGCCCATCGTTCAGATTGCTGTGATTGAAAGATCTGAATCCTCAGACTGCCATCTGCTGGCTGTCACTCATGCTGGTAAGGGCCTCTAAAGTTGCAATTTGCAGTTGTTACCTTTATACATTATTTTATAATCTACAATCCATTCTTGAAGCATTCTTAATATACTGTGATTGAGTGTGGTGCAAAATAACATATAGGTGATATGAGTGCATATGTACAGTAAAATCATGCCACAAAGAAGAACTCATTGCAGAAATTCTCTGTGAAATGCCTGTAAATGCTGTTGGTTCCTTTGAAATGAGTGTCAGTGGCCTACCTGTTGATTTCTTTCTGTCCCTCTTCCCAGGTGTTCGTCTGTACTTCAGCACAACCCCCTTCGCTCCGCCCAGCTCCAAGCAGGCGTCGGCCCGGCCCAGTCTGCTGGCGCTGGTTCACGTGCGTCTCCCGCCGGGCTTCTCCGCCTCCTCCACCCTGCAGAAACCCGCCAAGGTCCACAAGGCCCTCTACAAGAAAGGTAATGTCACCGACACTTCGCATCTTCCATCTTCCTCGTCTATTTCACAAGAGCCTTTGCTTCCTTGTGTATTTATACCTGTATGTATGTGTATGTGTATGTGTGCGGCTTTCAATTGCATCTTACTGCTCTTCACCAAACTATGGACTGCAGATGAAAATTAGCTAGTAGCTAAAGCTAATACAAAGCCTCTCTTCCTTCTATGAGGTTATTGCATTTTGTTCATGGTCTCTGTAAGATGGAGATAAACCTAGTATGGAATAAAAAAAAACATCTTATAACCTTACCCTGCCCAAACCCTCTACAACCTCTCTCCGATAACCTTAGCAAGAGTTCCCCCTTGTGCTGTGAATTGTGCTGTGAAATGTGTCCGTCACACCCGGTTTTGTGCTCTTTGGTTAGGAGTGCTCCTCATGGCTGCATCAGAGACGGAGGACAGTGATATCCTGTGGTGCATCAACCATGACTCTTTCCCCTTCAAGAAGCCCCTTATGGAGACCCAGGTGAGCTTTTTGTTTCAAGCAGTGCAGGCTGGACATGCACGCCACCATCATGAGTTCATTAATTGTTCAAAAGAGTTTATTTGCTCAGTGTGGCAACATGTAATGTGTCGAACTCGGGCATAATTCTGAAGGTGGTATATTTCTTGTAGAAAGGGTGTCACTTGCGCTCAAGCCTTGTCAGTGCTCACAGTCCAGGACCACAGGATCAGAAACGCTGGCTGAGCTACTTCAAATAGACTAACCCAGAGATGACCGGAGCACTCAGATTACTTAATAACTTTTTTATTGTGGTGCACAAAAGACTGACCTTTCGACGCACTGCGTCTTCCTCAGAGTCAAACGATACTGGTATCATTACACAGTTAATAAAGACCTCTCTCCCCTCCTCTTCCAAGATATTGGTTAGTAATGAGGGGTGGGTATAACCAGCAATTAACCAGTGCAAGCACTCATTGAAAGCAAAATGGGCATCAAGTACAACTTTAGTCAGTGTGAAATAAAAAATATATGAAAAAAAAATCAAGATGACAAACTCAGACATACATAATTCTTCATTCAGACCATGGGGCTCAACTGTGTTGAGTGTATGAATCCAGAAGGCTTCTCTTTGGAGTAACCTTTTAATAATGTATATTTCTGTTCTGTCTTACAGATGATGTCTGCTGTAGATGGGCACTCGTGGGCACTGTGTGCCATAGAGGAGGAGCCCGTGCCCAAGATGGTCACTATGCTGAACAAAGACCTGGTGTCCCTCACCGACTCGCCTGTGGTGGTGCAGCAGCACAACATCCCCCCCAACAAGTTTGTGCTCCTCTCCGCTAAGGTACACAGACGCCCTCCGCACTCTCACACCACCAATGCACTGGGTGGGGGTGGATATGTGTGCTTATTTAGACTGTGTAGAGCCAGAGGCTGGTGTATGTGTTTGTGTTTGTGTTTGTTTTGCCTGTGGAATGTGTGTGTGTGTGTGTGTGTGTGCATGTGTGACCTTATAGAGATCGCTAAGACATGTGACCAACGTCTTCAAAACACAAAGAATTATGGGTATGTTTGGCTCGCCTGATGCCAGCCCATGTAAACTAGTGTTCTGGGTCTATGATCTGGCATGATAATAATGAAAACTAAGCGTGAAAAAATTGTGTGAAAAACAGAACATAATCTTGCGCTTCCTTACTGCTGCTATCCATGCCATTCCTCGCCTTTTTGTCACATCTGAAACATGGCGTGTACTATTATTTTTCCACGCTGGAAAACGATAAAAGATAAGCTTCATGTTACTCTATTGAATTTTTATAACACAGCAGCCAGGTAAACGGCATTTCGACAACTGCACTTCGTTGTTCCCGCACGTCAGTAAAACAACTTAAGTTTTGGGCCACCGATTCCCAAAATGTGTTGTGTTTTACATCACGTTCTCAATCTCTATTGTGTGGTGTTATGACCTGTTTTTTTGTGTCTGTATGTGTCTTCGTCCATTCATCCAAGTGTCTCTTTCTCCCTGTCTGCAGGGCAGTCACATCTTCCACAAGTTGCGACCTGTGGACCAACTGCGCCACCTGCTGGTGAGCAGTGGTGGTGGTGAAAGTGAGGAGATTGAGCGCTTCTTCAAACTGCACAAGGTAAGTGATTGTTGTGATTGTAATATATGTTGAGCTTTCCCCTCTTCTCTAGAGCTCCTCTCCCTGTCTCCCGCACCACACCTCTGTCTTCCTCAATGTTAGTGTTCAGAAAACCAGTCTCTCACTCATCCATCGTGGTCTTTCTCCATCTCTTTCTCCCTCAGGAGGAGCAAGCGTGTGCTACAGCCCTGATCCTAGCCTGTTCCAACGCAGCCTGTGACAGAGAGGTGTCTATATGGTCCACACGTGCCTTTTTCAGGTGTGTGTGTGTGTGTGTGTGTGAGAGAGAGTGTGATGTTTGTGTGGTTGTTAGCCTTTTGTTGCGTGTCCACCATCACATGTCATAGGAGATCATATGTAAGGGCTCTGTTCAACATATGGCTTTAGTATATGCCATTTGGATGAGACAAAGTCCGTTCATCACTATGTCCATGTTTATGTTTTAGTTCTTAGCAGATGCTTTTGTCTAAGAAACATTACATTAACATTAGAATTAAAATGAACAATTTGTTAACAATAAAGGCAACACTCCTCTTATGCTCTTATTTGTATGTCTACTTTGTTGAATACAGCAATGGCTGTAAGGCTTCTGTTTGGTGTGTATTTCCAACACAGGTGTGGAGGTGAGGCTCAGATGCGATTCCCGTCCACTCTCGCTGCTCCCAGTAACATGGGCCCTCTGCTCGGCTCACCTCTGCCAGGTACGCCCCTTCCCTCTCCACCGCCCGACCCGTAGTGTCCTCTGTGTGTCTGTAGAGCCCTCTCATCTCATCTCCCTCCCTCTCACTCACTCACTCACCTCCCCCTCATCCGTTGTGTTCATAGGATCTCCTGGCCCAGGGGGCAGTTTGTTCTCCGCCCCCAGCTTCTTAACCACCCCTGCCCCAGGTAGTCTTCCAGACCCCTCCTCTCTCTCTCTCTCTCTCTCTCTCTCTCTCTCTCTCTCTCTCTCTCTCTCTCTCTCTCTCTCTCTCTCTCTCACTCCCTTGTCTTTGTCTTTCTTTCTTTTTCTGTTACATACTTTCTCTCTTTTCATTTTCTCCTTTTACGGTCCCTGTACACCTTCACTTGTCAGTGTTATTTGCCAGGTGATTCCTGTCTACAGGCCTGTGCTGTGTCGAGCTCCCAGAAGAGTTCATGCCCTGTTCCGTCCTCCTTATGGGCCGTTCACACCAAGAACGATAGCTATAATGACAACGGCAAAAAAGTATCACTAGCTTATATGAATCCACACTCCACACATCACATTAATGACTGTCAAGTTGTCATAGTTACAGTTATCTTTATAGTTCGTATCATTCCTGGTGTGAACGCCCCTTTACTTTCTCCTTCCTTTCATGTACCGTGCTTCAGTGGTCTCCCTCTCTTCCTGTCCTATTCATCCCCCTTCTTCGTAGTTCCACTAATCTCATTCTGTGTCAAGAGTCTGTTGTGTTCTTGCTCCAGGTCAGTGCAATAAAGTGCAATAATGTGTGTGGATAGGTGTGCCTCCTGTGATGGCGTCAACACCGTATAACGTTGCCATGCCCATGGGTGTGGGCAGTGGTTCTGTTGCCACCTCTGGGCCCGAGGTTGTCTTTTCTGGCAAACACAATGGCATCGCCATCTACTTCACCCGCATATTGGGGTGAGCTGACAACTTTATCTATCTGTGTCTATTCATCGATGTGTCTTTCTATCAATCAATGTAACAATCGATCTATCAGCCACAGACTAAATGTATTTGACCTCTGATCACCTTGTTTCTTTCTTTGTTTATTCTCAGTAATCTTTGGGATGGCAGTATGGCGGTTGAGACATCCATCACTAAAGGAACCCAAACTGCTAGCATTGTAAGCTTCATTTTGAATATAACATTTTACAGACACTTGCATTTCAGCAAATCACCGCACAGAGTTGCTTGCTCTCAACCAGAAATGGTACTTCTGGCAACAAAAATGTGGTTCTGTCTTCACTATATGTATTTGTTGTGCTGTTGATATTTTTTTTGCCGGCACACTCTTGCATAGGAGACGTGTCTGTATGTGTGGAGTAATAACTAGTGGGCGGGTGAGTGTTTGCGTATGAGAGTGTCTGTGTGTTAATGGAGTGTCCTTGCCTAGATGGAGAGCTCAGCCAGCTCTGCTGACCTGGAGGCTGTGCTGCTGGAACTGCGAGGACTCAAGGAGTTCCTGGACAAGAACTCTCAGTTCAGCCCCAGCTCACTGGGGACGCCCAGGTAGGACACGTCCTCTCCTCCGCTCTCCTCTTC
Source organism: Sardina pilchardus (assembly GCF_963854185.1). Lineage (NCBI taxonomy): Eukaryota > Metazoa > Chordata > Actinopteri > Clupeiformes > Clupeidae > Sardina > Sardina pilchardus. The sequence goes on from NC_085016.1 coordinate 16,825,095, forward strand.
TCTCCTCTTCTCTGCCTTTTACTCCACTGAATGCTTAGCTCTGCCTCCTCCACTGCCTCCTCCTCTCTTCCCATCTCTTCTCCTCTCCTCTTTTCCCCTCCCCTCTTTTCCCCTATCTTCCCCTCACCTCCCCTCTCGTCCACTCTCCTCTCCTCCACTCCTCCCCCCTCCTCTCCTCCACTCTCCTCTCCTCTCCTCCACTCTCCTTTCCTCTCTTCCCTTCTCCTCCTGTATCTCCTCTGCTATGCTTGGCTCTGTCTCCTCCACTGTTCTCCCTGTCGTCTCCCGTCCAGTCACCACATTTATTACAGACAGGCGACACCAGATACGTAATTGATGAACTGTAGCGTCAAAATTGTTTAAGAAGTTTAGAAGGGGTTTTTTTTTGTGGAAAATCTACGCGTTTCTATCACATCTGGTGGAAGCTAATTGTTGCAGCATTCACTCTGCAAACGGAAAGCTTCAGTTACGCCTGTTGGTCTTCAAGTGCTTGTCTCTTGTCCTTGATGTTCTCTTTGACTGAACAAGTCTCTGATTGGCTGTTCTTTGCCTGCAGTTTCAGTTCCCCAGCCAACCTGCAGCAGAGGCTGATGGGAGTGCGTCCAGATGGGTCGTCACATCAGGCCCAGCAGGAGCTCCAGAGGAAGTATCACAGTAGGTCCCTTCGGTCTGCTTCCAACACACACACACACACACACACACACACACCTGCACACATACACACACACACACCTGCACACATACACACGCAGAGTCGCACACCTGTTATCTTTGTGCATGTAGTGAACTGGCTGACTAGTAGTAAGGTTCAAACTTCTCACACATAAGCCACAGGCAAGGTGAAAGGTACGCTCCTATCCAAGTGGTCATTAGTGTGACAAAGATGCTTCGTTCGAAGAAGTACAACCATATGAAGGTGTCATGGAACTTCGAGAAGTTGGGGTGCCTTTGAACTGTCAGTGCACTGTTAAGATTTCTTATTGTGTGTTTGTGTGTGTGTGTGTGTGTGTGTGTCTGTCTGTCGCGCAGCGGAGGCCCAGGCCTGTGAGAAGGCGTCCCTGCAGGGCATTCAGCAGCTGGTGCACCGCTGCTTCCAGACGCTGTCCCTGTGGAAGCTGCTGTGTGAGCACCAGTTCAGCCTCATCATCGCCGAGCTACCAAAGGTCAGTGAACACTTCAACACCCGTGTGTGTGTGTGTGTGTGTGTGTGTGTGTGTGTGTGTGTGTGTGTGTGTGTGTGTGTGCGTGTGCGTGTGCGTGTGCGTGTGCGTGTGCGTGTGCGTGTGCGTGTGCGTGTGCGTGTGCGTGTGCGTGTGCGTGTGCGTGTGCGTGTGTGCATGTCCATTCTCACCTTTTGTTAATATATCGTCCACAGGACTTCCAGGAGCAGATGAAGGGCATCAGCTTTAAGGAGGTGGTGACTCGTGGGCGTGAGCTGACCGGTGCCCTCATCACGGCCCTCATCAACGTCTACATCAAGGACAGCGCCTCCGTGGACCCCATCAGCAACCACCTCCGCGACATCTGCCCCTTACTGTACAGCAGCGACGACAGCGTCTGCTCCAAGGTGCCCCCACCACTGCCGCCTGGGCAAAGTGTGAACCATACATTGGTTTACACCTGTGTGTGTTTGAGTGTGTGTTTGTGTGATGGGAGTGTCCAAACTACTCTCGGCACTCTTGACTGCTTTACCAATGAGCCTCGCTCTTTGGTGACTCGGTCAAGCCGCTGGTTTCATACCTTTGAGACCCAGGGTTCGAAGCTGGGTCTATACATGCTTGTGGCTATGCTTGTTTATGAGTTAGTCTGTTGACATGTTTGTGTGATGTGTTTGATGCTCTGGGTGTGCTCAAGCTTGTGGGTATAGTTGTATGCTTGTTTGTTTGTTTATTTATTTGTTTGTTTTGGTATTTATTTGTGTATGTATGTGTTATGTGAACCCGTTTCTTCCTCCTCCCCCAGGCAAATGAGTTGCTGCAGGGCTCCCGGCAGCTGCAGAATAAGGTTGAGCGTGAACGCGCTCTCAAAGAGTCCCTCCGCCTCTACCAGCTCATCAGCCACAACGCAGACCTGCCTCTGGTCTGCTCCCAGTACCGCCAGGGTAAGTGTGTGTGTGTGTGTGTGTGTGTGTGTGTGTGTGTGTGTGTGTGTATGTATGTGCAATATAATTAAGTGTGTGTTATAATGTTGTCAAGATAATGGGACTCCCCTTGATGTGAGGCTGAGCTTTGTCCGTTGGTCTGGCTCCACTTCTATGTTCTGAATTGGGGTCTCTCTGCGTCTTTCTTTAGTGCGCTTCTACGAGGGTGTGGTGGAGCTGTGTCTGACCGCAGCGGAGAAGAAGGACCCCCAGCGGCTGGGACCTCACTTCTACAGGCACGGTGAACCAGAGGAGGACCTGGCCGGACAACTGGCCTTCCAGGAGAGGTTGGTCATCCTGACACACCCCACACTCTCACACTCAACTCACAATAGAACTCAATCACTCACTCCTAATAGAACACACTCACTCACTCACTCACTCGTTCATAGGTTTGTTTCAGCCTGTTCAGCATGAATTCATTTTCTGCCTTCTGCTCCAGGCTGCTGTGTTACAAATGTGTGACGGACACCATGCAGGATCTGGTGAACCAGAGTAAAGCAGCACCACAGTCCCCCAGCGTCCCTAAACAGCCCGGGCCTCCAGTCATGACCTCCGACCCCAACATGCTGAGCAACGAAGACGCAGCCAATCACGTGAGTAGAGGCCTGTAGAAGTCTGGAAATGGCTAAAGAGAAATATAGACCATTAATAAATCAAATGTAACATACTACATGTGTGTCATACAACTCCAGAAACATCAACTAATAACTGATCTAACACAATCTCTTCAAAATGTAATGCATCCCAAGCAAAAGCTCTGTTGAGGATGGGCTTTCTTCCAGGCTGTCCAAGTTGGTAATGGGTCAATGAAAAAAATCTATGTGCGCTGTGAAGTGTTGTATCTTTTTAAAGGGCTTTCTGATGTTGTCTGCTTTCTGTGTGCAGTTTGAGCAAATGCTTGGCCTGGCTCAGAGGTCTCAGGATGAGCTCTTCCACATCGCCCTCTACAACTGGCTCATTCTGGCCGACCTCGCTGATAAACTGCTGGAGGTGAGTGTGTGGCTCTGGGTCTTGGTAGCCGTGTCAGATGGAGTCATCCTCTGCTCTGTAAAACTCAGGGGTCGCTAATTAATTAGCGCCGTCACAACTGTCTCAACACGTGTGTATTCTCAAACCAGAAGTTGAAAAGAGGGTTTGTCAGTGTTCTGAGGCCTCCTTCTTGGTTGTCAGGTGAACTCTCCGTACCTCGAAGATCACCTAATGCACATCATCAAGCAGGACCAGAACAAAGTGCGCAACATGGACCTGCTGTGGAGATATTACGAGAAGAGCCGCAACTTTGGCAAGGCGTCGCACGTCCTAGCACGACTTGCAGACATGCACAGGTACGACAAAACATATAAGCTATTCTAAACTATTTCTTACCCATAACACTCGCTAGCTCTCTGTTGTACTCTATAAAAAAAAGGCCTTCATACACAGCTCTGACACTTTCGGAAACTGGAAATAAAACAATGTGGCGCAACGTCAAAGTGTCCTCCAAACATAACAAAACATCACCGAAGTGTGGCTTGTTGGTATGAATATGTGTTGTAGTATGTGATTCCTACAATGTAAAAAAAGATATATATGCTGATGTCTTAGAAACATTCTAAAAATATTTGAATAGATTAAGAAAGCCACCACCTTGGTCACCTCTGTGGTTTGATTGGTTTGTTTAGATCCAGTGAAATTGCTGCCTTGATAACGCTCAGTCATGGCTTCGGTACTCTATCTAACACTTCTAAACTAATTAAAGGTGGAAGTTGTTTTGGTGATTTCGGAGCACTCCGAGGTGCTCATGTTTGTGTGTGTTTGTGTGTTCAGCACGGAGATCTCTCTGAGGCAGAGGCTGGAGTACATCTCCAGGGCCATCCTCTCCGCCAAGAGCTCGTCGTGCACCTCCTCCCAGGGAGCGGACGGCGAGTTCCTGCACGAGTTGGAGGAGAAGATGGAGGTGAGGGGCCAACAAATGTATCAACAGTGTATATTATGGGCCTGAAATAATAGCATAGGCATTTGGATAATACCATTGTAGTTTTTAGTTTAGAAGTGGAAATGATCCAATTAGATACGAAGGGGTCAGATGCAAAAGCCTCTAAATCCGCCTGACCACTTTTCTTTTAAATGAGCATTTTGTATCAGGCTCCTATAGGGTTTCGCCTACAAATCAATATTTCAGACCAGGAAGAGAATGGTATTTAGTGAGTTTTGAAGCTAAACTATTGAATTAACTTACACTATATGTGAAGAGCATTCACTCACCATCATTATCTCATTTTTGACAAAAAGTGGATTTAGAGGCTTTTGCATCTGAACTCTAAGTTTTTGGAGTATATCATATTCCTCTGTACATTGAATTCCCTCGTATTCCAGGTGGCTCGTATCCAGGTTCAGATCCAGGAGATGCTCCTCAGACGGCACTCCCAGCATCCTTCAGCACAGGCCGCCATTGCCCAACTGGATTCAGAGCTCATGGACATCACCAAGGTAACAAGCACTTGTTCATAAAAAAAATAATAAAAAAAACTGTTTATGAGATCCATTGAAACTCTTAACACAAATTTGTAAATGAACCCTTCTGTGATCGATTGAAAAATAAAAAGATGTAAAACCACTATCTCTACTCTCAGTGCTAGACCTAGGTTCTATTATGTAATCACATTTCCCTTAAAACTGCTATTAAAAATCTCAATGTATAGTTTATCAAGCTAAGCAAAAACAAACAAAAAAACACATTATGCCATTTGCCAACAAACTAACCAAATATCAGTCAGGATTGTTACTGTATCAGTTAAGACTTGTTGCAACCACTTGACAGAAGACCACCAGGGATTCTGGGACTTGCAGTCCTAAGCGTTTGTCCACTGACAAGCATGCCGAGTCTTGTTAGTCCTGGTGTTTGTAGCTTCAGGTTGTTGTTTCGAACAAGCAACCTACCTGCCATCAGTTTCTCAATATTCACATGACTGATTGATTAATAAACTGTACTGCATAGCTTGAATGAACCCAAAGCCAGTCTGATCCACAGCAAAACTGTTGACAACAATAGGGATTTCTACTCTCCCACACTGACAGCATTGGAAGAATATTTTCTAAGCATCTGTATGCGTCTCTTTGACGCTGTTGAGAAGCAGTGTTATGAGTACATCAGTGTCATGGTTAGGCCTTGCAAATTTTATTTTGCAATTCTACCAGGAATAGCAATTCCAGTGAAATAAAATGCAACATGGTGACATGAAATTAAATACATATTTCAAGAATAGACATTTGGTTGTTGGCCAGCTAAGGAGGGTCAAGTCAAGTCTATGTGATATTAATGTAATGCATCATGCTCCTTTTCTCCTCTCTGCTGGACAGCTTTACGGGGAGTTTGCTGACCACTTCCAACTGTCTGAGTGCAAGCTGGCCATCATCCACTGCGCTGGCCACTCCGACCCTATCCTGGTGCACTCGCTGTGGCAAGAGATCATGGATAAAGGTGAGCGCTCGGTGAAGAAGGCACAGGCAGACTACTAACAGAAAGTCTGGAAAATATAGAATTATGAAATACCATTTTCCGTATCCTGAAAAACTATGAAAATGTGGGTGAAAGACTGAAACTTTTGTCACAATAGTATTGGTAACATTTGCACAAAAAAAAGCTGTGTGCAATGTGCAAGGAATGCCAAGCTCAGATGTCAAAATTCTGACTTAAATACACACTTACTTTACAAAACCACAAAAAAAGTAGTAGAGAAAAAATAATCGGTTTGGAATTATTATTTTGGAAAAGGGTTAACACCCTGTGAAGGTCCACCCTGAGATTGGCTGTGGTTAGTCTCTGGCACTAGATGGTTTCCTCACTTTACAGGAACATTTACATACAGTATCATAGTAGAGGCCACATGACTGACAATGTCCCTTATGCTGGACCCTTGCAAGACCTTCACCCCATTCTTGATAACTCATTAATGCTGTACCTCATGGCTACCAGTAGCTGTGTAAGCAGTGACACCAGACTCATGAGGTCCTCTTGTATTGAGCAGAAGTGAAATGGCAGGTGTGTTTTCTCGGAGCAGGTTTTCTAATGTTTGTGCTGTTGTCTTGCAGAGCTGGGTGACAGCTCGTCCATGAGTCCGGCTGACCGCATGAGGTCCCTCAGCCTGAAGCTGGTGTCGCTGGGGAAGCTGTATGCCGGGACGCCACGCTATTTTCCACTAGGTATGATCCAGTGCCCTCTTTCTACTCGCACCCACACACACAGGAAGCTTCCTAGCGCCAGCTTTTTTACCATCCTCCAACATAGCTCTGTCCAACTCACAAACACTCTCTCTCTCTTGATCTGTCTCTCTGACACACACAAACACACACACACACACACACACACACACACACACACACACACTAACATAATTCCGTCTGTTTCCCCCCATGGTTCCCTCTGTGGTGCTATTGGAGGGTCTCTAGAGTCTACCGTGCTCAGGAGAGATTACATAATTGCTCCTCCACAAGGCCTCTGAGACAGGCCAGCTGCTGCTCACACGCCTTGGGATCAAATGGCTGCACGGCTCGTCATCACTTAAGAGGAAATAGTACCTCAGTGAACTGTCAGTGCCTTGCTATGCTGATGCATTTGATAAACAGGAATTCTTGTGTCACTAGTTATATCACACAGTCTTATGTTTATTATGACTCAGTGAAGAGTTATGTGTGCCACCATGTCACCATTCACATTGCTGTCATTCACATACTTAACATTTATATAACGTGTGTGTGTCTGTGTGTGTGTGTTTGATGCAGAGTTCCTGGTGAAGTTTTTGGAGCAGCGAGTGTGTGAGCTGGGCTGGGATGTGGGCTTTGTCACCTACACCATGCTTGAGATCGGCGTACAGCTGCCTCGCCTGCTGGAAGTCTACGACCAGCTCTTCAAAACCAGAGTACGGCTCTTTACCCCCAGACATCACGATTTGCTGAAGTTGTGTCTTTCACTGCATCTGAGCATAGCTAAAGAAAGTTTCCTCCTAAACACACTCTCTCTCTCTCTCTCTCTCTCTCTCTCTCTCTCTCTCTCTCTCTCTCTCTCTCTCTCTCTCTCTCTCTCTTATCTCTCTCTCTTCCCCTTGACCTCAGGATCCATGCTGGCAGCGTCTGAAGAAGCCTTTGCATCTGGTGGAGTGTATTCATGTGCTGCTCTCAGGATATGTGGATGACCCTAGTCGTGTGCCCACCTACGACAGGTAACCCAGTCATTACCAGAGCCCCTACACACACACACACACACACACACACACACACACACACACACACACACACACTGTTTTTTCTTTTTTCTGCTTTGCGTTTGACCATCTATCTGTCCACTCACCCAACACACACACACACACACACACACACAGACAGTGGCTTCTCCTTTTCTGTTTTGACTTTCTATCTGTTTGTCTCTCTCTCTGTCCCAGGCGGAGGTTTACCAACGTGTGTCTGGACAACATCTGTGGCTACCTTGTGGAGCTGCAGTCTCTGAGCCCGAACTCGGCCCTTCAGCACATCATTGGCAATTTCAAATCTCTCCAAGCCAAACTGGAGAAGCTGCACTAACCACTCCACCCAGCCAGCAACCCCGTGTGTTGGTCAACAAGCTCCTCTGGACTGAAATGATCACGAAAATCTCTACAGCTCTTACATTTTGCTGTGTGTGTGTGTTTATTTACTTCTTTCAAACGGCTGACGTATTCCAGAAATGTGCCCAGGACTTGAGAGAGTCCAAGATGGGATCGACTTTGTACGTTTGGACGGATGTACAGACATTTGGACAGATGTGCATATGTCACCACTGCAGTGTCTGTGTGTGTGTGCTACCATGAGTGTGAAAGACGATACATCTACCATCTATATTTTAACCCCAAAAATACAGAATATTGTGCCATTAAATAATGATTTATGGTGCTTCTTTGGTTCACATTTGCCTGGAAGACTTGGGGTTTGTCCCCTACTCAAAATATTTAAGATAACAGGAAGTTAGATCAACACAGGCAATTTAACCTCTGTGTGTGTGTGGGTGTGAGAGAGAGAGAGAGAGAGAGAGAGAGAGTGATAGAGACAAAGAGAAAGAGAGTGTGTGTGTGTATGTGAGCGAGAGAAGGAGTGTGTGAGTGAGAGGCTTATTTAAGTTGTGTATGTAGTATTTGGAGGGTATTTGCCCAATCTGAACTGTCATGTGAACGAAATCCTGTGCCTCTAATCAGGGAGATGAATGCATGGAAATTGTGGGGGTGTTTTCATAATCCCATCATTTGAGTTTTACTCTGTTTCCCAAAACAAATGAAGTCAATTTGTTGTCTATGGTCTGAAATTCCCTTTTCCCTTTGTGCAGAGTGGGTAAACAGATAATGCTGGCCTATTTCTGTCAACTAGTTTTCAGACCTAATAACATAAAGTCTCTCTACTTAAGATCTTTGCAAATGTAAAGTTTTTGTTCTGTTTTGAGAAGTGACTGTTTCCTTGCTCAACTCAGAATTTAAGGTGATTTCACTTCAGGTATTTCACTTAAGAATGTATTTGTATTGATCTAGAAAAGACTAAACACTGGTCTTCGTTGATTATTTTTATCTGACTATTTTTTTTCTTTTTTTTACATGTGGCAAAATACATGTATTTGTATGCTTTTGGTAGTTAAGAAGAGCAAATAAAATTTGTATGAAACTGGAACATCTTGGAAAACAGTTAACGTGTTTGTTTTTGCGGTATCTGTAGTGGCCCTGTATTTGGTTTCAGTGTACTTTGTGCTCTTGGTTAAATGTACCTGTCTGATCAAGTAGAATTGTAATGGGAATATGACTAGTGTCCCACTTGATTTGGGTAAAACATTTATCTTAATTGTGACTGTACCCAGAGGTGAGACTTGAATCCATTTGAGACTTGAGACCATGAATCCATTTTATCATAATTGAACATTGAACAGGGGAACAATTAGTGATCCTGTTTACCGTTCAGAAATTAACCCCTTGCCAAAGCACAGATATAATGACATTTATGTTGATGGAAAAAAATGATCATGAACCTCATCTTAACTGCTTTTTATTTAGAACATCAAACACAGTAAATCTCTATGATACTGATCCATTCTGTTGCACTCTGCCGAAGTGAGCTTCTCCCTGCACAGTTGTGATGGAAATTAGAATGTAAATGTGAAATCAAATTGTAATGAAAAACTATCACTGTTACTGTTTTTCAGCTCATGAAGATGCTGAGAAATATACAGTATGTCAGAGCATTCATGATTTATTACATGATTAGTTTTGCCCAATACTGTCTATATGAATGTAGACCTACAAGCAATGGGTCATTGACCCATATGCCGCTCTTGTTGTTTCCATCTCACTATCTACAGGTACAGGTGAGTTTTTTCACCCCGTACAAGAAGATGTAGGGGATGATGCAGGTGTAGGACGCTGCGATGTAGCTCGCCACCTCCACCACCACCTCCGACGTCTTCACGTTGCTGGTGATGCGGAGAAGCAGGTGTGTGAGCCAGCACACCAGGAAGACCGAGGCCACCGCCACCACACTCTTAGCAGCTCGCACCTGGCCACCGGATCCGCTGCTCCCACCTTTGGCTGGTGCTTTGGGTGTTACTACCTGTGGTTGCTGCTGGACAGGACCTTCAGGGGCACCAGCGCAAATGGTGGATGGACCTTGAGGTGGTTGAGAGTTGGCGTCCTGTGGTGCTTGGCCTGGGCCAGACGATTCTGGAGCTCCTTGTTGTGGCTTGTCTGCTGATGACTCCGCTACTCCACCGGCCCCTATTCCTCTAATGCGCTGCTGATTCTGCAAAAGGGTGGCCACGATCTGGATGCTCGCAAAGACGATGCCGCCAATTGGAATGGCGTTTGCCAAACTCAGGTACAGGATCTCGTAGACTTGGTGCGCCATGGGAGAGGGAAAGTCATCCACGCAGTCTACCTCCTCATCCCCTTCCTCCACCTTGACAAAGATGAGATGGGGTATGCTGAAGACGATGGCCACCATCCAGCTTCCTCCTAACAGAGCAGCAACCAGACGCAGGTTGTCCAGGCGGATAGGGGCCCCTCCACGCTTCAGTGAGCCCACCAGCTTCTGGTACCAGAACACACTGATGAAGAGGGTGGAGAAGATGCTGCTGGTCTCCGACAGGTCAGCGCAGAAACGGAAGATTCGGCAGTAGGTCAGACCCAAGAACCAGTTTCCAGCAAAGTCAGCCATGGTGTCAGGCAGGTCTACCATGTAGTTGGTGATGAGGTTGGATATAGCAAGATTGACAAAGAGGACATCGTTAGTCTTCAGCTGAGACTTGGATCCTGGTATTGACCTGAACATTAGCCAGTTGTTGCCCACTATGCCCAATAGGCACATGGTACCTCTAGCGAAGGACTCGACCCACTCCTCTGCGTCCATTCTTCAGCGTGATGGGTTACACTTCCCAGACATGAGCCCAGTCAAGAATAAATCGTGAAGTCTTTGAATTGTGAAGTCAACCCCAGAGGTCATGCTATATAGGCTTCAGTTTCTACATAATTTAACACGAAACCACACCCAACAAGGAAAAAGCCACCCCCAAGGATTATGGGCAGGGTCGATTCCGGTGCATAGGCGGGGGACATTTAGGATGATTCCAAGGGTCTGCTCTGCAGGAGTCTCTCAAATGTAATGATCGTGATCAACGTTATTAAGCAGGGAGGCATTTTAAATGTGTAGCCTTCCAGGGCCCTGGACAGGGGATAATAGGCATTATTTAATTAATAAATTACATTTTAATAAATATTTGAACTAATTAATTTAGTGATGAAATGTATTAATGTCCATGTCTCATACTGTATCCTTACACAATTGTAGGACATTAACAAACTTCAGAGAGACAGGTTAGGTAGCTGTCCCCAGCATCAGTTGAAGAAAAAAAAGTCAGCTCAGCACAGCAGGCTGTCCTAGTTGAGTTACCAGGCAACCCTGTAGCTTCCCCGTGAAGAAAGCGCACCATAGAATCTCTGCTTTCCGAGTCCCCGGAAGCGGAGGGAGATTCGAAAATGCTCAGTGTTATGGTTGTGCTCACGGACAAGACTGATAGTTCACAACAAATGTTCGTGGTAAGTGATAATGTGATATATTGTTGTTTGTGGATTTTTCACAATATCACAATTCAATTTTTTCCCTGCTGAAGGGCAGTGTGGAGAAAGGTTTACGTAGCTAGCGACTCAGTTATCACAGGACCATTTCCAAACATACCTGATACGTCAGATGGTTTGCTTTGCATGCTACAAATAACACCGGGGACGGTAATAATTGTCGTATGTTGGTACCCTCAATACCCATATTTACTTCCAAACACTTCCAAATATCTCCAATTTTGTTGTAGTAAGGGCAAACTATTATGTCGAACAGCTAGCCACCCAGGCTAACTGATGGTTAACGTTAGCTAGATTACAATTTTGATAACGTTATCACTGCCATTACTGTGCTCATATTATTGCGTTAACTAGCTAATAATGGTTATAAACTAGCTAATAATGGTCAACAGTCAGTTATCCAGCCGTGTAGTCAGGCAGACAGGAACGAGAACTGATCAAACTTGAATTAAAGAATCTGCTCCACTGTCTAGGTCTCCACAAATGGACAAAACATTGGCTAGCATTCGTAAACACTTTGGAGACTGTTGTCCTGAATGGATACTGTAATAAGACGAGGTGAAGGGGCGAGTGAAAAGTGTTCCAATAGAGGAGCTGAACATGGAGCTGAAGCTGGAAGTGGCGCTTTCATCCAGCATCAAAGGGAAGAAGCCATGGCCGCGCTTCTGCTGGTTAGGCATGGTAAGACTTAATTTACTTAATAACCACTAGTATCGTTAGAATGAAGTCGAGTCATTGATGGGTGTTATCGTTTCCTTACAGGAGAAGGAGAATGTCTTCCTTTTAGATGACAACCGCATCATCGAGGTCAACCTGGTGACAGGACGTACTAAGAAAAAAAATCCAAAACTGCAAACTGTGCTCTCCAGTGTTGTGGTAATGGCCAGCTCGCCAAATGGTGAGTAGACTAACTCTAGCCGTAGCCTCTCACATTGATTCAGACGTGGTTTATGTAAGCTGTTGCTGTTGTCCCTGTTACCCTGGCAGGTATGTGGTTGGCAGGGATACTTACTTCTGGAGATCTGTTTCTGTGGAGTAAAGACACAGACTTGTTCAAGACAAGCTCTCCAGTGGCAGATGTGATTCATCAGTTGACTGCAGCCAAAGGTGTGTGTGTGTGTGTGTGTGTGTGTGTGTGTGTGTGTGTGTGTGTGTGTGTGTGTGTGTGTGTGTGTGTGTGTGTGTGTGTGTGTGTGTGTGTGTGTGTGTGTGTGTGTGTGTGTGTGTGCGCGTGTGTGTGTATACACTCTATATGTTTGTATATGTTTTATGTGTGTTTGTACACTGTATATGTTTTACTGTTGCCCTGGAGCATGTTTTACAGCAATATGTCTGCCTTCTTTGGTAGCTTTGCTTTTGGAGCAAGTTGAAGCATGTAGAACATCATGTCAAAGTGTGAATCTAAGATTGAAGACTCAAACTCTGTGTGTGTGTTTTTGTTTGTATTTATGTGTGTGTTTGTCTTTTTGTTTGTTGGTGAAGAGAATGGAGTACCCCTCACTCTGCAGGTGTCCGGGGATGGCCATCGAGTGCTTCTGCTGACCCTCTCGGGACAGGTGCTTCTGTGGGAGTGTACGTCCCCCCTGGAGCTCAGCGCAGTTCGTGGGGCCACAGTCAGTGGACGCTGGAGCCAGGTCCATGCCCCGTCCAACACGGCTTTCCCATCTGTCGCTGATAAGGAAGCAATCTGCCACAGTTTGTTCATCCAGAGTCAGGTAGTAAACACGGTAGCCAATCAGATCATACAGTGACAGTAGAAATGTTGTGAAGCCCTTACAAACAAATTGTGTAGTTATTTATACTCAACACAAATATTGAACAATTATGACCATTGCATCATTGTATTTGCCAGACAATTTGCACAGACATGCCAGTGATCCTGCCTTTGTTGTGTCCCCGGCCAGGTTCTTGGAGATGTTTGCTTGATTGCATTTGTGTTCTGCGTTGGAGAGCAGTTGAGCATCACCTTCCTGAAGCTGCAGTGGGATGAGGGAGTGGATAGAAAGCTCAGGTAGGCAGTGATAGGTTCAGGTGAGTGCCTATAGCAGGAGTCATTATAGGCAATCTAGACCTTGACGCGATCCTATCCGAACCCGAACCCATAATTTTTTTTTCATGGATCATTTCAAAGCTGCACTAATAAAAATAGAAATGTCCTGTATAACAGTGAGAGCATTAACTTCAGGTTTACACAAGGTGATGAATACCCCTACATCTTCACTTCTAAGAGACACTGCCTCTGTGGGATGCTCTTTTCCATATCCATATCATGTTGCCAGTTACCCTTATTAGTTGTGAAACATTCTTCCTTTTGTTTTCTTTTATCATTACACAACTTTCCCAGCATTTTGTTATCCCCTTCCCAACTTTTTTTTTAAACCTGTTGCTGGCATCAAATTCAAAATGATAATATATTTCCATGAAATATTGAAATTCATTCACTATTTGGAAAATATGGAAAGTCATTTTCAACATTTGATATGTTGTCTGTGTCCTTTTTGCAACTTAATATGAGTTTTGCAGAGAGAGATTTGCAGATTGTTACGTTCTGTTTTTATTCGTATTTCACACAATGTCCCAACTTTTTCTGATTTGGGCTTGTAGTTTTATTTTAAAGGGACTTGTCACTGTGTTAGGTCCAAATTGCTAAAAGTCGTTATTGATTTGCTAGTTTCTGAAGTAGAGTTTTGCTCGATTCTCAGTCCTGTGGGATATGACGCACTCTGGGTGGCCAAGACGTACCCCCTGGGCCAGCTAGCCATTCCCTGCTGCCCTGTGAAGTCCCGAGGAGCACTGGTGTCATCGCTCTCACCTGATGGTCTGCTACTGGCCATTATCATCAACCAGAAGGACCCCAGGGTAAGCTACCTTCAGTATATGCTTAAGTACTTGCTATTAGGGTACACAAGCAATATAGGACATGTTTAAGATGGACAAATGGTGCTGACACCCTTTTCCTTCAATTTCTGGCTCTATCGTTGTATATGTTGTCAGATTTGTTGTTTGATTAGTTGTTGCCCTGGAGATCAACATCTTTTGCTCATTCTCATCCTGGTTTGCGGTGGTGACCCTCACACAGAGTTTTATGCCACAGCACCCCTCGCTGCAGGGGACTGGGACTTGGTCATTGGTCACACAGCCACAGTTCTATAATTCATTGAAAGGCCAATGGAATTATTCTATGGGTGAGGCTGGAAGTTCTGCCTTCTCAGTTCAATAGTAGGAGAAAACACTAAACACTTTAAGGTAGTTTGACTTGGACTTTGGCATGGACACCAGACTTCCTGCCAAGACACTCAAAACAAGCAGTTGTCAGTTGGCAACTTGATTGCAAAGATGTGTGTGTATCACAGAGTAGCCAAACTGTTATGCTTTAATATACTTTTATTCAGCACCGCTTCTCTCCGTTTACATAATATGTGTGTAATTACATTAATCTAAATAGCCGAGGTGTTCATTCAGCATGAGGCACTGTTAATACTTTCAGTAGGTTGCAAATGTTGTTAAAATGCCATTAGAGCTGCGAGTGATCATGTAGTTCTGTCACAACCAAAACACAACATTTCATAACATGTTACACAGCCGTGGCCAGTCCAACGTAGTTCTGGCCCATGTTGAAGATGGTGTAGTACTCCCTAATGAAGACATCGCCCAGGATCCAGAGGCTGTCTCCACCTCCGCTAAATCCAGTGCTGCAGCCATAATAGTTGGACTACAAAGAAAGAGGTTCAGAAAATGTCAAACACATCCCC
This sequence comes from Sardina pilchardus, assembly GCF_963854185.1. Taxonomy (NCBI): domain Eukaryota; kingdom Metazoa; phylum Chordata; class Actinopteri; order Clupeiformes; family Clupeidae; genus Sardina; species Sardina pilchardus. The sequence continues at coordinate 16,840,106 of NC_085016.1, forward strand.
CTTGCCACAGTATATCCTACAGCCCTTTGTATTTATTGTATTTTTGTATTACGTTTGCTCTAAAAGCAGCGCTTACCTGACGGACGTAGGCAGATGCAGGCAGGGTGAAGGCGTGTCCGTTGATGTTGAAAGTGATGTCGGGCATGTTTCCAATGTTGCCGCACTGAACATAGTTCTAAGACCAGACAGAAGTGTTCACTTAAGCGAATAAAACCATTTTCGGTTGTGTGAAAGTGAAGTTAGTAGAATCTTGTTGAAAGTTTAGGGCAGTTGTTATAAAGTGTTTATAAGAAATATTATTATTATCATTATTCCTTTATACACATTTATGAACAATAACTTGGAACAGTGCTCAAGCTTTCGGTTATACTTACACCACCGACTGCGTTGTTGATGCTTGAAATGTCATTGGAGGGTCCAGCGATCAGAGAGGTGCCAGTGTCCACGATAGCCTGACATCCACCGTTGCAAGCAACAACTTGGCCATTGACGGTCACACTGTGATGAGATGATCGGATTAATTCACTCTGCCTCATCCACAACAATATTGCAAGATGATTTACAATTAAATTCCAATTATTTTGAGCCTTGTTTATGTGAACTCTTACAACAGTGACTACCCAGACATGTATCACTGTACCTGTCAACACTGATTTGCCAGTAGGTCTCAGAGGACAGGGGAATCCAGGTAACGCTGCCGGTGAAGTGGTTGGAATCATAACCACCGAAGATCACCTCACTGCCAGATGCAGAGTTTCTGTGCAGAAAAGTAAATGTTACAACATCGGGTTGGGAGCGTTCCTTGAACAAGGGCGAACATTTGGGTGAACAGATTAATTTGAACAGTTTTGTGTTAACATTCAATCTTTATGGTATCTCTCCTTCCAACTCCTGGCATCTTTGCAGAGAACTGCCTCCTCAAACTGTCAAGCACCTCTAGTTGACAAAGGTTCTGTCACAGAGTAGAGGCCTGTACTGAAACCGATGATTAGCACTTTGAGCGCCCTGCTGTTTTCAGGCCTATGGAGTTTTAGTTTTATTTTAGTTTGTACCTGCTCAGGTAAACGGAGAAGTAGTCCTGCACCAGGCCCTGCTGGACCATGTTGGTGAAAACGGGCTGAGCTCCAGAAGCAGCCAGGCGTGGGTAGGCCAGGCCCAGGATGCCATCAGCCTGCATGTGAGCCATGAAGGGAGCCTCAGTCTGGCTCAGTCCAAAGATCTGGTTAGGCACCTGGATACCTCCAACCTAGTAATGACAAATTATAGGAAGCTTTTTTGCGAGATTTTAGATGATTGGAGAGTTGGGTTAATGTCAACTTTGTGAGTAGGTTACCACTCAGTAGTTGTGAAACTTTCACAGTTCTTGGATGAAATTGTCTTACTTTTTGATACACTGTATGTTCTTTTGTAACACTGCTTAGTCGCTTTAGTAACTTTTAGTATTTTGCTAGTTTAATTAGGTTGAATTCAACTCCTTACAACTGTTGTAACACTGTTGTGTCACTTTCCTTTCCTCTCATGATATCAGTTTGCCATTTGCCACGTACAGCTTTTTACACAACGTTTAAGTTCATTTGTGTTGAGAGCTTCTGGACATTTTTCACAACACTCACAGCAACGGTGTCATAGCCCAGGATTCCAGTCATACTGCCAGTTCCATATTGGATCTGCAGGGATCTTCCAGTATTCTTGAAAGTAGAGGACTGGCTGGGGTTGAATTTCTGGTGGTTGTCTAAAAGAGAAGAATTATTTGGTTAATTGAAACATGGCATTACTATGTTTGTTGTTGATGGTTAACTGCATTTGAGTTTCATTTAATTTCTGGTTTACTATTCCATGAGTCAGTACATGGTGGAGTGAATACTGTACATACTGCAGGCAGCGCTGCTGCATGACGTAGAGGGCACCCAGAGGTTGGAAGAGCCAGTGTCGAAAATCACTCTGAAGGACTGAGGAGGGGTTCCAATGGAGACCACACCAAAGTAGGCCAGCTGTGTGGGAGAACATGGCAAATGTGAGGTTACCAGTCTGCTCAGACCCAATAACAGCAATTGCTATTCTTTGGAAATTTTGAACTGTTGTTCAGATGAGATTGTTGACTCACGTCAGCGTCGTTGGTCATCTGCTCGTTGCCCACAGCGTAGCTGCTGAACTTGGCAAAGGGTCTGTAGGGGTACTGCTTGCTGTACTCCTCCCACAGGCCCTGCTCCTCCAGCTTCTCCCTGGCAGTCTTCACCTTGTTCAGAGGAATCCTGGGAAATAGAGAGAGTGTCAGCCTGGTACCACACATCAGCCTTTCTGTAGTTGGTTATTTTCTGTACTGCTAGGCATAAGGCTTCTTTTGGTACAACACTTTAGGAATGGAAGGAACACAGTTACTGACCTGACCATGCACTCGGAGAGTGCCATCATGGCACACAGGATAATGGCAGCCTTCATGATTGTTGTCCTGCTCAAAGTCTTCTCCTGGAGCTGTGTGAAGCATTGGTAGAACCTGTCCCTTTTTATATGTACGGACCCCCCCAGTTCAGTTTGCTCTCTTAATCAATCTGATAAAGCAGCCTGATCTCATATCATGGGTCTGATAGCAAACGGAACATATACGTTGTGTCCTTCGACAATGTCAGCGATTTCCTCACTTTCTTTTTTTTGTTTGTTTCTTATTCTTCGGGAGAGAATAAGTCCTCTTTTGTGGAGTCTCTGATTTCCATTGGTGGTTTCCTTAAAATTTTTCTTAATTTTGATGTAAGATGGTCTGCGTCAGGAAAATGCTGTGCAGTTCTCTGGTCTGGGTCAGAAAATGTAACATGAGACTCCATAAGACAGCATAGAATCGGCAAAAGACTGTTGCCTTCGAGCTCTTATTGGTGCAAACTAGCATTTGCTGCGTTTTAGCATTTTTGTTTAGTTAGATTTTGACTTCAACTCCTTACAACTGTTATAACACAACAGCTGGTGTCACTTTTCTTTCCTCTCATGATATCAGTCTGCCCTTATGAGTTTCCGTTATTTGTTTGCCAATGAATTGTTTTTGTTTGACGGTTCAAAGTGATTGCCAAATGTTATCAGCAGCATTCTTAAGGGTCCCTTTTGGTACGTCGACATACAACTTTTAACACCATATTTAATTCACGTTGAGAGCTTGTGGACTTTCTCTTAAGACCTCTGAAGACAGATTGGACATAATAGAGTTTATGGACCAAATAAAGGGTTCTGGAAATTCAAAACATTAGAGATATTCATTTATTTGAGGAATTTGGAATCATTCATTATTACCTGTCATTTATAAACAATAAACACACCAGGTTGCAAATTCAGCCAGGCTATAGGGTGGTGGACTCTCTGGATGTACAGTGTACTTTCTTATTAATGATTGTATGGTTAAAAAAGAAAAAAAGATTATTGACTCGTGAGACGAATGAGTTATATTCCACACATAACCATATGGAACTTCTGGAGAAAGGGGATTTATTTTGTTTATTATTGGGTTTTTTTTTTATATGATATCATTCAGATTAGCATTTCTACAGGGTACTGAAGTTCACTGAGGCACAGGCTTAGAGTCTTTGTTTCAAATGTTCTTGAGTGTGAGGAAGAGTTAATGGTGAAGTGAAACTGGTGTCACAAATAAATTCAAAGCAAGATTCCTGTCATGGAAAACTGGAAAAATGTCTTTCTTACTGGACATTCTGTCCCTTGACAAAGTTGAGCCTTGTCATAAGCATATTGAATGATTACATGTAGTTAGTTGTGAATCAGTTATAGTCACATTCATATGTAAATAACATATGTAATATATTTGCTCTGTGGTGATTGTGATCAATTAGAATGTGCATTGTGCATATGATTTACTTTTAATTGCATATCCACCACATTTAAAAAAAATGTGAATATGGCACTGTTGCTTTCTTCTGGTGGTTTGAAAATGGCAGCAACATCCTGCTATTTTTACAGAACTATACAAAGTGCTGCAAAGTAATTCGATGAATTGTCACATGCAAAAAACGAAAAATAAGACTATTACCCTTTCAAGTGTAAGTGAATGTAGCCGTTCTTGCCGACTCGTAAACGTTATCAAGAATTAATCTTTCCTTGATAACATTTTGCTATCTCTTTGAACTCTCAAACACAAGTCAATGGCAAGCAAAGAACGGAAATGGCTCGAGTTACTAATTAAAAACAGCTTAGATAAAGATATCAGGAAAGGAAAAAGGGACCTAGGTGGGGTTTGTTGAATTGTTAAATTGATGCACCCAACATGACAGGTCTGGACTGCAGACAGGCCATTTTAGCATCAGGATTTTTTTAATATGGATCCATACAGTCGTTGTATGTGCAGAATGTAGTTTGACATTGTTTTAAAAAAATATTCAAGGTTTTTCATGGGGGAACAAAGTCTGACTGCAAATGTTGCCTGTAACCTGTAAACTTGTACATCGTTCTGCATTAATTTAGCCTTTCCTAATGTGCACGCTGGGCCAATGCACCTCCGTACCATCATACTGTAGCTACTCGCATTTGAACTGTGTGAACTGTGTACTAATAACAAGTTGGATGGTCCCTCCTCTTTTAAGTCTAAAATTTCCAAAAATAATTACAATTTTGTATTGTTGTTACCACTGGACAATTTTCCATTTTGGCTCGGTCCATCTTAAATGTGCTTGTATTTGATGTTGGTGCCAGCTTCACTGTCCAATTTGTTTCTGGCAGGTTTGTAACTTGTGGGGGTTTACCACTACAGGAACTTGGGGTAGTTTTACTGGGTCTCTGCCGTTCTTGCGTGTTTACGCTGCCGCAACCGCCACATTAAGACAATTTTCAAGAACGTCTGCAGGGCTGAAACAAGTACAGTTGAGGCCAAAATTAGCTCCCCCTTGTGAAATCTTTGATTCTACATGAAAACGTCAATTTCCAAAAATGTGCATAGTTTATATGATTACAAAGGAGCAAAGACAGCATGCCCACAAAGTTTGATGATATTTTTTTACCAAGGAAAAATGTACCTTTTTGACTCCAGTCATCTCTGGGTTAGTCTATTAGAAGTAGCCCAGCTAGCGTTTCTGATCCTGTGGTCCTGGACTGTGAGCACCGACAAGGCTTGAGCGCAAGTGACACCCCTTCGAAAAATGTACATGTTCAAAATGATTACCCCCCAGACCATTATTTTTATGGTTGTAGGCCTTCCCTTTTTTCACCAAACATAGGCAACATCCATGTGCCCCAACAGCTCCAGTTTAATCTCATCAGACCAGAGGGCAGTTTTCCAAAGCTCATTTTTAGCTTTTAAATGTGCATAGGCAAAGTTCCGTCTGACTTTGAAGTGCCCCTTTTGGAGTTATGTTTTTTTTCTCGCCCGATGACTTTGGAGGCCTCCACAATAAAAAGCCCCCGCTACTGTCTTCCTCAAGACTTCAAACCCAGTGGTCTCAAGGTCAGCAACTATCATTTTGACGGATGTACGGGGATGCTTGCTAACATCCCTGATGATTTTTCTCTCTAGAGATTGATATATTTTGCATTTTCATCGACACTGAGGTTTGTTATGCAAATTGATTTTTTAACATTTTATCAGGGATGAAAATCTTAGGGAGAATTTTTGATTAGTGTTCCAAACTTTCAGGAGGGCTAATCATTTTGGCCTCAACTGTACCTACCTCAGGTTAGGTACTTTGGTGCGTTCCCTAAAAAATCCTACATTGGCGTGATAAGTAACGAGGGGAGAGAGGAAGACAAGCAATTTTTTTTATCTAGTAAAGCAGATGTTTCAGCTAAATCATTTATACTGTAGGTTGAGTTGAACTACACTGAGTGAACAAGCTAATGTCAGATGAAAAAAATAGGCTTTAACTAATCAGAATTTGATTGTATATTCATTTATCAAGTAATTACAAAAAAAACCTAGCCTGGGTGTTCCCATCCTGCTAAGCCAGTCTGGAAATAATGCCCTCATTTTTGACTGAGATAGGGGGCCAATCACAGAACAGGGGGTAAAGCAAGACGATGATGAGCTATGCACAGACGCATTTGATAGACATCCGTGGCGCCCAATGAACGGATCTGGGCATATTTTCAAATACGAGAAAATGAACGTCTGGTTGCCAGACCACGTCTCATTTGAGAAGTGGTAGGCGCCATTAGCCAGGCTAAATGAAACCAACATTTCATTTGGGACAGCCATTCATAGGTGGTATATACGGACTTCAGTTTTCTCCATTTGAAGGTAGTTCCATACAATCTAAGAATAGGCAAACTGTTTCCAATGATGTTGATGTTTAAGACCTGCAGGAATATAATTTGGGTAGTAGGAGTATTTAGATTACTGTAACTGAACACGCAAGCGAAATGCTTATAAAGGATTTAGCGAATTATCTAGTTAGTGTTGCTGTCACAGAGTAAAGGCTACATGAGTAGGTCCTGTAATCAGTGGAGACACAACAGCTGAAAGGGCTAAATAGCAGGGCGTTCCTGTACTTGTCTACCCTGAAAATCCAGAGTTCTCGCGAGAACACAGTTTGAATTGTGTCTGCAAGATACTCTGGCCACGAGCAATGATGCAAGTTACGTTTACCCCAACCATCTGGGGTAACAATCAAATCGATGTATCTTTTCTTGAATTTCCCCTTGGGAATCAATAAAGTATCTATCTATCTATCTATCTATCTATCTGATATAGGCGGGCCAAAGGCGAGATAAACTGATGACGACAATGCTGCATCGTTCAAACTCAGAACACTTTTGTCGTACTGTTATCCAATTGCATGTAGTGAGATTTTCAAATGCACGCTTGGTGCCTCCCCTCAAGTTGGTCCATTACATTATTCGTGGCCAGACCCTTAATCTGAAAGATTCAAGGGTCTGGTTTACAACCAGGCTAGTACTTGTCCCTTTTGCCGGGACAATAGGCCGAGTACCCATAATGGAGCCTTTGGTCTTTTGCCAACTTCAGATTTTGCATTCGATGTTTACCAGCTACCTTGCTGGCAAATGAGCCAGTTAAGCTAAGCTGCAATAAGAGTGGTTCATCGTGACCTAAGTGTAATGATTTAAGTGATTCATAACAGATTGACGTGTTTGTGATTTAGGAGCACCAGACGCAACTTGCCTGTTTTATTGGTGCAAAGGGTTCTCATCTAGATCATCACATCATCATAGATATGCTTTTTAAATTATTATTAAAATCAAATTCTTTCGTAGACCCCTAGGGATCCCCTGACCCATTTTTAGAACCTCTGAGTTAGACACTGAACAAAGCAACAAGCAACAGTTGCCAGTTACCCACTTGACTGCAAAGATGTGTGGTATTTGTGTCACAAAGCAAGGCCAAACTGTTATTCTTTCATTTATTTTAATCAACATGGTTTTGTCAAAGTTTACATATGGCAGTGGTCATGTGGACTAAACATGGATGTAAGTAGCTGAGGTGTTCTTCCAGCAGGAGGCAGTATTGATGCTTTCAGTAGGTCCCCAAATGGTACATTTTACACAGCCTGGGCCAGGCCGACGTAGTTCTGGCCCATGTTGAAGATGGCGTAGTACTCCCTAATGAACACATCGCCCAGGATCCAGAGACTGTCTCCACTTCCTTCAAGTCCAGTGCTGCAGCCGTAATAGTTGGACTACAGAGAAGGAGATTCAGAAAATGTCAAACACATTCCCATCGCCACATTATTTCCTACAGTTCTTTATTAATCCTACCAGCCATAGTGTAGATTTTTTTTTTGTATTACGTTTGCTCTAAAAGCAGCGCTTACCTGACGGACGTAGGCAGATGCAGGCAGGGTGAAGGCGTGTCCGTTGATGTTGAAAGTGATGTCGGGCATGTTTCCAATGTTGCCGCATTGAACAGAGTTCTAAGACCAGACAGAAGTATTCACTTAAACGAATAAAAACATTTTCGGTTTTGTTAAAATTAAGAGTTAGTGTAATCTTATTGAAAGTTGAAATATGATGAATATGTAGGCTATGCATACTAGCAATTGCATATAGGCCTTGTAGGGTTGTTACAAAGGGCATTGACAGTTTTTTATTATCATTATTCCTCTATACACATTTATGAACAATAACTTGGAACAGTGCTCAAGCTCTTGATTACTTACACCACCGACTGCGTTGTTCATGTTTGAAATGTCATAGGTGGGTCCAACGATCATTGAAGTGCCAGTGTCCACAATTGCCTGACATCCACCGTTGCAAGCAACAACTTGGCCATTGACGGTCACACTACGATAACAAAAAAATGAATGCCGCCTCATACACAACAATACTATGACATTCTTTACAAATGAATTACTATTACGTTGAGCCTTGTTTGTGTGAACTCTTAAAACATGATGGCTCCTGAAAAGTTACTTCTCGCTGTTTTGTGTAAGCATGGCTTGCATTACATATAGATTTATTTTATATATGACCCATACATGTGTCACTGTACCTGTCAACAGAGATCTGCCAGTATGTCTCAGAGGACAGGGGGATCCAGGCAACGCTGCCGGTGTAGTGGTTGGAATCATAACCACCGAAGATCACCTCACTGCCATATGCAGAGTTTCTGTGCAGAAAAGTAAATGTCAGACATGAGATGGGGTGGGGTACGTTTAAATTCCTTGAACATTCACAAACATTTAGGGCGCACAGTCTGAACAGATGAATTCCAACGGTTCTGTGTTAACATTCCAACTGAATGATAACTCCTTCCAGCATATTCGCAGAGAACTACCTCTCTGAAGCACCTTTGGCTTCATGCATATAAGCTTTTAGTTTTGGTCAGAGATTTTTCGTGGGTACCTGCTCAGGTAAACGGAGAAGTAGTCCTGCACCAGGCCCTGCTGGACCATGTTGTTGAAAACGGGCTGAGCTCCAGAAGCAGCCAGGCTTTGGAAGGCCAGGCCCAGGATGCCATCAGCCTGCTGGCTAGCCAGGAAGGGAGCCTCAGACTGACTCAGTCCAAAGATCTGGTTAGGCACCTGGATACCTCCAACCTAGTAATGACAAATTATAGGAAGCTTTTGTGAGATTTTAGATGGTTGGAGAGTTGGTCAGACTTCCGCAGTTTTTGATGAAATTGCAAATATTTCTTAATTTCTTGCCGGTATGTTCTTTTTAACACTTTTTAGTCAATTAAGGATTGTACTCATTTTTCACAACACTCACAGCAACAGTGTCATAGCCCAGGAACCCAGTCATACTGCCGGTTCCATATTGGATCTGCAGGGATCTTCCAGTATTCCTGAAGGTAGAGGACTGGCTGGGGTTGAATTTCTGGTGGTTGTCTAAAAGAGAGCAATTATTTGGTTAATTGAACTTCAAATTGTATTTGAATTTCGTCTTTACACAATTTCTGATTCACTATTTCATGAATCAGTGTTTAGCAGAGTGAACACTATGCATACTGCAGGCAGTGCTGCTGCAGTACGTAGAGGGCACCCAGAGGTTGGAAGAGCCAGTGTCAAAAACCACTCTGAAGGACTGAGGAGGGGTTCCAATGGAGATCACACCAAAGTAGGCCAGCTGTGTGGGAGAACATGGCAAATGTGAGGTTGCCAGTCTGTTCAGACCCAATATCAGCAATTGCTATTCATTGAAAATAGTGAACTGTTCAGATGTGATTGTTGACTCACGTCAGCGTCGTTGGTCATCTGCTCGTTGCCCACAGCGTAGCTGCTGAACTTGGCAAAGGGTCTGTAGGGGTACTGCTTGCTGTACTCCTCCCACAGGCCCTGCTCCTCCAGCTTCTCCCTGGCAGTCTTCACCTTGTTCAGAGGAATCCTGGGAAAGAGAGGCCCAAGTCAACATGGAGTTACTGTAGTTATCAGCCTTTCTATAGTTGGTTGCAGTTTTCCGTACTGCTAGGCATAAGGCTTCTTTAGGCATGACAACACTTCAGGAATGGAAGGAACACAGTTACTGACCTGACCATGCACTCGGAGAGTGCCATCATGGCACACAGGATAATGGCAGCCTTCATGATGGTTGTCCTGCTCAAAGTCTTCACCTGGAGCTGAGTGAAGCATTGGTAGAACCTTTCCCTTTTTATATGCACGGACCCCTCAGTTGAGTCTGCTTTTTTTAATCATTCTGATAAAGCAACCTGAACTCATATCATGCGTCCGATAGCAAATGGAACATATACGTGGTGTGTCCTTTGACAATGTCAGCTATTTTTTTGTATTTCTTACTCTTCAGTGGAAAATAAATCCTCATTCATAGAGTCAACATTGACAGATCTTTTTTATTTCTTCAGATTAATTTCCATGGTAGATGCTCAACGTTAGGAAAGCATACGGGCCACACAGGTTATGCACTGTGTAGTTTTCTGGTCTGGGTCAGAAAATGCAGCATGACTTTGCTATCAGACACCACAGGATTGGAAGAGGGCGTCTTGTTGCATGCCTTCAAGATGTTATTGGCGCAAACGTGCATTTGCAGTGTTTCAGCAATTTGTTCGGTTTAGTTAGCTTGACTTAAACCCCTGTTGTCACTATTCTTTCCTCTCATGATATGAGTCTGCCATTATGAGTTTCCATTACTTGTTTGCCAGTGAATTACTTTTGTTTGACTGTTCAAAGTGATTGCCAAATGTTATCATCAAGGGTCCCGTTTGGTACATCTACTGTACATGCAACTTTTAAACAAAAAAAATCAAATGACTTTGTGTTGAGCTGGAAAGCTTTTTGTTGCGATTTCGCAGAGCTTTTGGACACAACAGAGTTTATGGACAAAACATAGGGTGTCTAAAAGGGGGAATATTTCTATTTAAGGAATCATTTATTATTGCCATGCATGAACAATGAACATCTCAGGTGCAAATTCAGCCAGGCTATATGAGGGTGGTAGACCTGCTGGATTTATAGTGTACTGATGACTGTATGATAAAACAAGAAACAAGTTGATTGACTAGTGAGACGTATGATTTATATTTCACACATGATCATATGGGACTGCTGGAAGGGGGATTGATTTTGTGCATTGTTGTTTTGTTCATGAATTTTACAGGGTGCTGCAGTTCACTGAGGCACAGGCCTAGAGGCTTTGTTTCATACCTTCTTGAGTGTGAGGAGTTCATGGTGGAAATTTGGTGTCACAAAGACAACTGCCAGATTCCTGTCATGCAAGACTTCTTGACTTAGAGGATAACTTTGATGACCATTTAATTAAAAACAGGACCGCAAAATGACTTTCTAACTGGACAGTCTGTCCCAGTTATAATGTCACATGAATATGTTGACTCTTATCAGGATACCAGGTCTAACATTTGCTGTCTGGTGATTGTGATAAATTAGTGAATCTTTAATTTTATCTTTGTATCCATTACAGTTATATAATTTTGTATAGGACACTGTAGCTTTATCTTCAGTTAGTTTGAAAATAGCAGCAGCATCCTGCTATTTTTATAAACATTTTACAAAGTGTAGTCAGAGTAAAGAGTTAAGTTTGTCATATGCAAAAACAACAACAACAACAAAAACCAATAAGACTATCCTGTCAAGTGTCAGTGAATGTAGCAGTTCTCTTTGACTTACAAAAGTTATCAACAATTAATTTGTCCTTGATAACATTTTGCAAACTCTGTGAATTCTCAAACAAAAGTCAGTGGCAAACAAGTAATGGAAATGTCTTGAGTTACTAATTCAAAGCAGTGATAAAGATATCAGGAAAGGAAAAAGGGACCTAGGCGGGGTTTGTTGAATGTTAAATTAACGCACCTTACAGTACATGACAGGTCTGGACTGCAGACAGGCAAAAAATTATATTTGACAAAAAATATTCAAGGTTTTTCCCCGGGGGGAAAAAAAATGTTGCCCAAAATCTATACATCGTTCTGCATTGATTTAGCCTGTCCTAATGTGCAAGCTACCCCAATACACCCCTGTACTATCATAGATTCTCGCATTTGAGGAAGAGAGGAGAGGCACATAATCCATGTTTCTTGAAATCCAGTGTAAAGTTTCCAAAGTCAGTGATGGTTTGGGGTGCCATGTCATCTGCTGGTGTTGGTCCACTGCGTTTTCTGAGGTTCAGGGTCAATGCAGCCGTTTACCAGGAAGTTTTAGAGCACTTTATTCTTCCTGCTGCTGACCAACTTAATGGAGATGCAGATTTCATTTTCCAACAGGACTTGGCACATACACACAGTGCCAAAGCTACCAGTACCTGGTTTAAGGACCATGGTATCCCTGTTTGGTCATTCCACCTCAATTCAACAAATGCCTTCTGCTTGACCATCTCAGATTTCCTTCAAAAATGTGCCACCTAAAGAGTAACCATTTAAACTAACTTAGCCAAAATATTAGATTGGTATACCTAGTACATCCAGAGAAAACATTTTTGAACATGGTACCCCCCTTCTGATTTTTGACACATTGGCGCCCTCATCTAAATCTGCAGCAAAGTTCAGATGTCATTATCTCAAAAAGTTGTCGAGCTAAAGACTTCAAATTTAATGATTGCTACCTATAGATGCCACATATTCATTTGTAGGCCGTATGTGTTGATACTGACTGTGTTTCAATCTTGTGAAATCAGAAGAAAAATTGCAGATTTTTTTCAAACCCCCACATTGGGTGCACCATTACACAATTTATAAACAAAATGTTTGGCAAATGGTTATGTCTCTACAGAAGTGTTTAAGCTGTCTTTAAGAGGTGTCTATATAGCTTTTTTGTTGGAAGTATTGTAACACAAAACTGAAAAATTATAAATTTGGATGATATTGTATCTCCCCATTACAGAGGTATGACAAGCTATACCAATGAATTGAACACATCTCCAGAAAGAGTATGAAATGGGCTTTCAGACTGTGAAATTTCAAGATGGTATTATGGCTGCAGTTATTTAAATGTTATTTTTTAAATATCGGTCTATTACAACAATTAGCGTTGTTTTTTTTGTGCTATTATTTCATGATTTCATAATCCTTGTATCATTCCTAAGTATCAGATGTTTATGTCTTATTCTGTTAAACATTTATTTTTTCATTTACTTGCTGGGTGATGAACTAATTAAATATTTCCTGTATTTCCTAAATAAATTGCTGCTGCCACTATTTAATGCCACTAGATATCACTATTTAGTGATATCAGCAATGTGTTGTTATAGTAGACCAATATTTCAAAAATAACATTTCAATAACCATAGTCATAATACCATCTTGAAATTTCACAGTCTGAAAGCCCATTCCATACTCTTTCTGGAGATGTGTTCAATTCATTGGTTGTCATACCTCTGTAATGGGGAGATACAATATCATCCAAATTGATTATTTTTCAGTTTTGTGTTACAATACTTCCAACAAAAAAGCAATATAGACACCTCTTAATTACTTTTTCAAAAACAGCTTAAACACTTCTGCAGAGAGACATAACCATTTGCCAAACATTTTGTTTATAAATTGTGTAATGGGGCACCCAATGTGGGGATGTGACAAAAATCAGCCATTTTTCTTCTGATTTCACAAGATTGAAACACAGTCAGTGTCAACACATACAGCTTACGAATGAATATGTGGAATCTATACGTAGCAATCATTATTCACAGAAAATTCACAGAAGTCTTTAGCTTGAAAACCTTTTGAGATAATGACATCTGAACTTTGCTGCAGATTTAGATGAGGGCGCCAATGTGCCAAAAATCAGAAGGGGGGTACCATGTTCAAAAATGTTTTTCTCTGGATGTACTAGGTATACCAATCTAATATTTTGGCTAAGTTAGTTTAAATGGTTACTCTTTAGATGGTAAAAGTTTGAAGCAAATCTGAGATGGTCAAGCAGAAATTTTCTCTAAAATCCGTTGAATTGAGGTGGAATGACCCTGTTCTTAATTGGCCAGCAAACTCATCTGCCAAACTATACAGAAATGTATAGTCTGGGGTCGGACCATTCACAGGGCTGAAGCCTGTGGGTGGGATGAACAGTTGTCTTTCAAACTGCCTCTGCACGTAATAGGCCAGCATTTGTGACCAATCGTAGCCGGTCGGCAAAACGGCAAATACATCCTTCTTTAAAACGAATGACTTGAGTGCTTCTTTCTGCTCAACCTTCAAAGAAAAGCCCAAGTCTAACTCTTCAAAAGCCGATTCAAACGAGCGCGCTTCGTTAGCCTCATCAAAGGTGAGCTAAGGCGGGCTCAAGGACTCCGTTCTCAGATAGAGTGTTCTGATTGGCTAGGCTGGCCTGGAGCCTAGTGCAGGCTTGGCCCCCACGGTGCGACCCTAGACCATCCCGCTAGGCATAAATATTTTTGGCCGCTAGGGTGCGTCTAGATTTCTAGGCTACATCTGACCCTAACCCTATAGAAAATCTATGGGGTATTGTGAAGAGGAAGATGTGATATGCCAGACCCAACAATGCAGAAGAGCTGAAAGCCACTATCAGAGCAACCTGGGCATCTCATAACACCTGAGCAGTGCCACAGATTGATCGATTCCATGCCATGCCGGATTGCTGCAGTAATTCAGGCAAAAGGAGCCCCAACTAAGAATCGATTGCTGTAAATGCTCATACTTTCCATGTTCATACTTTTTCAGTCGGCCAACATTTCTAAAACTATAAAAGCACTCAGAGAGCGCAGACCTCCGCCTGTAGTGTTCTTCCTACAGTAGGTTGTCATGCATTTGAACCTGTACTATTCAGGTCGCCACCACGTGGCCATACCATGCCATTACAGCACTAACCGAAAAACATAAATGGCTCCAGAATCCCGGCGGTGTTACGAATCACTCCCAAAATCACACCCTGATCTTTTCTTCCTTGGGTCATTTCTGACATTCCCTGAAAATTTCATCGAAATCTATCCAACACTTTTTGAGTTATCTTGCTAACAAACAAACAAACAGACAGACAAACAAACGCCGGTCCCAGATGAAAACATAACCTCCTTGGCGGAGGTAATAAACTTTTTGTTGTATTGGTCATGAGTAATATTCTAATTTTCTGAGATACTGAATTTGGGATTTCATTAGTTGTCAGTAATAATCATCAAAATTAAACGATATACTGTAAACAAAAGTTTCACTTTTTGAATGGAATTACTATCAACTTTTTGATGATATTCTAATTATGTGACAAGCTCCTGTATATCAGGAGTGCCCCTGTTATTTATTCTGCTGGTGTTTGTCGGTTGCTACGTACACTCATCAATTCGTCGACATGCCCCTCAATCAACAAAACAACATTCAACAATTGCCAGTTACCCACTTGACTGGTATGTGTATCACAAAGTTAGACCAAACCGACATGCTTTCATTAGTTTTAATCAGCATAGTTTTTCCACAGTTTGCATAGATGGCAGTGTTCATGTGGACTAAACATTCATATACATAGTCGAGGTGTTTTTTCAGCATGAGACACTATTGATACATTCAGTCGGTCGCAAATGGTACATTTTACACAGCCGTGGCCAGTCCAACGTAGTTCTGGCCCATGTTGAAGATGGTGTAGTACTCCCTAATGAAGACATCGCCCAGGATCCAGAGGCTGTCTCCACCTCCGCTAAATCCAGTGCTGCAGCCATAATAGTTGGACTACAAAGAAAGAGATTCAGAAAATGTCAAACACATCCCCCTTGCCACAGTATATCCTACAGCCCTTTGTATTTATTGTATTTTTGTATTACGTTTGCTCTTAAAGCAGCGCTTACCTGACGGACGTAGGCAGATGCAGGCAGGGTGAAGGCGTGTCCGTTGATGTTGAAAGTGATGTCGGGCATGTTTCCAATGTTGCCGCACTGAACATAGTTCTAAGACCAGACAAGGTATTCACTTAAGCGATTAAAACCATTTTCGGTTCTGTGAAAGTTAGTAGAATCTTGTTTTAAATATGTTGAATACGTAGGCTACATGAAGTAGCTTGTAAGCCGTGTAGGGCAGTTGTTATAAAGTGTTTATAAAAAATATTATTATTATCATTATTCCTTCATACATATTTATGAACAATAACTTGGAGCAGTGGTCAAGCTCTCGGTTATACTTACACCACCGACTGCGTTGTTGATGCTTGAAATGTCATTGGAGGGTCCAGCGATCAGAGAGGTGCCAGTGTCCACGATAGCCTGACATCCACCGTTGCAAGCAACAACTTGGCCATTGACGGTCACACTGCGATGAGATAAACGGATTAATTCACGCTGCCTCATCCACAACAATATTGCAACATAATTTACAATTTATTTCCAATTATTTTGTAGTCTGGCTATCACCATATTAAGCTCAGTCTTTTAAGATTAAACATCAGTCTGAGGAGTCTGAGCTTTATTTCTACTGCACAAGAGGCGTGATCAGTGGTCATAGTTCAAATGACTGTACGCATTTGGATAGTCCTTCAACCAATCACACCCACGATCTGGGTCAGCCACTTCGATAAGCTAGTTTGTGATTGGACCCAGCAAACGTGGACAGGAAGCAGGAGAAATCGATATGCAGGTTTCCAGCCTGAGCTGCAGGGCAAAATCCAAATCCTTGGCAGATCAGGCTGGGTTTACCCAGCCTAATTATTTTGAGCCTTGTTTATGTGAACTCTTAACAGTGGCTACCTGAAAAATACTACTTCCTGCGTAGTGTTAAGTATGGCTTGCAATACATATATATTTATTTTAGATATTACCCATACATATGTCACTGTACCTGTCAACACTGATTTGCCAGTAGGTCTCAGAGGACAGGGGAATCCAGGTAATGCTGCCGGTGTAGTGGTTGGGATCATAACCACCGAAGGTCACCTCACTGCCAGATGCAGAGTTTCTGTGCAGAAAAGTAAATGTCAGAACATGAGCAAAGGCGAGCATTTGGGCGAACAGATTAAATTGAACAGTTTCGTGTTAACATTCTATCTTTATGGTATCTCTCCTTTCAACTCCCAGCATCTTTGTGGAGAACTACCTCCTCAAACTGACAAGCACCTCTGGTTTTCAGGAAGCACACTGACAAAGGTTCTGTCACAGAGTAGAGGCCTGTACTGAAACCAATTATTAGCACAATAAGTGCCCTGCTTCTTTCAGGCCTATGGAGTTTTAGTTTTGTTCAGAAATGTATTTTTGGTACCTGCTCAGGTAAACGGAGAAGTAGTCCTGCACCAGGCCCTGCTGGACCATGTTGGTGAAAACGGGCTGAGCTCCAGAAGCAGCCAGGCGTGGGTAGGCCAGGCCCAGGATGCCATCAGCCTGCATGTTAGCCATGAAAGGAGCCTCAGTCTGACTCAGTCCAAAGATCTGGTTAGGCACCTGGATACCTCCAACCTAGTAATGACAAATTATAGGAAGCATAGCTGAGATTTTAGATTGTTTGAAAGTTTGGTTGAAATTGCAAATAGTTCCTAATTTCTGGCTTGATAGATTGTTGTGTGCTGTATGTATGCTTAGTCACTTCATGATTACTCATTTTTTACAACACTCACAGCAACGGTATCATAGCCCAGGAGTCCAGTCATGCTGCCAGTTCCATATTGGATCTGCAGGGATTTTCCAGTATTCCTGAAGGTAGAGGACTGGCTGGGGTTGAATTTCTTGTGGTTGTCTAAAAGAGAACAATTATTTGGTTAATTGAAACATGTTTGTTGTCGATGGTCAACTTCAAACTGCATTTGATTTTCATCTTCACACAATTTCTGATTCACTATTTCATGAATCAGTGTTTAGCAGAGTGAACACTATACTGTACATACTACAGGCAGCGCTGCTGCAGTACGTAGAGGGCACCCAGAGGTTGGAAGAGCCCGTGTCGAAAATCACTCTGAAGGACTGAGGAGGGGTTCCAATGGAGACCACACCAAAGTAGGCCAGCTGTGTGGGAGAACATGGCAAATGTGAGGTTACCAGTCTGCTCAGACCCAATAACAGCAATTGCTATTCATTGGAAATTTTGAACTGTTGTTTAGATGAGATTGTTGACTCACGTCAGCGTCGTTGGTCATCTGCTCGTTGCCCACAGCGTAGCTGCTGAACTTGGCAAAGGGTCTGTAGGGGTACTTCATGCTGTACTCCTCCCACAGGCCCTGCTCCTCCAGCTTCTCCCTGGCGGTCTTCACCTTGTTCAGGGGAATCCTGGGAAAGAGAGAGAGACCTGAGTGTCAGCCTGGTACCACACATCAGCCTTTAGTTGGTTGCAGTTTTCCATACTGCTAGGCATAGCTTCTTTTGGCACTTCGGAATGGAAGGAACAAAGATACTGACCTGACCATGCACTCAGAAAGTGCCAGCATGGCACACAGGATAATGGCAGCCTTCATGATGGTTGTCCTGCTCAAAGTCTTCACCTGGATCTGAGTGAAGCATTGGTAGAACCTGTCCCTTTTTATATGCGCGGACCCCCCTGTTCAGTTTGCTTTTGTAATCAATCTGATAAAGCAACCTGATCTCATATCATGCGTCTGATAGCAAATGGAACAGATACGATGTGTGTCATTTCACAATGTCAGTGATTTTCTTACATTCACAAGAAGATTTTGAAAGTTTATTGGGTTTTTTTTTTTTATGTTTTTTACTCTTCAGTGGAAGATAAGTCCTTATTCGTAGAGTCAGGATTAATGAGATTGCTGATCTAAAAAATCAGTGCTTAATTTAATGAAGTATTACTTGAGTAAGGGTAACAGTGTGATATAACAGTGTATAGAATTCTTCAACTGTCATTCAGACATTTTTTCTTCAAATTAATTTGGATGGTAAATGGTTCAGGACAAGAAAACACTCTAACCCACATAGGCCACACTACCGTAATTTCCCGACTATTAGCCTTGGCTTATACATTGATTTTGCAACTTTTCTTCAGCTTTGAGGCTAATACAGGGGGGCAATTAATATGGTGCTAATATGCTTTTGTTTCTTTTAACTTGTCCTGCGACTTGTTCACAATGGGGCTTATATGCGGGAAATTACTGTACTCACTCTGTAGTTGTGTGGTCTGAGCCAGAAAATGCAGCATGAGATTGCCATAAGACACCCTACGATTGGCAAAAGACATCCTTTTGCATGCCTTCAAGCTGTTATTGGTGCACAATAGCATTTACAGTGTTTTCATGTTGTCAATTAGTTAGTGTGACTAGACTTACAGTACAACAGCTAGTGTCACCTTTCTTTACTCGTATGATATCATTTTATCTTAATGAGTTTCCATTATTTGTTTGCCAAAGTGATTATAAAATGTTATCAGGAGTGCAGGGCCCGTTCTACGCTATTCTGGGCCGGGGAGCAACCATTCCGCAGCTTTTTGCTAAGACCATGTACAACATAGAATTTGCGGGCAAAATATGGGGGGTTAGGGTTAGTTTTCAGACTCTTTTAAGTTTTCCACATTTTTTTTTTATGTTTCAGACATTATCTTAAAATGATTTCAATTCACTTTTCCTCATTAATCTACACACCATACTCCAATTCTAAAAAAAAAACATTTTCCATAATATAAAAGACAAACTTATACAGTACCATTTACATAAGGACTAACGGCCTCATTTACAGTGGGGAGAATAAGTATTTATAAAGATTGGATTTTAACTCATTTTTTTAATTAAGGAATTAAGATCAACTTCCAAAAGATGATTTTATATTCCTCTTTTTTAGTAAACTTTAGCACGGGTTCTCCCCACTTTAGATAGATGTGTACCTCTCCTAATAATGTCCAAAGCATTAATTTAGGCACAGGTGGACTCCAATCGAGTTGTAGAAGTATCTCAAGGACCATTGACGGAAGTGGAATACACCAGAGTAAAATCAAAGAGTATAGAAGTACTACACTCTTTGGTTAAATTGCAAGCGTCATAACAAGGGTCTGAATACTTATGTAAATTAGACATTTCAGTCTTTTATTTTTTATAAATCTACTGAAATCTGAAACATAACAACAAACTTGAAAGGCACCGATCTAGAGTTTATCTGTCATGCAAAGCCTCTAAGGTTATGAGGATAAATTCGTGAGAGTTTGATTAAAAATATGATCCTAACTGGATACTAGTCTGTCCTTTGACAAAGCTGAGCCTCGTCATGAACATTTTCAGTGATTGAATAGACATTAGTCAGTTGCGAAGTAGAGATCGATGATTTTTAAATTAGAATAAAAATAGAAATGTTATATCCATTAATTTGTGAGCATCACTTTCTCTTTTGATGGTTTGATGATGGCACCAACATCCTCATATTTCTAAAAAACTGTACAAGATGCAAACAAAGTGATACATTTGGTTTTTCATTAGCAAAAATGCTATTTCAAGTGTAAATTCATCTAGCAGCTAGCAGTCCTCGTCAACTAAAACAACTTATCAAGAATGAATCTGTCCTTTGTAACATTTTGTAATCTGTGTGAACTCTCAAACAAAAGTCAATGGCAAACAAGTAACGGAAATGTCTCGAGTTACTAATTAAGAACAGCTTAGATAAAGATATCAGGAAAGGGAAGGGGCCTAGACAAGGTTTGTTGATTGTTAATTGTCCATGAGCCAGAGGCCCATTTTGGCCCATACTGTTAAATTTAACTATGGTATTGTTATTTGTATGTAGCTTTGGACAAAAGTGCCTGTTAAATAGGCTACCATAACCATAATATCTGAATGATCACAAACGTTTTGTGACATCAAAATAGGGTCAAAAGATATTTGGGAACCCCTGACCTTTTGTATTATGCATGTGAAAGTAAAGAGGATAAAACTTGTTTCAAGACTTTAAATCACATCTTTAGGGAATATACTTTCAGAGAGTATATGGTTTAGGTCAGTGGTCTAGCTTTGGGACCTTCAATTTCCCATGGTTATTAAGTTGCAACCCATATTTTAGCCTTCAAGCCAACATTTGTGCTAAGACACACAAAGTGCCTGCACTTCTTTGGAACATGCTGGCGTTAGGTACATTTGTGAAGTGTGTCAACTCCTGTGTCACCTTTTAAAGTACGCTACTCGACAGGTTTGTCTTTGACAGTAGGGTGCTTTGTTTCCATGTGGCATTGTAGTTTTGATGGTTTCTTGCACTCATGTGCCAGAATTTCAGTATTTTTTGCACACTACATACAACAGGGTCTCTGTCCCTTTTTGTCCTCAACATGAGTGAATGCATTAGTCTGGCTATCACCTTACTAAGCTCAATCTTTTAAGTTTGAACATTAGTATGGGGAGTCTGCGCTTTATTTCTACTGCACGAGAGGCGTGCTCTCTCGGAGGGGGGGCGGGACTGTCGAGCTCTATTGGCATCGTTCAAATCATGACTCTGTACGCTTGGATACTCCTTCAACCAATCAGACCAACAATCCAGTGCATCTTTTGGATAAGCTAGATTGGACTCAAAGGTTCTGGCAGGGAACTGAGGAGATAGATGTGCTGGTTTCCAGCCTGAGCTGCCGGGCGAAATCCATATTCGCTAGTAGGTCAGGCAGGGTTCACCCAGCCTATGAATGCATAATTGAAATATTCATGTTTGTAACTTACAAGGGGTTTCCACTACAGCAAGGATTTCGGCTGTATGCAGTAGCTCTTTTGCTAGAACCGCCCCTGTGAAGACATTTTTCAAGAACTTCTACAGGGCTGAAACAAGTACCTACTGCTATGGCCCAAAAAACCCGCAAGCAAAAATGCTCATAACGGATTTAGCAAATGTGTGTCCGTGTGAAGAGCATTTCCCACAATCATTTTGGTTCATCTCATTAGTGTCGCGATCACAGAGACTAGGCTGCATAAGTAAGTCCTGTACATCCTGTAAGCAGTGGACACACAACAGCTGAAAAATGTGAGTAACATGGTGTTCCTTTACTTATCAGTAATAGGGCCTTTTGGCATCTTTAGACCTTGCATTAGATGTGGACTGACTCTCCTCCTTAATCAGCTACCATGCTGGCAAATAAGCCAGTTAAGTTAAGCAGCAGTAAGAATGGTTCATCGACACCTAAGTGAAGTGATTTAATTCATTCATAACAGACTGATGGGATTTGTCATAATCATTAATCAATGAGTTAAATGTTAATATGGGTAGGATCAATAGGGGAATAAAATGCTTGTTTTATTGGTGAGGTGTCCTTACTGTATCTAGATCATCATATCACATCAAGATTATCGCATCATTGTACTCCATCGCCCAGGGTCCAGAGGCTGTTTTCACCTTCGCTAGATCCAGTGGTGCAGCCACTAAATAGTTGGACTGCAGAGAATGAGAATCATAAATTGTTGAGCATATCCACCTTGCCAGTTGCCACAGTAGTTCCTACAGCCCTCCTAGCAGCCAAAGTCTAGAACGTTTCTTGATCACACCATAGAATTAGCAGAAGATGTCCTGTTGCATACCTTCGAGCTCTTATTGGTGCAAACTGGCATTTGCAGTGTTTTAGAAATTTTGTTCGGTTTAGTTAGTTTGACCAGAGAGGGTTAAAGCGGAGCGAGAGGCGCAAACGTTCGATCATTTCCGCGTTCTGTCTTTACAAGGGGGAGGGGGGCTAAATCCCCCTTTAAGCAGACCTGCTAACATTCGAACTGAACTGCTTGCCAATCTGACAGAGATCGATATCCCACTATGACGTCTTTGTAACACGCCCCTTTAAGCAGACCGGAACTGTTCGAATTTTGCTTCCATAGAGATGCATTACGTTGCTCTATCTTGTCAATATTTAAGGATCTTTGGTTTGACTAAACACAACAGCTATTGTCACTATTCTTTCCTCTCATGATATCAGTCTGCCATTATGAGCTTTTATGATTTGTTTACCACTGAATTGCTTTTGTTTGACTCACTTCAAAGTGATGGCCGTATCACCCCCAATTTAGCAAGGTACTGTAGTTCACTGAGGCACAGGCCTAGGGTTTTTTTCACTTGAGAGTTAACAAGAGCTCATAGTGAAGTGAAATTTGGTGTCACAAAAATATCTGCAAGATTCCGATCATGCAACGCTTCTCAGATAATGAGATGAAATTTATTGACTGTTTATTTATCTAAAAATGAGACTGTAAAATGACTTCCTAACTGGACAGTCTGTCCCTTGACAAAGCAAGGCCTCATCATAATAATACTGAATTATTAAATATAGGCAGTTGCCAATCAGTTATGATGGTCACATGTATATGTATACCCTAATCAGGATACCAGGTGTAACAAGGTGTAATATGTTTTTTCAAATGCAAAAAAAGCGCTAAAACAATAAGACTGTCATTTCAAGTGTAAGTCAATCCAGCAGTTCTTGTCGACATATAAAACTTATCAAGAATTAATCTGTCCTTGATAACATTTTGCAATCTATTTGAACTCTCAAACAAAAGCCAATGGTAAACAAATAACGGAAATGTCTTTAGTTACAAATTAAGAACAGCTTAGATAAAGATTTCAGAAAAGGAAGGCAGGTCTGGACTGCAGCAAGACCATACTGTAGCCTAGTTTTCCTAGAATATTCAAGGTCTTCCCCGGAAAAAAGACATTGCCTGAATAGCAGCATATGTTGCTCAAAACTTGATAAACTTCTTAAACTTCTAAAACGTCTTTAAAGTCTATAATTTCCAAAAATAATTAAAAAGAAATACAGCGGGAAAATTAATATTTAACACGTCAACATGTTTTCCATCAAGTATACCTCCAGTGAGGCTATTGGCATCAGACATTAGTATTAATTTACACTTAAGATCACAGCCATTCAATATTTTTTGTATTTTTTATTACAATGATTTCTGGAGTCTCTTTATCTAATAAATCTTTGACTACTGGCCAAGGCTGTTTTACAAAACTCCCATAATCCTGACATGGAAAAAAACGCTGAGTCTCTTATGAGAGTGTGGCCACTCTGTTTTCTCTACTAACTTTGAGTTATCAATAGAACAGGTCCAGGCCAAATTTCCCAACCTCAAATTTTGTGGGTGGGGTTAAATTTGATTTGGCTTCCAGACTTTGTTTGCAATTTCATGTTGAGGAGTGATATTATTCATTGTTTGCTCACACAGGTTTTCACATAGCATCTTTACTTCTGATAGACCCTGACGCTCTTGGATACTCTTTGTATACCCAATAATGTTGCCAACCTAATTCGTTTTTCTCCTTGTTGTGTGTTAGTGTTCCTCCTTTAGTTTTTTAGCATCCCACCTTTTTTGAAAAAAGAGTTTTTCCTATTAGACTGGGTAAACCCAACCTGTTCTGTCGGCGATTGGATTCCGCCCTGCAGCTCAGGCTGGAAACCATTTATCTCCTGCTTCCTGTCCACGTTTGCTGCCTGGAACCCATCACAAACTGGCTTATCCACCAGGCACACCTGATCGTTGGTCTGATCGGTTGAAGTACTATCCAAATGTACAGAATCATTTGAAATATACCAATTTGATCATGCCTCTTGTGCAGTAGAAGGTCAGCGCAGACTCCCCAGACTAATGTTCAATTTGAAAAGATTGAGCTTAGTATGGTGATAGCCAGACTACCTACCGTATTCATAAAAATGGAGTGGAAAATGCTGGCTAGAAATTTGGTTTGTCCGAGGACCCCTCATAATCATAACAAATATCGAGCAATGTGGAGCCGCGGCACAAACTTTTGTTAACTGCAAGGTAATGTGTTCTTGTTCATTTGAATTAACTTTCATTTCTCTAGGCCTACGTTGTCATTGTCATCGTTTGTGTCGCAGTGCAAGTGACGCGGTAGTCACTTCGAAATCCTATTCAAGCGACTGAGATGTTGAGATTGAAACTGATCTGTAAAAATCTGATCGGAAGCGCAGTGAAACCACTCCATACTGTATGTGGTTTGAGTCAGATTTTGTTTTCCACTGTCCTGACTGCCAAAAAAAACAAGCTAGATACAATCTGGATATGCTAAAAATCAGATTGGGAATGGTAACATGAACAAGGCCTTACTGGTGCAAGGGTCCTCATCTAGATTATCACATATAGATTATCACTTTATCATAGATATGCATTTCTTTTCTTTTTTTTTTCTCATTGAAAGCATTTATTTCGTTGACCTCTAGGGGTTCCCCGGCCCACTTTGAGAACCAATGATTTAGATTCAAAACAAGCAACAGTTGTCAGTTGTCCACTTGCTGTGCGGTATGTGTTTCACAAAGTACAGTAAGACCACACTGTTATTCTTTAATTACTTTTGATCAACATGGTTTTATCACAGTTTACAGTACATATATGGCAGTGCTCATGTTGACTAAACATGAATATAACTAGCTGAGGTGTTCTTTCAGATGTGGCAGTATTGATACAAATGGTACATTTCACACAGCCTTGGCCAGGCCAACGTAGTTCTGGCCCATGTCGAAGATGGCGTAGTACTCCCTGATGAACACATCGCCCAGGATCCAGAGGCTGTCTCCACTTGCGCTAAATGCAGTGTTGCAGCCGTAATAGTTGGACTACAGAGAAGGAGATTCAGAAAATGTCAAACACATTCCCATTGCCACAGTATTTCCTACAGTTCTTTATACAACCTAGCAGACATAGTGTTGAACGCAGCACTGACCTGACGGACGTAGGTGGATGCAGGCAGAGTGAAGGCGTGTCCGTGGATGTTGAAAGTAATGTCGGGCATGTTTCTGATGTTGCCGCACCGAACATAGTTCTAAGACCAGAACAGAAGTATTCACTTAATCAAATAAAAGCATTGTAGCTTGTGTGAAAATTAAAAATTAGGGGAATCTGATTAATGTTGGAATATGATGAATATGTAAGCATAATAGCTTGTTTATTATTGTTATTATTGTTATTGTTATTTATTTTTCATATACATGTATACACAATAACTTGGAACAGTGCTCAAGATCTCTGTTATTCTTACACCACCGACTGCATAGTTCATATTTGAGATGCCACTGGAGGGTCCAATGATCAGAGAGGTCCCAGTGTCCACAATTGCCTGACATCCACCGTTGCAAGCAACAGTTTTTCCATTGACTGTCACACTACGATAACGAAAACTCTGATTAATTCACACTCCCTCATACACAACAATGCTGTGACATAATTTACAAATTAATTCCAATTACTTTGAGCCTTGTTTATGTGAACTCTTACAACATGTTGGCTACCTGAAAAGTTACTTCTCGCTGCATTACATATTCATTTTATATTACCCATGTGTCACTGTACCTGTCAACAGTGATCTGCCAGTAGGTCTCAGAGGACAGGGGGATCCAGACAATGCTGCCGGTGTAGTGGTTGGGATCATAACCACCAAAGATCACCTCACTGCCGGACTCAGAGTTTCTGTGCAGAGAAGTAAATGTCAGAACATCAGCTGTCAGGAAATATACTGACAGAGGTTCGAATATCTGTCGCAGAGATAGCAGATATGTACGGAAAGTGATAAATATGCTGTGTTTCAGTTTCGGTAGTGCGACTGTTTTGGGATGATGTCACATCTGGTAAAACCTGAGCTGGATGTTAACAAGTCGTAAGAACAAAAAGCTACCATTTGTTAGCAATTATCTGTTATCATCTGGAGAGAACAAGTACTCTAATCTGATTGGTTGGTGGGGTAGATAATAATAACGAGACACCTGTGAAGTAGATCTGGTAAAAAGAAAAAGGGGAAGTAGTTTGTTGCCAAAGAAAGTTGTGCAACAAACTGAACAAGTTGACTTCTTTTTAAATGGAAATTTAAACCGCTTGTTATCTTTGCATTGCGTCCGGTTATGCAGAATTAATGGACTCGGGCGGAGGAAATTCTTTGCCTCTCACCCTCGTCCATTTATTCCCTATAACAGGACGCCTCCCCGCCTTTATCCCTTACTTATCAATGTCTACCAGATTTTACAGTACCAGTTTACAAAGCATTACACAGAATTGTATGCAATCAAACATTGTAACAACATAGAAACAGATAGAGTTTGGCCACTATTGTTTCTACGACACAAATTGGACAGAACTGTTATAAACAGTGCATATATCTGGCTCTGATTTACTTTTAATTGGCACAGTCATCTTGAATATTCAAACTCTGGGTACTCAGGATTCAAAGGAGCTGGCCAGTCGGAATAATACTTCAGGTGGAGTTTGCTTTGCATCCACCAGTTCGTAACTTCGAAACATCTCGAGAAACGAGTTACAAGTAGAAATGGAAGTCACCATTAGTACGGGGAGTACTGTTTTTCAGGCTTATAGATATTTAGTTTTGGTTAGTTTCTGTTGGTACCTGCTCAGGTAAACGGAGAAGTAGTTCTTTACCAGGCCCTGCTGGACCATGTTGGTGAAAACGGGCTGAGCTCCAGCGGCAGCCAGGCGTGGGTAGGCCAGGCCCAGGATGCCATCAGCCTGCATGTGAGCCATGAAGGGAGCCTCAGTCACACTCAGTCCAAAGATCTGGTTAGGCACCTGGATACCTCCAACCTAGTAATGACAAATTATAGGAAGCATAGCTGAGATTTTAGATTGGAGAGTTTATCACTCAGTATTGTTCATGAAGTTCTTGGATGAAATTGCAAATATTTCTTAATAGATAGATTTTTTTATGCTGAATCTTTTGTAACACTCAGGACTCTGTTTTGGAGATCTGAAACGGATGATCAGAGGCGTAAAAGTTTATAGACATTAAAGGCGTGGCCAGTCCACATTCACTAATTCAGTGGCGTGATTATGTGGTCAAACTTCGGGCACTTGGCACAAAACGGTGGTTCTTGTGTTCCTTAATCTCTCATGGATGCGATTTGGTCGTAACATCCTTTTAACCAGAGCTTTTGCCGGACGCCCCATTCTATTTCCTTTCTGTCGCTCGTATTGTTCTCCTTTTTTAAGTAAATGTAGTCGGAGTATATCGAAATCAAATACTTCACGTTATCTACTCTGATTTCATAAAATCGGATTTCAATCGGAGTACACAGTTTACATGACATTTTTTAATCTGAATAATGAAAATAAGAGTGAAATCAAGTTTGTTTGCATGCAACCGCACTGACTGTTTAGTTACAACACTCACAGAAACGGTGTCATAGCCCAGGAATCCAGTCATACTGCCAGTTCCATATCGGATCTGCAGGAATCTTCTAGTATCCATGAAAGTAGAGGACTGGCTGGGGCTGAATTTGTTGCGGGCTCCTAAAATAAAGTTATTATTTTGTTCATTGAAACATTTGATTTTCATCTTTACATAATTTCTGGTTTACTATTCAACGAGTCAGTGCATGGTGGAGTGAATACTGTACATACTGCAGGCATCGCTTCTGCAGTACACAGAGGGCACCCAGAGGTTGGAAGAGCCAGTGTCAAAAACCACTCTGAAGGACTGAGGAGGGGTTCCAATGGAGACCACACCAAAGTAGGCCAGCTGTGTGGGAGAACATGGCAAATGTGAGGTTACCAGTCTGTTCAGACCCAATAACAGCAATTGCTATTCATTGGAAATTGTGAACTGTTGTTCAGATGAGATTGTTGACTCACATCAGCGTCGTTGGTCATCTGCTCCTTGCCCACAGCGTAGCTGCTGAACTTGGCAAAGGGTCTGTAGGGGTACTTCTTGCTGTACTCCTCCCACAGGCCCTGCTCCTCTAGCTTCTCCCTGCCGGTCTTCACCTTGTTCAGAGGAATCCTGGGAAAGAGAGAGAGACCAAATATAGAACCATGCATCAGCTTTTCTATAGTTTGTTGCACATGTACCTGTCCGTACTGCTAGGCATAAGGCTTCCCTAGGCACAACACTTCAGGAATGGAAGGAACAAAGATACTGACCTGACCATGCACTCGGAGAGTGCCAGCATGGAACACAGGATAATGGCAACCTTCATGATTGTTGTTCTGCTCAAAGCCTGGAGCTGAGTGACACATCGTTAGAACCTGTCCCTTTTTATATGCACGGGCCTGCCAAGTTTAGTTTTCTTTTTCAATCACTCTGATAAAGCAGCCTGAACTCTTAAGGTCAACACCCTTTGGCGGCATCTGACACATATCAAGTTAAGCTAAAGTTTAGAACTCCACTACTTTTAATGGCGGAAAGCCCAATGATACACACGTTGACGGCAAAGTTTAGAGATCTTTAGAGCGTCAAATCCATAGAGGCGATTGTCATCCCCATTGGGTGTTGGCCATGCATCTGATAGCAATTGTAACATATATGATGTGTCCTTTGACAATGTCAGCAATTTTTAACAGTATGATTTAAAAGTGTGCAGAAATACTGGCGTAAGGCACATTTGCAAAGTCCTCAACTCCTGTGTCAAGTAGGCTACTCAATAGATTTGTCTTTGACAGTTGGGTGCTTTCTGCTTTGCTTCCAGGTGGCATTGTTGTTTTGATGGTTTCTTGCTCTCTGACATGTGCCAGCAATTCATTGCACACCACATTCAAGAAGGTTTCCTTTTTGTCCCACATTGTCTAACTGTCTGTCATACAATTATGGTCTAACAGGGGAGCTACACCAGGTGCTTAACTGAAGTGTTCTGTTCACAACGCGTAAAATCCATTTTAGAGGACTGGTCTATTTCTCTTTTTTTAACGTATGCACCACTGTCACATCTGGAGGAGCTACTTCCATTGATTATAGTGATTATAGTGACCAAATGGATTTAAAATGGATTTTACGCATCGCCAACGGAACGCTTCAGTTACGCGCCTGGTGAAGCTCCCCTATAAGTCTGTCAAAACAAAGCTGCGACAATATATTTGACAGGGTAGCATTCTAAATGAGTGATTTTTTTTTTTTTTTAACCACAAACTCTGTAACCCACCCAGAATAATTCCGAGACCCGCCTTTGGGTCCCGATCCACCAGTTAGGCCCTGTGTCCACCAATCGTGTTTTTTGTGCTGACGGCGCCCTCAACCTCCTTTTCTCAGCGCTTCGGTCAGTGCTCTCACAGCATGTTGCGAAGTTTCTTTCTCTTCAATTTTGATTGCTTGTCGTCGAGAAAGAAGTCACATTGATGAGCCCAGTGCTGTTCTAAAAGATTTACATTTCGACTTTCCGCTCTCTGAGCGCTGCAGAAAAAAACGGGCTTGTTTTTTTTTTATATATATATAAATTGGACTGTAAAATTATTACTTCCTAATTAGACAGTCTGTCCTTGACAAAGCTGAGCCTTGTCATGAACATATTGAATGATTAAATGTAGTCAGTTGTGAATCAATGATCGTTACATGAATATGTTGACCGGGATACCAGGTATAGCATTGAATGTCTGTGGTTAAATTTTATATGCACATCACATTTAAATTATTGTATACTAAACTGTGGCTTTTTGTTTTGATGATTTGAAAATAGATAGATAGATAGATAGATAGATACTTTATTGATCCCCAAGGGGAAATTCAAGGTCCCAGCAGCTTAAGACACCACACACAACATACAATACAATGTAAACAGGAAAATACAAAGCAAATCAACATGACTAAAGGAGCAGTAAAATACTATGGATAAGATGTGCATGAATGTACTGAGGATTGGTACTGTGATCCAGTATGAGGTACAGTATGTGTCAAGTTGGTAGTGCAAATAAGTCCAACAGTGCAACAGTGCACGATTAAATTCTAGTGACCAGCAATAAATATGTACAGTACAAAATGTAAAATGTAAGCTTAGTAAATCAAAAAAACTCCACAGTGCAACAGTGCAAGATTACATTCTAGTGACCAGCAATAAATATGTACAGTACAAAATGTAAGTATAGTGATAATCATAACAGTACTAGTATAAATATATGGACAATTAAAATAGACCTAACATAGTAATAATAATATAAGAGTTATAGCAGCAGTGCAAGGATGTAAGCCATGCCATGTAAGTGTATAAGAGGGTGGAGGTGCAGATATACTATGCATAGAAGTCCAACTCTCCTTTTCCCTTCAGTGAAGCATTGTACAGTTGTATGGCCCTGGGTACAAATGACTTCCTCAGTCTGTCTGTTGTGCATGTCATGGAGCGTAGTCTCCAGCTGATCAAGCTCTTCTGCTGTATGATAGTGCTGTAGAGTGGATGACAGTCATTGTCCAGGATACTGTGTAGCTTGTTCAGGGTCCTTTTGTCTGATACTGAAGTGATGCACTCCAGATCAGCTCCCACAACAGAGCCAGCCTTCCTTACCAGCATGGCAGCAACATCCTCCTAATGTTACAAAACTGTACAATATCCATACAAAGTAATATGTTGTTGAAAAAAGCTATTAAATTGCAGAAAACAATAAGACTATCCTTTCCTATCCTATTAATCTAGTAAAACTCCTCGACTCATAAAAATATCAACAACCAATCTGTCATTGATAACATTTTGTAATCTCTGTGAAACCTCAAACAAATGTCAGTGCCAAAGTAACAAGCAACGGAAATGTCTTTAGTCTAAAGTCTAAGATAAAGATATCAGGAAAGGGAAGGGACTCAAACTGGGTTTGTCCAATGTTTAATAACATGTCACTCACAAAATCTTTTGGTCTAGGCATGTGAACGTGACCCATATGACCCATATACTGTAATAACTTGACTTTACGTTTAAAACGTCTTTATAGGAGTTCTTCCTATTCATGAAAAGACAGTGAAAATTGCTGGCTAGGAATGTTTACATGGGATTAGATATTGGTCAAAGGGGGAGGAATAGTATGTTAAAACTTGTCACCCTGTCTCTCAAATGTTTTTAAACTGGTATTCATGTTATTATCCATGGTGATGTTCATAGCCTCTCAGATGCAGTGCATCACTGTTAAAAAAAAAGCAAGCCCAATAGAAAATAATAAGCAAACATGAGGGTTGAATTTCACTGACTAGGCATTGTGCTGTCTCCTTGCCCGCTTCAACTTTCAAGTGATTACTAATGATACCACTGGTTTTAATTGTTCTGATTTGTTATATTCTAATGAGATTTGATGATTCTACAGACAACCCAAGCACTCTTCGTGAGCACTCAGAACTTTGTGTCGGTGACGGCAGGATTGGGAGGCTGTGGCAGTAAGAACCTTAGCATCCCCGCCAAGTATGTCAGGTATGTCTGTGTGAGTGGAGTATGCACAAAAATGATCAGGCGCTCGGTGTCATTCTGTGTAAAGCATGAATAAATTGAGTATGCCTATCAGAGAGAGACACAGGAGAGCAAAAATATGCTATAGTGTTATTCTATTGTTGTGTACTTATTTACAATTTATCATGGCTCCCTTTGCAGGTCGTACTGGGTAGCGAGTGTGTGCTGGTCTCCGGGTGGTCTGTTCCTGGCGTGTGTGCTAAAGCGTGGCTCCCTGCTGATGCTGATGCGCCTAGGTGGACTGCTCACTCTCTCCACTACAGGATGTGACATCGACTTTGGTCCAGCCCACTTCCTTCCCATCCACCCTCTAGTTACCTACAGGTATGAGGTGCCCCTCAGGTGGTAACTCAATAACCATAATCAGCCCTATCCCTAAAAGTTTTCAGATACTGTATGTGAGCAATTGAACATGAGTGTGCATTATGACAAAATAGCATCATAGCTGGTCTTAGCTGATTATCATAGCCATAATGTTGTCATGACGCACAACCATAATGGTTCCATTAACAGTGACCTGTCACCATGTGGAAGTAATGTGTTTCAATGACAACTTGATGTCCAGTAGCATAATAGGTTAGTTAATGCTTTCCAAGAGGCTTTCCTGGAGGCTAATAGGGCCGGTACTTATGTCTGGTCCAAGGGCACAACACATAACATCAAGTGACCAGCTGCAGTTTAAACCAGTCCAGTCTTCTAGTCGCCAGCCTAACCCTGCATAACGGCATCATCAGTAAAGCCAATCCTCTGTGCAGGCCGCCTGCTCCTGTAGGTGGGGACGGCAACCTATCCAGCTCCAGCGCCTCTCTCCGGGACGTCTTCAGGCAGCGCTACTCGGTCACCTGGCACCCGCGCCTGCCCTTCCTCATCCTGTCCGACGGCTACATGGCCACCCTGCTGCGGGCGCCCGGCCTGCCCGAGCCCAGCGGCCTCATCAGCAGCCTGCTGCTGGACTCGGCTCAGCAGCTCGAGCGGGCACGTGCCCTCCTGCTGCAGACACAGGTGGGTAGCCCAGGTGTGTGTGTGTGTGTGTGTGTGTGTGTGTGTGTGTGTGTGTGTGTGTGTGTGTGTGTGTGTGTGTGTGGAAACTTGCCCTCACATGTTCCCTGATGTCCTTTCATACACAGAGTGTATGTAAACAGAGATAACATCAGATAACACAGGTGGAAATTAAGCGTCACTCAGATTGCAGCAGTTGAACACATGCTTGTTGGCTTATGTGGTATGATTATTTGTGTGTGTGTGTGTGTGTGTGTGTGTGTGTGTGTGCTCGACAGCCACAAGCCCAGCTGGAGTCCCTCTCCAGCCTGAAGTTCACAGCCAGCTTGCAGGCCTTGAAGGACAGAGAGACTCCAGTCCCCAGCTTGCCTCTCTGTCTCCAAGATGATGGAACCACAGACGACCTACAGGAGGCCTATGAGAGAGCCCAGGTCATCTCTTTCTCTGCATGCTGTGCTTTGACCCATTCAAGCACTTTGTTCCCAATGCTTTTTTCAATCTACTAGAACTAGACTACTTCTAGACTACTATTCAGACCTAAACACTTGCTCAGAGGTGATCTAGCAACAGTAGATACTTTAATGTTTAAGAAGATGATTTACACATCACAGAACTGTGTTGAGAGTATGTTTTAACCATGTATCTGTGTGTGTGTGTGTGTCTCTCTCTACAGGCTGAGGCTGAAGATGAGTGTACCAACGATGGTCAGTCCTCCGGACTGCGCCGGGAGGACGGGGGCAGCCTGGAGTTCGCCTCCATGTTCGACACCCTCCATGCCCAGCCGGACCTCCTCCAGGGCTCCCAGCGTCCCGGTGCGGCCTCCCTGCCGCTGCGCTCGGAGCTGGACGGGGCCCAGCGGGGCCTCCTCACTGCCTGGGCCCTCGCGGTGTCTCTGGGCGGCCGCGTCGAGCAGAGGCGCCGGCTCTTGAGGTACGTCGTGCGCTGCGCCGCCCGGTTGGCCCTGCTGCTTCGCCTGGGCGACGGCCTGGCCGCCGGTAGGAAGAAGGGCCGGGGGCGCACCTGGGTGTCCAGGGTGCTGCACCTGTTCCGGGCGCTGCTGTCCTTCGTGCCGTGGGACGGGTCGCGGGCGAGCGGAGGGAGCGCGCTGTCCGCTCTCGTGGAGCTCAGCCGGAGCTTCGTCCAGCTGTTCCTGTCGCCGGGCCCCGGCCTGCCCCTCTCCTCCCACAGCCTCGCCACAGCCACGGGGATCCTGCGATTGGCTGCCTGCTGCATGGATGATGCGTACAGCCCGCCCCCCAGACCCCTCTCCCGGCATGAGCACCCCTCGGACGAGTACCGCACCCCGATGCTGCAGGAGCAGGTCACAGCGACTGATCCAGAGTCAGTCCAGGCCTGCCCTCAAAGACCCTCCGCACGGTCAGTAAAGCATAAGTCTATAATTGGGTCGTCAATGACGTTCCTGTGGGTGTCATGGCAGATGTTCTAGTACATTTGTCCATATGGTGTATGTCATACATGCATTCTGTGTTTGGTAGGCTGGGTTGCGTGTGGCAGGGGCTGTACAAGCAAACTCTTCAGTACCAGTCTGTGCTGCGCTCTCAAACTGACCACCAGGGCAGCGCTAGAGAGCACAAGAAGGTGTCGGCCACCCTGTGCCTGATCCAGGGAGAGCTGCAGCGAGCTGGGGTCAGTCTGGCAGAGGACCCCGAGCTGCACTGTCTTGCTGGTAAATCTGGATGATTGACTTCTGACAACTCTACAGTAGCTTTGGCCTCATCATGCTGCCCGTCTCTGTAGCCATTAGGGCCCCTCTGTTTACATATTATTCACGTGTTTGTGTGTGTGTGTGTGTGTGTGTGTGTGTGTGTGTGTGTGTGTGTGTGTGTGTGTGTGTGTGTGTGTGTGTGTGTGTGTGTGTGTGTGTGTGTGTGTGTGTGTGTGTGTGTGTGTGTGTGTGTGTGTGTGTGTGTCCTTGCGCGTGTGTGTGTGTGTGTGTGTCTTTGTGTTCATGCTCCTACAGGTGAGGAGCTCTTCCTCCAGGGGGCCTACACACAGAGCACAGAAACATGGAGAGCAGAGCTGTGGGCTGAGCAAGAGATAGGTGGGCTCAATGCACTAAGCTCGATAAGCCTGCATCAACATTGTCTATTGAGTATTCAGCTAGCACTCACAAGATAAATCCATTATTTGCCAATATTTTAGACATTTTTAGAATATTTACAATATTTAGAAAGGGATGTTTCTCAATATTTAGAAATACAGTGAATCCAAGATTGTTATCTTATGCCATTTAAAACTAGTTCTCTAATTCCAAGACCTTACCCTTTGCTAAAAGTCAGTCTGTGTTGTCTTAATGTGGATCTGCTATACAATATGGTGCTTATGAGCTATAACCAGACTCAGCACTCCCCACCTTGCGTTCCCTCTGACCCACAGCCGCTCAGGCCCCTCGGAGCTGCTACCTGCAGACACGCTACGGCCTGGCTCTCCTCTACAGTCTCCTGTACCAGTACCGTCTGCGGGAGGCCCAGTCTCTGGGCGACCACATGGCCCGGCGACTGCTGCAGGAGCCTGGCCACGATAAGGAGCCAGAGGGTATGTTTGCACACGGGCTGAGAGAGTAGAGGAGACTCATATAGTTATGTTCTTTGCAGTGTGGTTATGGTTATAGTTATGGTACATAAATACATAAGAATGCTGGGAAAAGTGACATTTTTACTTTATTAAACCAGGGTTGGTTCTTCACAGGTAAATGTCTTAAATAGGTTTAAATGGATAAGCAATACATTTAGAGTGGCTAGATGGGTTTTTATAAGTAAATTGCTCCAACAATTTAAAGCTTTTCATTGAATTTGGCTGTTCACCTCCATGCCTGTTTGGCTAGGCTACCTTATAAGTAAGGCAGCCTTACTTATATCTTGCCTATATCTTATCTGTGGTGTGTCTGATGGTTTGTTGTATCCCCGTCTTCCAGAAGAAGAGTGTGTGTGCGGAAGCTGGCCCCCAGTACGAGTACACCGTGAGGTGGCTTGTGCCATAGTCCAGAGCCTGGGCAGATTCATGGCAGCGTATTTTGCCAACCAGACCCTGGCTGTGAGACCCCCCCACTGCGTGGACGTTCTGGACCCCCTGCACTTTCCTCAGGGTGAGCAGCACGTTTTATAGATTTATTTCACACATTCATCATGCATTCCACATCGGCATGAATCCAGACACAGTCATTGAGTTAATTTCCAATCAGAGTAAGTGATGAGTGTTTAAACACACCCCATTTCTCTCTTTCCCGCTCTTTCTCTCCAACTCTCTTTGTTTTGTTTTTTTTCTCGGTAAGTGTTTGAACTTACCGGACCCTGTCGGTGTGACAGACCTCATTGATAAGCGCTTGACCGCTTGTGTAATTCTCTACTGTTTGTGATGAATAAATACAGGAAACATTTTCAGTGGCCAGCATCAGTCACCAGAGAAAGAAAGCTCTGCACAGAGCTAAGTGTGTCGAATTGTATTTTGAGATCATTTGATATTCTTAAAGATCACGCTTCATTTCACAATATATTTATGGTTGCTGCTTTTAGCTATGGCTTGCCACCAGAGGTGGAAAAGTCCAGCTTCAGAAAGTAAAAGTCCTACCACATATCTGTGCCAACCATTCTAATTAGCACAACTCTTCAGTCAGGTAGAGCAGCTAATTAGTTGGGATCACCTGTGTTACAGTAAGTGCACAGGTACAGTAGAACCAATACATGGTTGGATTTTTATTTTCTGAAACTTTCTGAAGCTGGACTTTTCCACCTCTGCTTGCCGCCATATTGCCATTGGCTAGCTGGTAACATGAGGTGAAATGAAGGAAGTGAAGGCAGAAATATTAGATGATAACAGATAAGGGTTTTGTATCAGCCACAGGCCCACGTATGGTGGCTCTGTCCCAGCAGAGCGTAGCCGCGGCTGTACGCTCCCAGCATCTGTCTGAGCAGTGGACTGTGGGATATGCCCTGGAGCTGCTGCTGATTGGTGGACTGCTGCCTGAAGCTGTATGGCTGACCTCACGTTTGGGGGACTGGACCACAGCAGCATCCCTCAGCCTGGTCTACAGCAACTACTGCACAGAGAACGCCCTGCTGAGCAGGTCAGCACACACACACACACACACACACACACACACACAGACACACACACACACACACGCACACACACATTCACAGCAACTACTGCACACACAGTGAGCGTCAAGTCAGCGCACACACAAGCAAACTTATACTGGTATACAGTAAACAGTATAGAGTTTCAGAAGTATTGCAAATACTGTGTGTGTGTGTGTGTGTGTGTGTGTGTGTGTGTGTGTGTGTGTGTGTGTGTGTGTGTGTGTGTGTGTGTGTGTGTGTGTGTGTGTGTGTGTGTGTGTGTGTGTGTGTGTGTGTGTGTGTGTGTGTGTGTGTGTGTGTGTGTGTGTGTGTGTGTGTGTGTGCAGGTTGAGGTGGAAGGAGCTCCATCTGCCTCCTGAGCTGCAACCTGACTCCATCTTTCAGGCCCAGTTGGAGGCTCTGCTGGGTCCTGCGTCCACTGAAGCCGGTCAGGAGAAGGACTCTCACAGGAACCCGAGTGGTGAGTGGACAGCAGCATAGTCAAGCCTAATCAGTGTTCTCTCTGCTCCCCCTCTTCTTCCAGACACACCGTGCTCTTTCCTCCATCACTCCATCTCTTCCCTAATCATGGGTTTCACCCGGTCTCTTTGCACGGGTGTATAAAATCGAACATCTAGATTATGAATGCAGACTGCATGGAGCTTGATTAATACACCTGTGGAAGGGGACCTGATGAAACCCGTGAATTGCCTCCCAACTGTTAGACGTGTATTTTGCTTGTATTTTACTGTTTTATATAGTCTGGTATTTTGCTCTTCAATTCTTTTTTCAGATGAAGAGTTTCATTTGTATCATAGCTGTACTGTATTAGTTGATTGGATGGCCAAACACTAAGTAGAAGACCTGTTTTCTGAGTGTCTAAGATGGAGCAGTTTGTGTGTTAGCAGTCTTTAGGTCTCAAAGATGGAAAAATGGTTTTGTTGACAGATTTTTAATATTTTCTTGTCCTTCTCTCCCATCTCTCTCCCTCTCTCTCTCTCTCTCTCTCCCCACAGTGGAGGAGGGCGATGAGGAGCAGCTGTGCCTGTGTGTGCAGGAGCTGCTCAAGGCTTCCGTCATGGCGAGGGTGGATGTTCTCTCGCGCCACATTGGTCAGCTGCTGGCGGTTGCCAAGGAGACGTCCTCCGAGCTGGTGGCTCTGGTGCCTGCAGGTCTCTATCTTCCGGCACCACCTCTCTACTGCCCTCAGCCAGCCCAGGTGACACACGCACACACACACACATACACTCACTCACTCACACACACACACTCTCTCTCACACATACACACACACACACACACACACACACACACACTGGTAATTAGTAACATTTATCCATATTCATGCACACACACTTTCAAACATGCAAGTGAATGTCAATTCTATGCATTAAGATGGATGTTGTTCTGAAGAGCTGCTTTGTCTACTTGTGTAAAACTGGTGTAAGACAACAGACAAAGCCAACCTGATGATTGTGTATGTGTGTCAATGCATGTAGGGTGTCGCTGAAGATTGTGTTATTCCTGTGTGTCTGTGTGTGCATGTGTCGTGTGTGTGTGTGTGTGTGTGTATGTTTGTGTTGTGTGTGTGTGTGTGTGTGTGTATGTGTTGTGTACATGTCCGCAGGAGCGCAGCGGCGATGTGGGTCTGCATGCGGAGCGTGCGTGTCGTCTGCGCGTGTCGGCGGTGGTGCGTAAGGCCCTCCTGCTGCTGCGTGCTGCCCGATGTGCCCTGCCGGCCGCCCAGTGGTACGCTGGTCGACTGCAACGCTGCCGGAAGAACTACAGGAAGGTAACCAAGAGGCATATAACACACGTGTGCCTGACTAAGGGCTGATGTGCTAATCAAATTTAATGCATATTTAACACATATGTCACTTTGTCACACATATTACCCCATGGGGCATTTTCTTGCTATACTCCCTTTATATGTTTGCTTCACCAAGTAGAGCCTTTTGCCTTTGTGTGTGGATGTATGTGTATGTTTTTGTGGTATATATGCCTGGTATATATTGGGAGTTTATATGTGTGTGATTGTATGGTAAGCGTATGAAGTGTATGTGTGTTTTGAACTAAATTCCTGCTGTCTCATTTGACTTGTTCAGATTCGGAAGTGTCCTGTGCCAACAGAGGCCTTATTGCCAGAAGGCTTGAGGAGATTTCTCAGTCACTCCGGCTTCTTCAAGCCACGGGCTACCGGAGATGGACCCATGGATCCTGTTGTAGTTCAGACCTTAAGTAGGTGGAGGTATTCTCAAATCAGGGATTTATGCTGTGGAAATACACCCTCTACATTAAAATGTTTTCTGAAGTGAACATGTATATTACAAAAAATACTGTAGTGTAGTACTTAAGGGCAGTGTTAAAGCAATGTTCTTTCTTCCCAGCATGCTTCAGGGAGCTGTGTGGGCTTCTC
Organism: Sardina pilchardus; assembly: GCF_963854185.1. Taxonomy (NCBI): domain Eukaryota; kingdom Metazoa; phylum Chordata; class Actinopteri; order Clupeiformes; family Clupeidae; genus Sardina; species Sardina pilchardus. The sequence goes on from NC_085016.1 coordinate 16,879,458, forward strand.
TGGATGCTTCACGTCCGAGACCAGCTCACCACCTCCTGCAGGAAGTACCAGGCAGCAAGGAATCATGGGAGAGATGCTGAGGTAACGTTGGGTTACTGTTAGGTTTAGGTGACTGTTATATACAGTCCAATAAGTAAGTTACATCTATGTACCAGTGTGCATGGGCAGTATCATACTGATGTGTTTTGTGTATGTGTGTGTGTGTGTGTGTGTATATGTGCGTTTGTGTGTGTAGAAGGGCCCCTATGCTGACTCTGGCCTGTGTGAGGATGCGATGCGCTGGGCCTGTCGGCTGCTGCCCTTCTCCCGCTTCCTGTGTGCTGAGGAGCTTCTGCAGGACCTGCTCCTCAGCCTGCTGGCCCAGCTGCCGCCCACTGCCATGGTAACCACCCCGCATCTGTGCTAACTACACATCTCCGAAGTTCAGACACCACCTTTACTAGCCATTTACCCAGCCATCTACCTCTTATTTGCATAGCATAGCTGTGTGGTGTATGCACTGTACACAGCAGCTATATGATTTTTTTTGGAGACTTGATTGTGATTGTGTGTGTCTGTGTATTTGTGTCCGTACTGTAGGTTGCTGAGGTGCTAGTGTGGGCCTTCCCTGAGGAGGAACAGTCCGTTCGGGTGGCCCTGAGGGAGAAGTATTGTACCCTACTGCACACGCTCAGAGCTTGCCCAGTGGTCCCGTCCAGTAACACACAAGGTGAAGCTCCATCTCTTTCTGCCTTTTTGCCCTAAGGGAGGGATCGGACAGGACACTGTTCTTTTTTCTTGTTGTTTTGTTTTGCAGTTACATGAGATTCCATTGTTTTCAATACAAACCCCTCACACTACGGCCAAACCTTTTCCCCGCCGACGTGTAAATTACCATTCAGTTCTTTTTTTTATTATTACTACTCAATAAAATACGTTGTTTATCACATGATTGCCAGAGACAGGAAGTGTTGGTGCATTCTTGTCAGCGGCAATATGCGGAGCGTTTTAGCACTCCTCATCTGAGTCTGTTTTGTCCATGTGTTCAGATGGCCACGCAGATGCCTCGTGGCAGCCAGAGGAAAGCCTAGAGCAGCAGCAGCCGCTGATGTCGGCCTTGCTGAAGAAGAGCCGGAAGCGGCGGGCACGACTCCTGTCCAGCGTGGCGAAGCACATGGCGCGGGTGCAGCCTCACCTGTGGGAGAGGGAGGAGGCGGGCGAGGAGCGAGCGGAATTCCCGTCCGCCGGACCGGACCGCCTCTCCCTGGGGGCCAGCCGCAGCCTCAGCTCCCTGACGGAAACGACGGCGGCCACGCTGACCAGCAACACCGACGCCAACACCTCTCAGCCCCTTTCGCCTGACCTGTCGGCTGGATCACGTCACAGGTGACCTGTCCTACTGGACACGTTATAGATGTGGCCAGAACACAGTCATTAGATAAATGTGGACTATTTCAAAGTGCCTTTGTAGACTGAATACAGAGATCATCAGTTGTATCAAGTCAATGCATATTTGAAGGTGTTGCAGTTGTAAGATTGTTGATTGATTGCTTGATTTTTACTGAAACAACATAATAGTTGATGTCAAACGGAGGCACACCATGCTAGACTGACACAGTACAGACCCAGCTACTCCACTTACAGACATTTACAAGCACCGCATAGCTATTCACTGGAAAAGTTATGTCTGGATAATTGTGAGCCGTTCTCTTGTGTCTGTAGCACGTTGAAGCCGAAGGTGCAGGATCGGTCTGGGGAGGCGATGAAGCAGAACCCGGCCTCGTGCCAGGAGACAGACGCGGGCACGTTGCCCGTGGTGGGCAGCTGGGAGTTTGAGCTGGAGGATGAGGAGTACGCACGCTTCCTGGAGCTCTTCCTCAGCTACCTGCTGGACCGTGGCGGTGGTGGTAGCCAGGAGGCGGAGCTGCCTCTGATTGGCTGCTTCTGGGCGGGCCTGAGGGAGCGTGAGCTGCACTCGCTCGGCTTCGATGTGCTCACCACCCTCAAGCGGCGCCAGCGGGACATGAGGAAGGGCAGCGCGGTGCGGGCACACGCCCGCGGCGATGCCCCTCGGCCTCCGGTCTTCTGGGCAGGCCGCTGCTTCCACGCCAAGCGGACCGACCCAGAGCCTGAGCGCCCGCCATCATCCACATCACGAGCCTCCCTCCTCGTCCAGCCCTGCCCTCCCTCTCCTGGCCTGTGGTCGGGAAGGCAGCAAGCGGGAGTGTCCTTGGACCTCAGCCCTTTGCCCAGCGTGGCCAAAACCTTCCCCTCGTCGCCGTCCCTGGAGGTCCAGCAGGAGCTGGACCCGGACCTGGAGGCCCGCTTCCCCACGCTGGGCCGGCTGCTGGAGTGGATGTCCCGCTGGGCCGATCGCAGGGTCCTTCTCCGCAGGATGGACGAGCAGAGAGGAGCGGGAGGTCCGGCCATCAGGGCCAAGGCCTCCACCCCTGCGGTGCTCACCGCCCTACTGCTGCTGGAGCGACGCTATAGCGCCGCCCTGCTGGTTGCAGACCAGAGCCACATGAGGGTGGGCATTTCAGACAATCATCACACTGGACTTGTGGAATTCTTTAACTGCCATGCACTACATGAAATCACATCACTATGATGGTTTTGCACTTATATCAATGCTATATCAATATTTACATTGATACACTCGCCATTTGCTGATGTTACAGTTGTTGCTTGTGCTGTTGTTGACTGACCTCTCTATCATTCACTTATCTCACACACTTGACCTGTGGTACGTGTGTGTGTGTGTGTGTGTGTGTGTGTGTGTGTGTGTGTGTGTGTGTGTGTGTGTGTGTGTGTGTGTGTGTGTGTGTGTGTGTGTGTGTGTGTGTGTGTGTGTGTGTGTGTGTGTGTGTGTGTGTGTGTGTGTGTGTGTGTGTGGCAGATCCCTGAAGTGGAGTTGACTGTGGCCCCCGTGTTGCAGTTCCCCAGCTGCTCCGGGGAGCAACAGCGGGAGACGGAGGTGGAGGAGCGGGAGGAGGAGCGGGAGAAAGAGCGGCAGCGGGGCAGAGAGAGGGAGAGAGAGAGCAGCGTGGACACGGGCTACCCGGGCTCTGTGGGGACGCCCATCACCCTGCCTGACGTGGACCTCCAGCCGCCCCAGGCCTCTGAGTGAGTACTGGGCAGTGAGGCCAGGCTTGGGTCTGCCTCAACAATGACTTCAGTGCTACTAAGGACACGACTGAGGCACATTCTTAGGCACTGTGCCTCAGTTCAGGTGTGGACCAGGCTCTTAAAGATATAGGGATACAGGTTGTGGTCTTGGTATGCTACATCTGGAATATTTGTGTGTGTGTGTGTGTGTGTGTGTGTGTGTGTGTGTGTGTGTGTGTGTGTGTGTGTGTGTGTGTGTGTGTGTGTGTGTGTGTGTGTGTGTGTGTGTGTGTGTGTGTGTGTGTGTGTGTGTGTGTGTGTGTGTGTGTGTGTGTGTGTGAGTGTCTACTGAAGCTCTTTCCGCCATATTCCGCTACAGGGCCTGTGAGCTGCTGGAGCTGCAGTCTGAGAGTGAGGATTCTAACCTGGACTCTGTGGCCTCTGACCCTGACAGCATGGAGGCGGCCCCCACGCCTCCCCCCACACAAGGCAGCCACACGGCTGATGCCTACCTGTTTGAAGGTGAGAGGCTAGTCTTTAGAGTTCCACTAGTAAATGAGGGCTTCAACAATTAATCACTAAGTTGTCAACTGTTAAATTAATCTAGTTCTTCTTAATCTTAATTGACTATTTTTGTAATTGGTTAGTCATTTGCCATTTGTAAGAAAAATAATATCTCAATATTTTCTATATTTGCTTTACTTACTGCTCTGTGACAGTAAACTAAATCTATTTGCCATGTGAACATAACAAGACATTTGAGGACATAATCTTAGGCTTTGGGAAACACTGATCACTTTTTTCTGTTGTTTCATCGATCAAACAGCTAATCGATGAATCAAGAAAGTGATCAAAAGATTAACTGTCTATGAAAATCACCATTAGTCGCAGCTCTCTCATAAACAAGCAAAAGTTAGAACCTTCCAGGCCTAAAAACAGTCCCTCACTATATGTAAATCTCAAACTCTTTCACCCTTGTGCAATCATGCTTCTGTTGTGTTATATGTTATGTTTGAATGTTATTTGATTGTTTCCGTGCTACTTCAGCTATCTTATCAGTTGCAGCTTAACTTAAGTCTGCATGTAGTGATGTCACTGATAGCTGAGATTCGTTGTTCTCCCAGCAGAGCACAACTCAGCAGAGGAGTTGGCCCACCCATCAGCCCAGATTCCTTCGCCTATGTCCACAGCACAGAGTGGACCCCTGGGCCAGGTAGCCTCCATTTGTTTCCCATGTTCATGCTGCCAACACCTCAGAAACAACTTCCTCTCTATTTTGTCCACCATAATATTCCAATTTTACAGTATCCAGTTTCCATTGTGCTTGTTTACGTTGATGATGTGTTAGATTGTATTGTGACTGCTCACATAGTACAAAACTGGGTCCGGCTTTTATTTGATTTTTTATTTATAACTCATTTATTTACTCACTGGTTTCTAGGGTCTAACACTGGCAGACTTGGAGGGCACAGAGAGTCCAGGAAGTTCAGCTGCTGTCTCTGAGTGAGTTGATGTGGGCCTGGGAAAAATTAAGAACATATCATGCAAAACATGCGAACAGTGTACAATGTCATTAGTGCATTCACCAACATGATTAAGGGTTTGAAATATCAAGTGTGTAATAATAGATGATGTTTTGATCAGTTTTGTGTAAGAGTAAAACTTAAGTGCACAGTGTTTGTACTGATACACTGTCTGCTCATGAGGTGGCTGCTTGGTTGTTTCCATGGTGAGAAAGTAAACAGTCCCACCTGTCTGTGCACCAGTGAGTGGATCACACACTGTTGCCGGGTTACGACCACGCTAGAGCGATGCCTGCTCTTTGTGTTGTGGGTAAAGGAGGTGCACTCTCTTACCTCGGTGCATTCTGGGTAAGAAAGTGGTCATATTTGTTACAGCCCTGAAGAGGATCGTCTTTCAGACCACGGACCTCCTGAGGCTGACAGCAAAACAGAGGACATGTGAGTTTGCAGAGACAAATGAGCCATTTCTCTGTACTGTCTTCAGGTTTTGGCCTAACTGTTAAGAGTGTAGACTTGTGTGCCTCTCTTGTACCTGTCATGTTCTAGATCAGGGATCTCTAATAGAGATCAACTAGTAGCTCCCAGTTCTGTACCTGTTTCCAAAGATCATTAAGGGCGGAGCAAGATACTTCATGAGAAGCCACTTCCTGGAACCCGAATTGCAAGAGGGAGGGGGGGGCAAAATCCCCCTTTATGCAGAGCTGTTCCATTGAAGTCTATGGACATGACACGCATGACACACCCCCTTTATGCAGAGGAAGTGATCCCCGTTTTGCACCCATAGACATGAACTACGACGACGTATCTTGCTCCGCCTTAAGGATCTTTGCTGTTTCTGAGTAGCTATCCAAAGAGTTCAAGGAAAATGTTCATAAATCTGATAGATTACTTGGTAAATACATTCAAATGCTTATCAATCAAATGCCCAGTCTACCAACAGAGAAGGTAAAGGACTTCAAAGGAGACTGAAAGTGGACACAAGGCTTATTAAGCTGTTTTGGGTTGAGATCAACAATGTAAATACATGCTTAGACAAACAAGTCTCTCTGACATTTTTATACTAATGTAAAAAATTAGACAAACAAATCTCTCTGGCATGCTCATTTAGTCAAAGTAGCTCCTGGAGGGAAAAAGGTTAGTCACCCCTGTTTTAGATAATGTTCAAGATTATAAATGCTAAGATGCTTCTGCTGTTCCTCTATCAGACCCATCCAAGAGGCTGCAGGACCAGCTCTACCACTGCAGGCCGAACGGCCCCTTACTGAGGCCCATCCACCGGCAGGGCCTCTGGGGACCAGTCTGCCTCCCGCGGGCACACACTCAGGAATGCCCGACACACATGCAGCTCCAAACACCACTAACACTAATCCTGTCACCCAGCTGGTGCAGGATGAGCTCTTCCGCCTGGTGCAGGTGAGGTGGGCTCAAGATAGGAACATGCTTGCCTTGGACTGTCAAGAATAATTGTATTAATTATTAGTAATAATTAATAACATGCAAATGTCCTTGCTGACCTTCCTTATACTATCCATATGAATTAGTAATAGCACTATTAATTATTGCTGATTGCTATTGCTAATAGCTGTCTTTAATATTTAATATTATCTCTCCCTCCCTCCCTCCTCTCTCTATCTCTCTCTCTCTATCTCTCTCTAATATCTTTCTCTTCCTTATCCGTCATTAGTTACAGCAAATCAACTTCATGAGTCTCATGCAAGTTGTTGGGGCTTCCTTTGCTAACCTGCCCCTCTCCCAGGCCAGGCTCCCCCTGCCCCAGTCCAACCCTCCTTTCACCTTCCCCAGTGCTCCCCATCCCTCCCCTCTCCCCTCCCATCCCAGCACAGCACAGACCCTTCCAGCCACACAGCCTCCTCATGCGCCTCTGTCCCAGACCAACGGTCATCCCACTCAGCCTCCTGGAAGCCAGTTTGCTGCTCCTCTATCCCATGTACCCCCAGACCCCCAGGGCCCCATATCTTCAGCCCAGCAGCACAGGGAACCAGAGAGGCGGGGCGCTTTCCCTGGACCTCCTCTCTGTGCTCAGCAGCCGCAGCTGCAGCCGCACCAGGATGACCAGCAGTATCCACACAGCACTCAGGTAAGACCCAGCAAAACTGTGTGCGCTCTAATGTAGGGCTGCAGAAATTAATCAATAGATTGATTACTTTCAATTGTTAAATTAATTGCCAACTGTTTTGGTAATCAAACTTCAAAACTTCTAAGTATAATCAGCGTATGTATTAAACAAGGCATTTGAGGACATATTCTTGGGCTTTGGGAATATTTTGTCACCGTTTTCTATGAAATAACTGCGAGATTAATCAAGATAAGAAAACAATGGACCGATTAATTGACTCTCAAAATGATTGTTAGTCGCAGCCTTACTCTATTAAATAACTACTTTACACATTTACTGAACTTCCACTCAGTATCACCTTTACACACATTATTCACTTTAGGGAGGAGTGTGAAGTTTTACCAGGTATGCGTAACATGAAGTGAAGACTTGTAAAGGGGCATGACTGCAACGTCAAAGCGACTGAGTGCTTGGAGATGGTGTTGTGTCGTTCACAGAGCATGCAGCCGCTGACCATCACCTCAGGCCCAGGGAGGAGCAGACCGTCTGAGTCCATCCCTGCCTGCCAAGGTCTGCTCACCACAGTTGGAGCCTCTGTCACACCCACTCTGCCCCCTAGTGGCAGCACACAGAACATCCCCTCACTGATTCCCCTGGAGAGGACTCAGTCCCGGCCAGAGGGTCTCCGGCTCCTCCAGCTGCCTCCCCAACAGCCAGGCCTCTTGCGCCCCCCTCTCCCCAGCCCTGTGAGGGAAGCATGGGCACCCCAGCCACCAAACGCACACCTACCTCCACCTCTGCATCCACCTCCTCCTCCTCTTCCACATCCCTCTGCTCACAGGTGGCCTGAGCGGACCGCTTGGGCTCCGGAGGTCTCCAGGGCCCATGACCAGGGGGGCCCCCGTCTCCTCCCTGTTCCCCAGCATGCTGCTCCCAGCTGTGGGCTACCCCTCCTGCACCTCCACCCCAGCTCCGGTCTCCCTGTCAGTCTCCCTCTGATCCCCCAGCCGGCCCCGGCCCCGGCCCCAGCCCCAGCCCCTGCATCCCTCCTCAACCCTGCAGGCATGGGACCCTTCCCCAGGCTTCAGCTGCTGCAGAGGGGCCCGGATCCACCCAGCACAGTAGGCATCTGTAGTTAAGACCTCTACAGCTCCAGCCATCCTAGATCCATGCAGCTCACAGCCATTCTGCATTTTATTTGATAGCTGTACATCAGCAAGGGTTTATACTTTAAGTTGATCAGTAATTTAACACATAAGTTTCAAGAGAACTGTTTTATTTGCAGTGGAGATTTTTTTTAGTTTGATGAGGTGAACTCAATCAGGTTTTAAAATGTCATTGTCAGTAAACTTTTAGAGCTCATGTTTCAAATACTTTTTTTTTTTAAATTCTTTATTTTAAGGATAGCCCCTTGAGATGTAACATCTCATTTTCGAGAGGGTCCTTTGATACTGACTTCATTGTTGCTGTATTTAAGCAGTCAACCAACAACATTTCAATGTGTCTTTTTCGCTATTAGCAGCTACATAGAACACAAGTACACATAAATATACAATTGCTTTATTTTTTGCATTTCAGACAACATGAACAAAATGAACATTTCTTGGTAGACATTATGAATCCTCTTTACTTACAGTACATACATGCATCAGTTTAAGGGGGTATTGATAAGCAGTGCTATGAACTATATTTGATGATATTATGTTATGTTTACAGTTCTTTTTATCAAAAGTGACTTACAATGACATCAAGAAACATTACTTTAACAGGACACTAACAGTAACCATAAACATAATACAAACTGGGACTCTAGATACCAGATATTGAATTGCATTTCTGTGCGTTGTGCTCAGGGGAGCCACAGCAAACCCCCTGTGCGCACTCCCCGCCTCATCCCCCTGGAGGCGCTGATGAGCTGGGCAGCTGGAGGTGCGCAGGGCCCGCAGATGACCACACCACTGCTGAAGGCCTCCATCCCTGCACCCTCCCACTCCCACGTCGACAGCCAGCCGATCTGCAGCAGCACGCCGTCCACTCATAGGTGACCACTGTCTCTCTCTCACCCCCTACACTTAAATAAAAAATAAAGGTGCTTAAATGGTTATCGTCATCACTAAATGGTTGCATAAAGAACCGTGACTTTGTGTTGAACTCTTACAGCAAGTGCAAGAAAATGGTTCTTCAGAAAGACTATTTTAATACCTTCATACATTTGCCTCTTCTTAAATGGTTCTTTAAAGAACTATCACCTTGAGGGTTCTTTGAAGCACCACAAAAAAAAAAACGTTCTTCTATGGCATTGCTCTGAAGACTCAATTATTTTTGAGGAGGGGTGTACCAGCCCCCTACTCACAGTTGCCATAGCTCTGTGGTTCACTGACCAAACAGCCTCTCCCACCCAATGCCTTGCATTTCTGTCTTAGTCTCTGATCCCTGTGTTGAGCTGTGTGTTGGCTCCCATCTGTTGTGTGTTCCCTTGGTTCCCTGCTCACTCCGGCCATCCCTTACTTTAACTCAGGCAGAGGAGGAGGATGGAGAAGGAGAAGAAGGAGAGGACAGTGGAGGTCTCTTTTAGGCCTGAGGACTCCATCATTCCACCTGCAGAGGTACAGACAAACTTTCTAAGGATGTTTCTTAGTTTGTTATACTGTAGTAGTAGTATATACTGAATGAGAACAACAGATTGTGATGGGTTCTTGAGACATCGACCTTTTGTCATTTTTATCCCTTAGCCTGAAATAGAGGTCCCAGTATCCGGAGATGGATTTGTCTTGCCTCTGGGTAAGTCAATGGGCCTGTCTATCAATACGAGAATGACATATGAGTGTGTGTGTGTGTGT